>NC_088392.1:71256500-71562000 GCF_037993035.2 Macaca fascicularis | reverse complement strand
ACGTCACAACTCAGAAAAGCAAAACAGAAACTAGATGGGACAACGTAGGCATATTCAGAAAAATAAAAATTTCCTTTACCTTATATAGTATTTTTAAATACTTAGGTTACTTCATACTAATTGTAAGTGGAATAGGTTGGTATAGTCAAGAAAACACACACACACACACATTTTTTTGAGTTGGAGTCTTGCTCTGTTGTCTAGGCTGGAGTATAGCAGTGTGATCTCAGCTCACTGCAACCTCAGCCTTCCAAGTGCCTGGGATTACAGGTACACACCACCACGCCCCCCTAATTTTTGAATTTTTAGTAGAGAAGGGGTTTCACCATGTTGGCTAGGCTGGTCTCAAACTCCTGACCTCAAGTGATCCACCCACTTTGGCCTCCCAGAGTTCTGGGATTACAGGTATAGAGCCACCGCATCTGGCTGTTTTTTTTTTTGTTTTTTTGTTTTTTTAAAGGAAATTAATGCCACATTTTGTTTTGACAAAGCTGTAAAAACTTTTGTAATCTAAATTATGGTGTTGATACCAGGACTTGTCCCCACATTTGACTGAGATACTAACCAACAGACCATAGGCTGGTTGACTTTCATTTTGTTTTAGGGAAGATTCTTTCAGGAGGAAGATATTTGTGTAGGTTTTTCTTTTCTCTCTCTCTCTTTTTTTTTTTTTTTAGACGAAGTCTCGCTCTGTCTCCCAGGCTGGAGTGCAGTGTCGTGATCTCAGCTCACTGCAAGCTCTGCTGGGTTCACGCCATTCTCTTGCATCAGCCTCCCGAGTAGCTGGGACTACAGGTGCCTGCCACCACGCCCGGCTAATTTTTTTGTATTTTTAGTAGAGACGGGGTTTCACTGTGTTAGCCAGGATGGTCTCAATCTCCTGATCTCATGATCCGCCTGTCTCAGCCTCCCAAAGTGCTGGGATTACAGGTGTGAGCCACCGCGCCCGGCCAGGTTTTTCTTTTTTGTATATCCTCTTCAGGTTATGGAGCAGCTAGAAGTTTTGCTAGCATATCTGGTGTCAATCAAATGAGAAAACAGAGCTAGTAGTAACACTTTGCAGGTACATAGTAAGATTTCTCTTTCTACACTTGCCCCACAGTGTCTACTTAAACAACATAGAAAGGCTTTGTCAGCATTTTAAAACACAACAAAAGATCCTCACCGTTTTCTGGCACAGACCTAAAAGTATGTGGCAGAGGACCACCGGTGTAAGTCGAAAACATTTATTTTCAGCTTTCTGCTATTTTATATAGCTGATCTTTAAATAGAAATTTCCCTCTATTTAATTAAATTAAATGTTATTTTGAGAGTGAAAGAAAATGGATTTCACAAAACTAGATATTCTTTTTATTTTTTCCTCCAGGAATAACGTCTCATTTCTAGGTATTACAAAATCAGTTTCTACAGGAGAACGACATTTCAGGGTAATAGGGCTTGTGTGGTCTGGCCTCTGTTCAGGGTCACGCTTTAGAAAGTAAAAGCAGTTGCGGGTTACTTGGGGACTTAGAAACTTTCCATTGCACAACAGTGTTATTTAGCCATAGTTGAGCTTCTCTGGGATTTTTTCTTTCTTTGTGGTAATACCAATACTACTTTCAGTCTGGACCTGTTCTGGGGTGATTGGCAACAAACCAAAGTTTCCCATTAGTTCTGTATGGATCTATTGTAAAACTGCTGATAAGGTATCAATCATCATTACTTTTTTTGCTGGGATTGTTTTTTATCACGTTGGATCAGTGTCAAGCCTTTCAAAATGGAACCTGCAGGCAGATATGTATATAAGCACTTATACATCTGTAAATGGTGACCAAATAGATAAATCACCTTTTCCTGCATGCTGTGTGCCACTAATTAGGAAATAGTACAATTCCTGTGCAAAAGCTACACAATCGTGTTACTCTCTTGTCAAAACGTTGCATTTTTAATAGGAATGTACCTGTGAGACACAGGAAAAGATAATTTTTTTTCCCCTACTCCCTTAGTATCTCAGAAACCAAAAAAATATGTTTGGGAGGAAATGTGGCCATTTGATTTACCAAAACAGCTTTCCTGTGAGAAAACTGAAAAACTGTGAGAGTAAACCTGAAATCATGCCTACTTCGAGATATGCTGGCAATTTGCATTAACTGTTTGCCTTATTTTAAGTCAGTTTGGGTTAGGGAAAGCTGGCCATTGATTTGAAAGTAAGACCCCAGTTTTTCAAATATGGGTGTACCTGTGAAGTGAACTTGAAATCATGACCAGCTTGAAACCACTGTTTAGAGTGATTTAGTATAATAATTTTCCCACTGCCATGGATTTGTAATTGTTTGATAGAACAGCAGTACTCCCAGTAAATTCAATAACTTAGGAGTTTAATTTTATAAAGTAAACCTTTACTTGATATTTTAAAATTTATTTTTATTGATATCAGAAAACTGATGATTATTTATAAAAGTTTCTTTTTTTTTTTTTGAGATGGAGTCTCGCTTTGTCACCCAAACTGGAGTGCAGTGGGGCAATCTCTGCTCACTGCAACCTCCGCCTCCCTGATTCAAGCGATTCTCCTGCCTCAGCCTCCCGAGTAGCTGGGATTACAGGTGCACACTACCACACCTGGCTGATTTTTGTATTTTTAGTAGAGACGGAGTTTCACCATGTTGGCTAGGATGGTCTTGAACTCCTGATCTCAGGTAATCCACCCGCCTTGGCCTCCCAAAGTGCTGGGATTATAGATGTGAGCCACCATATCTGGCCAGATTATTTATCAAAGTTAAATAACCCAGTGTATTAAAACTATTTTCATTGCTAATGACAGAAATTTATCCTCTACTAGCTTAGGCAAAAAAACTTGCTGTCAGAATTCCCTTTTTCTTTCCCCACCTCTCAGCTCTGCTTCCACTTGTGTTTTCTCTCTAATGTAAGATGGCCACCAATACCTCAGGCTCACAATCTGTTCACACTTCAACCCCAGTGGAGAGAGAGCTTCCTACAGAGGTATCAGTATTTAGCCTCCCTGTCAAAAGAACAGACGTATCTCTGGGACCAGTTTCTGTAGCTGGAAAAGGAGTATATTTATTGGCTTGGACAACAGTCTACCTCTACTCGCTAAAGCCACACCAGAAATACAGGTTGAATATCCCTTATCTGAAATGCTTGGGACCAGAGCATTTTGGATTTCAGTTTTTTTCATTTTTTGGAATATTTACGTCATACTTACTGGTTGAGCATCCCAAATCTGAAAATCCGACATCTGACATCTGAAGTGCTCCACTGAGCATTACCTTTGAGTGTCATGCTAGTGCTCAAGAAGTTTCAGATTTTTGAGCGTTTTTGGATTTCAGATTTTTGGATTTGAGACCCAACTTGTATATGATTTGAAACAGGATGAAGAGACTCCCAAAAGACATTTGAGATATTCTTACCCAAAGAGTGGTAAGCCAGTTCGAAAGTCTGCTACATTGACTGTTTCTCAGAGATACCAGTTTCATTTCAGCATCTTAGTCCTATATTATGTTCAGCACAATTAAGCCACAGTGTAAGAAGTAAGACTATATGGAAATGAGGGGTTTTTAAAAAACCATTTTACTAGCATTTAATATATCAAATTAGTATCCTTTTTAAAATAATCACCTTGGTGGGAAGAATTTGTTCCAACTTGGTGCTCTCTCAAAATATTTTTAAAATTTTTGTGTTGTTGTTGCCTAAAGAGTTCACAGCATATTCTTTTAAGTATTGCCAATATTGGCATAATTTGATGTTAGGTTTAATTTTTGGAAAGACTAAACTCCATTTAAAGTCAGACAAAGATAATAAAGTAAGTAGTCATATTGAGGAATGTCATACTTGATTTCTAAAAGTCAGGGCTGTGAAGTGTTAATTTTTCTGAGGTGGTAGATGAATAAGAGTCTGAATTTGCATGTTACAGAAGCATTCTTCTATTTTCCCGGCTACCCTGGATAAATGGATAGCCTCCAAAAATGAAATTAGTTGCTCAAATTGTCCCAATTTGACTGTTAGTATAGGTCCTTCAAGTTGAGTGCCTTTGAAATGCTCCCATCAGTTTTTGAACCCTTACTTCCCGGTACCTGAAGATGTTCCAGAAGAAGCTACTTTCCCTGCCTCAGCTCTGGCATTAGTTATTTTACCTCAGTTCCTTTCATTGAAGAATAGTATTTACAAACAAAGATCTGGTTATTAGGTGTGCTCATTACTTCTGAGGTATCATTGCTTCTAGGCAGCCCGAGCATGGGTGGATGTGTGTGCAGACACACACACACACACACACACACAGACACACACACACACACACACACACACACACACACACACACACACACACACACACACACACACACACACACACACACACACACCCCTGCATCTGTATATAAAAATCATGAGTGCACACGGGTTCCTCCAATTCCCATCTACCATCACAGGCTTCTTCCCCCTCCTTATTTATAATTTTTCTCTTTCAACGGGAAACATGGCTCTGATTATCATCAGTATATCTGCTTAGTTAATCCTAACACAAAATAGTTTCAGAATTGCTAACTCAAATCTCTGTGAATGTACCAACTACTGCACAATATTTGTTTGGGGTAACTTATATAAAATATGTCTTTAGACTTACAATACAAGTCAAAATGCTGTTTCCAAGGTGACTTAGGTCTTAGTCCCATTCTTCCTCACCTGCTTCAGTGTGGTTATGTTATTCATACATAGGAGTTTTTTGTTTATTTGTTTTGTTTTGTTTTTCTTTTTGAGACAGAGTTTCACTCTTGTTGCCCAGGCTGGAGTGCAATGGTGTGATCTCGGCTCACTGCAACCTCCACCTCCCGGGTTCAAGTGATTCTCCCGCCTCAGCCTCCCGAGTAGCTGGGATTACAGGCGCCCATCACGCCCGGCTGATTTTGTATTTTTAGTAGCGACAGGGTTTCACCGTGTTGGTCAGGTTGGTCTCGAACTCTTGACCTCAGGTGACCTGCCCATCTCGGCCTCCCAAAGTAGTGAGATTACAAGCATGAGCCACTGCGCCCGGCCCGTACATAGGAGTTTTATAACAAGCAATTTGACAAAATATGTTGATAAGATTTGGATGTCCCCTCCAAATCTCATGTTGGAATGTGAACTCCAGTGTTGGAGGTGAGCCTGGTGGGAATGTGAACTCCAGTGTTGGAGGTGAGCCTGGTGGGAATGTGAACTCCAGTGTTGGAGATGAGCCTGGTGGGAATGTGAACTCCAGTGTTGGAGGTGAGCCTGGTGGGAGGTGTTTGGATCGTGGGGGCAGATCCCTCATGGATGGCTTAGCACCATCCTCTTGGGGATGGATGAGTTTTTGCTGAGTTGACAAGATCCAATTGTTTAAAAGTGTGTGGCACCCCCAGTCTCTTGCACCTGCTCTCACTATGTGACTGTGTCTGCGCCCACTTCGCCTTTCACTATGAGTAAAAGTTTTCTGAGTCCTCCCCAGAAACGAAGCAGATGCCAACGCCATGCTTGTACAGCCTGCAGAACCATGAGCCAGTTAAACCTCTTTTCTTTATAAATTGCCCCCAGCCTTGGGTATTTTCTTTATAGCAACACAAAAATGGCCTAACGCATATGTCTACCTGAATTTTTTTTTAAACATGGTATTACTTATCCCATCATTTCACCTGGTTCCTGGGAAAATGGAACCACCATCATCAGTGACCAGTCACAGCACCGATTGTCACCTGTTACTTACTTAGTGATCTGTGGGCTGAAGAGCTGTCAGTGAGGTTGTACTTGATGCAGTTGCTCACAGCTCACATACTGAGGTTCCTGAAACTTATGTGTATCTGAACCGTGTGAGGTGAGGCCTGCCTGTGCCATAATTTGGAAAGTGTGCAAATGTTTGACAATAATATTTCCATTTTAAATTTGAAAAATAATTTAAAATTTTTTTATATGTTGTAAAAATAAGATGGTGAAACATTTTCTTTCAGTTCCTAGTTATCCATCTCTCCCTCTACCAGCTCCATTTGGCTTCTTAGGGGTTGGGTAGGGGCAAGTAGCAGTGTTTCTCAGAGGCTGTAGTTCTAGGAACCTCAAAACTACGCTAAGTTTGGCTTGAGAACTCAGAGTTCTGGTTTAGTTTAACTTGAAGGAAAGACTCCTTGAACATTAAGTCATATTTTGTTTCTCCCATAGATTGATATAGAAATCAATGGCAATGCAGTGGATCTTCACATGAAGTTGGGTGACAATGGAGAAGCTTTCTTTGTTGAGGAGACTGAAGAAGAATATGTGAGTTCGCGTGGGTCACACCCTCCTTACACAGTGTGCTCAGGCCCCTGGCACGTGGCCCAAACTGACTGTTCAGCAGTTTTTTATGGTTGATTGTACACAGGACTGTTGTTGGCTAGACAAGCTTTAGTTTCATGTTGAAGAACTAAGCTGTCAAAAACGAGCTGAAGGGATGAGGAATTTTTCTCCATACAAAGTTCCAGGGTGCAGGGAGCATGCTGAATGCATGTACTTGCACTTTTTGTAAGGGAAGGCACATCACTTTCTAACTTGAGTGAGCTTTCTTCGTGTTGCTTCTGGTTTGCATCTTACTTGAATACATTCATTTCTGCCTGAGTAAGGCATTTCTCTTCTGGCTATATGTTTATCCACACGTGTCCTTTCCACTGGGAATCATGTTTACCATTTTAGTTGGGATATTACATCCCTCACCTTTAGTAGTCAGGTGAATTCATTTATTATGATCTCAAGAGAGTTAAATTAATTGGCCTATATCCTTTTGTAAGTGATTACATGTTTGACTTCTTCTAGCAAATGAGCATGATTTGTTACGATCCCCGCTCCCCAGCACACACATTCTGTATCTACTGATTTGAATGCTGATTAACTGTTCTTGATGGATTCAGTGTGGATCTATTTATTTATTTGTAGATTTTACATTCTCACTAGAAACTCGGATCACATAATGTGAATCTTCTTAAAAATTCTTTCAAAGGCATCAGTACATCATTCTTCGTAAAGAATAAAATCTCAAATAGCAAAACTGATGAGCATCAACTTATTAAGGATACACGACTACTTTTTTGGCTTTGAAGATGAACTTACAGTTTGATATAATAAATTTACAAAGAAAATTATTACCAAAAAATACAATAGTAAAATGAGATTGTTTATCATTTTTTGATTGAGAAACCAACTACTTAGTTACCAGTGTGTAAAGCAGCGTTGAAACACTATGATTTATGAAGGGGAAGCTTGATCAGACTGGTGCTTTTTCTAGTTTCTTAACTACTTGTCTTTATAATACCTTGTTTGCATTTACTTGGCCTAAGCAACATTTTTCCTTATCAGAGACCAGAGGCAAAGAGCAGAATGAAACATAATGAAAGACATCTGTCACAAAAATAAAACACTTTTTGTATGTTTCTTAAAATTATGGATAATTCATAGCACTGAACTTCTAGATCAGCAGGCACAGTAAGCGAGAGGACTGGGTTATTGATAGTTACCTCGTTTTCATGGCTTATTCTGACAGTTCCACTAAAAACTATGCTTAGCAAGGACAACTTGGAGAATGTCAACTTTTTAGCCTTTTTCTCCCTATTCCACGTGTGACTACATTGACCAGAGTTTCTCTTGTGTTGTGTGCTTCTCTTTAAAACAAAAAATTGTTAATTTATCCAACAAATGTTGGAATTACTAAGCTATGCCACATGCTATGAATACAACACGCTGCTGTTCCTCTGGGGGTTCGTCATTTAGAGTAGGAAAATGACCAAAAACCCAGTTGCCATTTATTTTCTTTTTTTTCTCTCAAAATTTTTCTCATTTAATTATATGTCATCAACATTCCTTTCAAGTCTAGTTCTAAACCTAACTGTGCTTTTAATAACTGCACAGTATTCCATAGTATGGACATACCACAGTTTGTTTAACTGTTTTCTTACTGGTAGGCGTTCAGGTTACCTTCATCCCACAAACATTGCTATAATAGAACTAAGAAATACCACCAGAAACCAAAACAGCTTTCAGTAAGTAAAATAAAGATCATTGAATTAAAAAATCCTCAAAGTCAGAGACCACAACCTCTCATCTGGGTTTCTTTTGGGCATTCAGAATATCTTATTACAGTTTCTCTGTAAGTGTGTGTTGCTGGTGAACACACATTTCTCCTAGGTAAATCAACTTTAGCTTCAGGGTAATATGTTTATCAAAGCTGAGTTCAAAAGCTTAATAAAAAACAATTACAGAAACCCATACATTTTCAGAGCTATTGTTTAAAAGCTTGAGTATTTTAAATTATATGAGGTTAATTTTTTGCTGTTTGTTTTTGAGATGGAGTCTTGCTCTGTTGCCCAGGCTGGAGTGCAGTGGCATGATCTCTGCTCACTGCAACCTCCCCCTCCCAGGTCTAAGCAATTCTTCTGCCTCAGCCTCCTGAGGAGCTGGGATTACAGGCATGCAACACCATGCCCAGCTAATTTTGTATTTTCAGTAGAGACAGGGTTTCACCATGTTAGCCAGGTTGGTCTCAAAAACTCCTGACCTCAGGTGATCCGCCCGCCTTGGCCTCCCAAAGTGCTGGGATTGCAGGCGTGAGCCACCATGCCCGGCCTGAGGTTAATTTTTATCTCTATTATGTGCCTTCCATTTCCTCTGATGATACAAAGGAATGAAACAAATGGCTAAGACATGAATTTACTGAACACCAGACTTGATCATTTATTTAGTATTAGGAGTTTGACTGCTTCTAAATATTGGGCCTTATTTTCTTCTTTTGAATTCCTACAGGAAGGAATATTTCTTTTTTTTAAAACATAAATGCTTTATGGTTTAAAAATTTACTAACGTCATTTGTTATAGGATATTGTCTCTAATTGCCTTTCTCCACTTAATTTGGCAAAACGTAAGCATTGGCCACTCTGTATCACTGCATCCTCACATCACTCACCTGTCCTGCTGCCCTTTGTCTGATGCAGTGTCCTTAATCTCTGCCTTCTACTTTGTCCTGTTCTGAATGTTCTGTGTGAGTTCTTGAGAGAGTCCTTTGTAACACCTCGTGAGATTGTTGTTGCTGCTTTGATCTTTGCTTTGTGAATAATTTAGTGGGCTTAGCTTTCATTATGGCTTTGGGGTGTTCCATGCTGACTTGGTGTGTCAGTTCCTTCAGACAGACTCAGTTACCTGTTCCCAGGTGGGCTAGCACTTAGCTGCCTCACAAGGGAAAGACCTCCTCAGAGTACACTAGACAATTCCTTAGTTCAGTGGGACTTTCTTGCCTTTAGGGAATATGTATTTTCTTTTTTACCACCGTGAAAATTTATGTATTCAATATATTACTGCTTTAATTCACTGTCAAGTTTGTCATGGATAACTTTTCTTTCTCCATTCTCCTTAAGGAAAAGCTTCCTGCTTACCTTGCCACCTCACCAATTCCTACTGAAGATCAGTTCTTTAAAGATATTGACACCCCTTTGGTGAAATCGGGTGGAGATGAAACACCATCTCAGAGTTCAGACATCTCACACGTCTTGGAAACAGAGACAATTTTTACTCCAAGTTCTGTGAAAAAGAAAAAACGAAGGAGAAAGAAATACAAACAGGACAGTAAGAAGGAAGAGCAGGCCACCTCTCCTGCCGCAGAAGACACATGTGATGTAGGCGTGAGCTCCGATGATGACAAGGGGGCCCAGGCAGCACGGTAGGGCTCTCAGCCTGGGAAGGGTCTTATGCTGGTACCTAGAGTTCATGCAAAGCCAGGAGCTGCCAGTTTTTTATGGATATACAGTGTGAGGTTTGGGCTTGTTTTCTCCCTTTACAGTTTATTGTGGAATCCAGCAGCAAAGGCAGTTTCTTTGTTCCTTTCAACTATTCTACAAATACGCTACTGAAATGTCATTTGTAGCAGACTGGTTGTGTGTTTCTTTCCATAAAAAAGTTTCCAGGAGCCAAATAAGTTCTAAGTCAAAAGATCTGAATTAGTGATTTGCCCCTGGGTGAGCAGATACAGTTGGACACAATGTCATCTCTGGAATTTCCCTACCCAGTGGCCTTAGGCTTGGTGTCTTTTTCCTGAGGAGTTCAGTTTTGTTTTATTGGAATTGAAAAGGAAGGAGTTTTGTTTTTTTTTATGTGACCAATCTTGATTGCTGCTTGTTTACCTGCTCTGTAGAAGAGCTCATTATATGCCGTTTTTCATGTCAGCACTGCTTGGGGTTGAAAGGTAACAGTTGGGAGTAGAACACATTTTCTCATTCAAGATTCCGTTTTCTTTCACCTGTTCCACTCAGTGGCCACCTTGGCACTAGGACCATGGTGGGGATTCTCTTTATTGGTGACTACTGGACAAGAAGCTGCTGCCCACAAGTGGCCCTGCATTTCCAGACTCTTTATTTGTGGAGGGAGCTGCTGGTCCGCTTGTGTGTTTTCACCCCATCTGCTGAAAAGAGGTCACACCCTACTTCCTGGAAAACAGTGCTGTTCAAGTGTTTTTCATCCTAGAATAGAGGGAAATAATTTCTTTCTCTAGTTCTGGAAACCAAATATGTATCAAGGATAAACTCTATCACAATCTAGTATGTGTTTTATTTGCCAGTCTTTTGTTTTAAATGGGTCAAATCAGGAAAAAAAAATATGCTTTGTTTTGTTTTGTTTTTTTAATTGAGACAGATTCTCCCTCTGTTGCCCAGGCTGGAGTGCAGTGGTGCTATCATAGCTCACTGTAACCTTGAACTCCCGAACTCAAGCAGTCCTCCCACTTCAGCCTCCCAAGTAGCTAGGACTGTAGGTGCTTACCCCTATACTGGGCTAGTTTTAAAAAATTTTCTGTAGAGATGGGGTCTTGCTGTGTTGCCCAGGCTGGTCTCAAATTCCTGGCCTCAAGCAACCCTCCCGGCTCAGCCTCCCAAAGTGCTGATATTACAGGCATGAACCACTGAGCCCAGCAAAAAATGTTAATTAATATAGTATTAGTATATTATAATTATACTGCATTAATGAATAACATAGTATAATCCCTTTTTTATAAAACTTCATTTTCTAAAATTTTGAAACCTAGATTTTAAATCTTAAACATCTACATTTGATAGTAATTTTTTACAATTCGATATTATAAGTAACAGCCATTTTTAATTCATGAAACTGTTTTCTACTCCTCTTGTTTTATTGCTCACTAGCTGTCATGTCTGTGGTGTTCTCTCTTACTCCCCCTGCACTGAATATATAGAACACTTTGATTTCAGTTCTGATAGAATGCAGAATTCCTCCAATAGAACTAAACAACAAAAGATGGAAAGCAATAGTGGAAAAGTATGTTAAGCTCTACAAACCAGAGTACACTATATTTACAAAATTTTAAAATCCTGAATGAATCAATAAATTTCGGTAATTTTTTTGTCAGTGTCAAAATACTAGCCGAGAAGAGTTTCTTCATAAATGTTCTGAACTCTACTTTTATATATCATCGATTCCCAAAGAAATTTAAGCTGAGGCCGGGCGCAGTGGCTCAAGCCTGTAATCCCAGCACTTTGGGAGGCCGAGACGGGCGGATCACGAGGTCAGGAGTTCGAGACCATCCTGGCTAACACGGTGAAACCCCGTCTCTACTAAAAAATACAAAAAACTAGCCGGGCGAGGTGGCGGGCGCCTGTAGTCCCGGCTACTCGGGAGGCTGAGGCCGGAGAATGGCATAAAAACCCGGGAGGCAGAGCTTGCAGTGAGCTGAGATCCGGCCACTGCACTTCAGACTGGGCGACACAGCGAGACTCCGTCTCAAAGAAAAAAAAAAAAAAAAAAAAAAAGAAATTTAAGCTGATAAAAAGTACCAGAATTTCTTAAAAAGAGACTCTTCCTGTCCTTTTCCTTCCTTCTTTCAGTCTTTTAAAGGCTATTTGTCCTTCTCTTCTGTAGGAGAATAAAGTATGAGAATTTTTACTTTTCTACTGCTTGACTTCAGGAATATTAAAAACATTATAAAAAGGCCGGGCACAAATGCAAAAATTAGCTGGGTGTGGTGGCAGGCTAATTACTCGGGAGGCTGAGGCAGGAGAATCACTTGAACCTGGGAGGCAGAGGTTACAGTGACCCGAGATCACACCACTGCCCTCCAGCCTGGGTGACAGAGAAAGACTCCATCTTTAAAAAAAATAATATATATGTGTGTGTGTGTGTGTGTATATATATATATAAATTCCTTTAAAAGTTTTGTCTTATGTATAGTAAAATGTATAGATTGGGCAAGAAACATGTATTCTTTTGAGAAAAACTTGAAATGCTTACACATCTTAAATTTTATTAGGATCAGCCTTGTAATGCTCCCAGAAGTGCTTCGTTCCTGAAAATATTTTTACCAACTAAAATTCTTCTAAGATCTACCAAAAAGAGCACTGAAGTAATGCTTTTGCCTTAAAATTTTGTTGACGTGTGTCCTTTGTTAGACATAATAGAGCAAAGTTGAGAATTCCTGAACAACCTATAGCTTGGGAATTAAAAAAATATTTCTAAAGCATATGCCAAGTTCCCTACTAAATTGTACAAGAATCATTATTCTAAAGGAATTTGTAAATGAATATTGTAAGCCAATGCATTGCAGAAATATTAGTACATACCTTGTTTTTCCAGATGGTGTGAAAGGCTGTATCCACTGTGTACTGATTTGGTTGACAGGTGTGAATGGCTGCCAGCCTATCTCTTAAGCCAGCGCCTTGCTGGCTTGGTAAGCAGGCATGTCACAACATGTGTAAGCTAGGGGCTTGCAGTCATTTTCAGGAGGTTGGTGGTTTGCTTTTTCTTTAGGTTACCATGGAATAGTAGATGCTGCCAGCTGGAGGAACTCTTCCCTGAATTTCCTTAAAATAGAATCTGCTTAAATAATACCGCCAACAGAAATTAGGACTTTAAAAAAAGAAAACAAAATGTAAACATCTGTGAAAATTCAGGTTGCATTCTGAAATGAGCACTGAGCTAAAAGGTAGACAGACTGGGCCCATTATAGATTGTAGAACAGTGGCCTCTTCATCACTCAGGGCCTTGGTTTCTTAATCTATAAAGTGAGAGGATGGAAGAGGCCTTCACAAGGCCCCTGTCAGCCCAGCACCTAGACTCTAACATTATTTGAGGGAAGCTATTTATGGTCATTAACAGCATATGAAACAACGTGTTCCGAATCTAAGAGAAAAAGAATAGGAAGTCAATTGTCTTTGCAGTTGTCAGGACTAGGAATTCTGTGGCGTTGAGGAATTTTCAGCTTTCCTATAGCATATTCTCCTCAGCCCCTACCATTTGGAAAAGAAATTATTTTTCCAGAGAAGATACATGCACAAAGTAGGTTTCTCTTTTGTTTTGACAAATGGCATTTCGTTTAAACTCTTTACTTTTCAAGAATTTTGTTGATAATAGAATTAAGGTTAATTGAAGCTCCTTGAAGGAGGCAGATGGAAGAGGGAATCATTTTTAAAGCAGATTGCTATAGCACAGCTGGAAGAAACTCATTTCTGGAAATTGGAGAGCTTTAAACTATACAAGGCTTTGTTTAAACTGTACCTGCTAAGTCTCCCTCCCCTCCTAAAGATGGGCGTTAGGCTTAAATATAACAGAAGCCTTGTTTGTCCTTCTAGAGGATGGACGGATGTGTGTGTGTGTGTGTGAGAGATTAAAAACATTGCACCTAGGCATGTGTAGCCTTTTGGAAGGAAGAGACTCTGCATATTGGATGGTGTTCTAGCATAATCTTGAGTGCAAATATGTGAAACATGCCACTGATGGAAATATTTCAAATACCAAGCAATAGCAAAAATGGAGGCTCAATATCAGACCAGCAGAAAGGAGTCTCAACTTGTAATCCACTAAAGCAGACCTACTTAAAAAGTGATATCTGGGAGCTAAATCCAGGGAGTCTAAGACTTTTCACAGATCGTACCTACTGCTCTGATGATCTGCATACTTCATCTGCTGACCAATAACTGGCTTCTAGAGAACCCTCCATGTTCTTCTGGGGTGAGTGTAGATACTCACAGTGACATGGATCTTACAGATGCTCCCTGCCTTTTCTCTCCTTCGTTTCTGACACAGAACACAGAGAGAAGTATTGCAGGGCTCCATTTGTTTTATGGGAAATGCTCTGTATCCAAGTGCCAACTGAGATCATTAGCCACGCTGAAATTCATTGACTAGTACTGTGCTAAGGTTGCCGCTAGATGTTGTTAACAGAGTTAGTGATCTTTGGTTATGGTCAACCCCATTTATCTATTACATACTACCAGTGAAATAGTTTAAAATTCATGTTGCACCTAAAATTGATCCCACATAAATAATTCAGGCTATTTTAGCATTCAATTGATTTTTTTTCTCACTTAAAAAAAACTGAGATATAATTTACACGCAGCAGTATTCACAGACTGCAAGTGTGCGGGTCAGTGCATTTTGGCAGTCATATACATCCATGTAATCTCTGTTAGCTTTTGAATTGGAAAAATGTTAGGCTTAGATAATGATGCGGAATTTGAAAGATGTGATGTTGTAGCACATCTGTGAGGGCTGGAGTGCCATGTTCACACTGGCTGTGAACCTCAGCCTCCGAGCCCCCAGCCCTGACGGAAAGTCACCGTTTACCTCTTTTGCTCAGTTCTGATGTACTAGCACTCCTGTGTTTTACAAAGAGAATCAGTCTTGTGCTGTTGTCTTCACGTTCTACTATGTGCGCTCCACTGTAGCCTCATGCTACGTGCTTAGTTTGTTACTCTGTCATGGTTTGCTTTTCAGGTCCCTGTTCTAAGGCATACCTGCCGTTTTGAAACTTCATAACAGGTTTCTAGAATTCCTATTTCAATAAAAGAATCTTAGGACTGAAAGGGATCTCAACATAAAACTTTTCTGTCACTGTAGTGGGCCTAGACTAATGGTGCTGTATTTTTGTCAGGATATGACCAAAAAAGGCCATCTCTTGTCTTCCTGGGGCTGTGTATTCAGGTGGTACCTGATTGCTGTTTCAATATTTTACTAAATCCTGTTTGCTTTGCTGAATTCTTCTTGGCTTACCTTTTATACTGCAGTGAAACATGATCCAGTAAGTAAAATATTTGTAATATAAACATTTCGGTTAGAAATTTGTGTGACTTTAGCGTGGTTCTTTTCAGACCACTTTCACATATGGATAGTGATGGCTGAAGCTGATGTGTCCTTTCGGAGTGGGCAAATAAGGACCATTCACAAACCTGATTTTCCCTTTCTCAAGGGAAAATTTGCCTTTTGATATTCCTTTATTGAAAAATAGAGTACTTTTTCCTAGATGTCTTTCTCAGGCGTAAGTTTTCTCCCCTTGAATGAGTGGTATGCCGGAGTAAGGCCCTAGAGAAGAGAAGATCAGAGTTAGGAAAACCTTAAATTAAAAGATTAAGCTATATGGAAAAACTATTAACATGTCACAGTTAGTGGTAAATAAGAGTATGTTAAATTAAGATATAAAGGAAGAGCTTGTAATCCCAGCACTTTGGGAGGCCGAGACGGGCGGATCATGAGGTCGGGAGATCGAGACCATCCTGGCTAATGTAGTGAAACCCTGTCTCTACTAAAACATAGAAAAAATTAGCCGGGCGCGGTGGCAGGTGCCTGTAGTTCCAGCTACTGGGGAGGCTGAGGCAGGAGAATGGCGTGAACCCGGGAGGCGGAGCTTGCAGTGAGCCAAGATCGTGCCACTGCACTCCAGCCTGGGCGACAGAACGAGACTCCATCTCAAAAAAAAAAAAAAAACAACGATATAAAGGAAGAAAAGTAATGTTAAAAAAATAACCTGGTTTTCTATCCCTGTTTTTAGTCCAGCAAACTAAGTGTGGATATTCTCATTTACATTTATTATCTGTCCTATTAAAACATTGAATTGTCTATAAGAAGCCTTTAAACTCGTATAATATGGCACTTTATGCTTTGCAAAGTTTTGTTTGTTTGTTTTTGAGATGGAGTCTCTCTGTTACCCAGGCTGGAGTGCAGTGGCGTGATCTCTGCTCACTGCAACCTCCGCCTCCTGGGTTCAAGCAATTCTCTGCCTCAGCCTCCCAAGTAGCTGGGATTACAGGTGCCTGCTACCATACCTGGGTAATTTTTGTATTTTTAGTAGAGACAGGGTTTCACCATCTTGGCCAGGCTGGTCTTGAACCCCTGACCTCGTGGTCCACCTGCCTCGGCCTCCCAAAGTGCTGGGATGAGCCATTGTGCCCAGCCAGAGTTTTTCTTTGTGCCTTTCTTTTTACTTTTCAGAGATTTCAACATGCTACACCATGTAACTCTCACATTGACTCTAAAGTAGACAGGACAAATGATAAATTCCAACTAAAGATGAAAACGGGGGCCCACAGTGCTTCTGAGGGATGTTTTCAAGGTTATATGGCAAGGTAGTTATAGTAACTCTGCAAATTTAAGAAACCAACAGGTAAATTGATTAAAACCTTATTAGCATTAGTGCAACCCCCTACCCAAGGTCCTTTTATGCATCTTAAAAGCATTTGTCATTTTTGTATCGTCTTCCTCACATCTTCACATCTTGTAGATTCCAAGTAAAGGAAACCTCAGATAATCCTTGGGCCAAACAAAGAAGAAAATTAGTCCTGAGGTTTTAAGAGTTTAGGGTATTTTTAAAATTTTGAGCCATAGATCTTGTCTTTAGCTAATATTCATACATTTTCAAATGCATTCAGTAGAAAGGGGAGAGCAGTGGAAAGAATAAGGGCTTACTTGTTTTGAATCCAACTACTTCCTGGCTTTTTGACTTTGAGCAAGTTACTAAATTTCTCTGGATCCTTGATTACTTAATATCTACAATGAAATATTACCTCATTTTGTAAGGATTGAATGAAATAGTCATAAAGCCTTAGTTTTCTTTTAGCCTTTGAATCACTTAAGGGATGGAAAAAAGAAATCACATTTCTCTTTTGTCCTCCCCCTATTCATTCCACATGTGAATAGTGATTGTGGTGTTTTATAGTGGGTGGCAGTGGTGTATCCCCCCTTCTCCTTCATATATTTTAAAGAGAGTTAGTCATCATTTACCCCTCTTCATTTTTATTGTTTGTAGTATCAGTAGGTTTGGGGGATCTTTTAAACCTGACAAGAATGTCATCGTTCCTGCCTTTCTTTGGTTTCTCCTTTCATAGAGGATCTTCAAATGCTTCCTTGAAAGAAGAGGAATGTAAAGAGGCTTTGCTTTTCCATTCTGGGGATCATTACCCCTTATCCGACGGAGATTGGTCCCCTTTAGAGACGTAAGTATCTTTGAAATTTCTTGGTTTCTTGAAAGAGGAAGGAGGATGTATTAATTAGCTTTTCTGTTAATCTATAGTAATGATATTTCCCGTTTCTCTCACACAGCCGAGGAACTGAATGTTTACTTTTAACATAAATATGAATCTTTTCTCTCAATGATTATTTTATTTCTAAATTTGATCTGACTTACTCTAACAGTGTTGGCCAGTTGTGGATCTGTATAATCAGCATGGAATTTAGCCATCTACAGTTTTTTTTTTTTCTTTTTCTTTTTCTTTTTCTTTTTCTTTTTAGTAGAGACAAGGTCTCGCTCTGTTGCCCAGGCTGGAGTGCAGTAGCACACTCATAGTTCACTGCAGCCTTAAACCCCTGGGCTCCCGTGATCCTCCCGCCTCAGCCTCCTGAGTAACTGGGACTACAGGCATGCACCACTGTGCTCAGCTAAGTTTTAAATTTTTTGTAGAGACAGTCTCGCTATTTTGCCCAGGCTATTCTTGAACTCCTGGCCTCAGGTGATCCTCTCATCTTGGCCTCCCAAAGCACTGGGATTACAGACATGAGACATTGTGCCCACTCATCTACAATTGTTAAAAATTCTCATCTTTTAGTGTCAACTGTTGGCTGTAACTGAATAATATAGTGGAAAAAAAAGTATAGCCATAACTGTTTATTCTGCAATCAAATCCTCGGGTGTTATGTTAATTTGCCTGCTCTTCCTTAGCCTACAAAATTATCTTCCTTCTCATTGACTTCTTGTGAAAAGCAAATGAGATTATGAATATGCAGTATTTACAAAGGACCTGGTAAGTCCTCTTAAGTACTAGTTGATGTCATTTTTAGTATTATTAAAGAACTCAGGTGGAAGAAATACTCGATCTTCCCTTCCGTGGAGTTTTTATATATGCAGGATAAAGTCGATATATTCACATTTGTTTCTTTTCATCTGTCAGGCTCAGCAACACTGAAGGTATCCCGACTTTCAAGTCATCATGTGTCTTTGTTCTGTTTGCAGCACCTATCCCCAGACGGTGTGTCCTAAGAGTGATTCCGAGCTGGAGGTGAAACCTGCTGAGAGCCTGCTCCGATCAGAGTCTCACATGGAGTGGACGTGGGGCGGATTCCCAGAGTCCACCAAGGTACTAGGGTTTACTTGCCTGTGGAAAGTGTCTGATTAAACAAGTGAAGACTCCCTCCACCCAGTAAAGGAGGCGGTTTCTGACTGAGCTCTCGTGAATGTAAATGATAGTGCTCTCATGTCATAAAAGTAAATTCAAAGTTAACATTTTTTGTAACGTTTGGACTATATATTTGCAACCGAAGGAATTCAGCAGTATTTTGTGTATATTTCTATTTACTGAGTAATAATGATTGTCAATTATTATAAGGAAATTTTAAAAGACACCTTAAACTAAAATTTTCACACTGCATTTTTTTTTTTTTTTGGAGACAGGGTTCTTGCTATGTCACCCAGGCTGGAGAGCAGTGGGTGCAGCCAAAGCTCACTGCAGCCTCAACCTCCTGGACTCAGGTGATTCTCCCGCACCAGACTTTCAAGTAGTTGAGACTGCAGATGTGTGTTCCCACACCCAGTTAATTTTTTAGTTTTTATTTTTTGTAGAGACAAGGTCTCACTATAACAGCTTGGTCCGATCTCAAACTCCTAGGCTCAAGAGATCCTTCTGCCTTGGCCTCCCTAGAGTGCTGGGATTACAGGTGTGAGCCACCATCGCCAGCCAACACTGAAATTTTAAACAAGAAGTTGTTAAACCTTTTTTTGCCAGCTCATAATGAAAGAAGAAAGAACTGGGAAGATAAATTTCTTGAGAGAGACAATGTTTAGATCTTCTGTTGAATTTAGGTTTTTTAAACATACATTTTGCTTACATTTGTGATCGAATTTAGACTTGCCACTTTTACACTGTTTTAACAGAGCCTTAATGTGGTCCAAGGAGGGCTAAATTTTCATTAAGTTTTCTCCGCCAAAATGAGTATTTTTTACTTCTTAGTAACTGAAAATTGTCAGTTTCCTCAGTCTTCTCCAGTATAACTTTTCAGTAGAACATTTAATGTATACGGTTTTTTTTGAGATAGAGTCTTGCTCTGTCACCTAGGCTGGAATGTAGTGGGGCCATCTCGGCTCACTGCAACCTCCATCTCTCGGGTTCAAGAAATTATCTTGCCTCAGCCTCCTGAGTAGCTGAGATTACAGGCCCCTGCCACCATGCCTGGATGATATTTGTATTTTTAGTAGAGACAGGATTTCATCCTGTTGGCCAGGCTAATCTCAAACTCCTGACCTCAAGTGATCTGCCTGCCTTGGCCTCCCAAAGTGCTGGGATTATAGGCGTGAGCCACCGTGCCCGGCCAGAACATTTATAAGTATCACGATATTGAGCAAAATGCAATTATTAGTTTTTCTCACTTTATTATGGAATTTTTACATGTTACAAAGTAAGATATTTAATGAATGTGTTAAGTTAAAAATAGAATGAACACATTGCCAGATTCTAACAAATACCCTGAAAGTAGTTTAATTTTTAAATAATTTAACTTTTTTAGGTCAGCAAAAGAGAACGATCTGACCATCATCCTAGGACAGCTACAATTACACCATCAGAAAATACCCATTTTCGGGTAATTCCCAGTGAGGACAGCCTCATAAGTGAAGTTGAGAAGGATGCTTCCATGGAAGACACTGTCTGTACCATAGTGAAGCCCAGACCGAGAGCCCTGGGTACACAGATGAGTGACCCAACGTCTGTGGCAGAGCTTCTCGAACCTCCTCTTGAGAGTCCTCAGATTTCATCTATGTTAGATGCAGACCACCTTCCCAACCCAGCCTTAGCGGAGGCGCCCTCAGAATCCAAACCGGCAGCTAAAGTAGACTCGCCGTCAAAGAAGAAAGGTAATCATTTGTTTAATTTGGCTCCAGGTACTCTCAAATTAGATGGCACATTATTTCAGTGTTCCACATAACATGTGATGGGTGCCTCTGTATTTGTACTCACCAGTCAAAACCCATCGCACACTTTCTTTTTCTTTTTCTTTTTCTTTTTCTTTTTTTTTTTTTTAGCTGGAGTTTTGCTCTTGTTGCCCAGGCTGGAGTGCAATTGGCGTGATCTTGGCTCACTGCAACCTCTGCCTCATGGGGTCAAGCAGTTCTCCTGCCTTAGCCTCCTGAGTAGCTGGAGTTACAGGCACACGTCGTCATCCCCAGCTGATTTTTTGTATTTTTAGTAGATATGGCATTTCACCATGTTGGCCAGGCTGGTCTCGAACTCCTGACCTCAGGTGATCTGCCCGCCTCGGCCTCCCAAAGTGCTAGGATTACAGGTGTGAGTCACCGTGCCCAGGCCCATCACTCACTTTCTTACAATTGCTTTGCATGGCGTCCCCCTGAAAAGTCCAGTTGGAGCAGGGCCTGACTTTTACACTCCTGTCTCCCGACTGTTGCTACTCAGTGGGTTCTTGAGAAGCATTTACTGAGAAAATAAATAATGAGTTGTAATCAATTGGTGAGTAAAATTAACCACTTTATTGATTAGGTATGTCAGTAAAGTGAAGTAGAATCTTAAAAAATTAGAATAGAGAAAAAATGTTTTCATTTGAAACATCTTCTTAGTTGAGGCTAAATTAGGTAGGTTTTTAGCAGTAATATTGGATAAAAGTAAACGCATACTAATTATGAGGATGTGATCTCTTGTGCTGATTATTTCCCTTTAAAATAGGTAGAAGGCTAGGTGCAGTGGTTCACACTTGTAATCCCAGTACTTTGGAAGCCGAGGCGGACAGATCACTTGAGCTCAGGATTTCAAGATCAGCCTGGGCAACACAGTGAAACCCTGTCTCTATTAAACATGGAAAACTGAGCCTGGCGTAGTGGCGTTGTCTGTGGTCCCACCCAAGCTGAGGTGGGAAGATCGCATGAGCCCTGGGGCAGAGGTTGCAGTGAGCCAAGATCACGCCACCCCATGCCAGACCCTGTCTCAAAAATAATAATAATAAAAATTACCTTAAAAATTATTCTAATCACCTGAGCCCAGGGAGGTCAAGACTGCAGTGAGCTGTGATTGCACCACTGCACTCTAATCCGTGTGACAGAATGAGACTCTGTCTCAAAAAAAAAATAAAATAGGTAACGAAAACATCCAACTGCTGGTTTAAGAGTTCTTCCTCACTTTTGGAACACAAGTTTAATCAGAACATCCTTACTATTTGAAAATAAAAAGCCAACCATCACTACTCGGTACAGTAAGAGTCAGAACAGACATACTCAGAATCCTGGCGTTGGATCCTATTTTTAGGAAAGTGTGAAACCTTCCCTAAAATTACCCAACATCATATATAGCCAGCTACCTATTTCACTTAAAAAAAAAAAATTCTAGCGCCAAATATTAGGTAATTATAAACCAACTGAATACATATTTACTACAGGTATGGACCTTCAAGGTCACTCAGAAATAATTTATCCAAAATGAAAGAATGTGACTATGAAAGTGTTCATGGTCAAATCCAACCATCTAGCTAATGGTGGCTTAACTTGGCACCTGCTCTTCCACCAAAGGCCTGTAGCCATTTGTTCTGCTCTAAGAGATGTTAAGGAGGGAAATCCGGTTCTTTTAGGATCAATGCTTTGTTTTTGGAACTGATGACCCTTGTTCTTTAGCACACAGTGCAGGATCTGACTAGAGACAGGAACCCTCAGTGGTTTTTACTATTCTTTGGCCTCATTCTTTTTCGCCTCTACTTTTTATTCTACATTTTGCCCTCCCTCTCTCCTTCTCAACCCCTCTCTCCCTACATCTCTCCATTCATCCACATGCAGTGTTTTATTAATAAAACATTTGAAAACAAATTGCAGGCATGACATTTCATTCTTAAATATGCCAGGATATACCTTCTAAGAATGTGAACATTCTCTGCATTGTCCCAGTACTATTGTCATCTTGAAGAATTCATGTTTACATTTCCCTAGTTGTACCAAGAATATTTTTTTAGCTGGCCTGTTTCCCAAGCCAAAATCACATCAGGGTTCACATGTTGCATTTGATTTTTATGTTTCTTTTAATTGATCTTTTTTATTTTAGAACGTTCTCTCATATACTCATACCCACTCTACACCCGTAATAGTAACCTTTTAAAGAGCCCAGCCAGTGTCTTCCAGGCTCTTTCATGTCCTGGATTTGTCTGTTTTTTTGAAGGTGACATTCCTGTATTTTCTTAACTGGTAGTTAGCTCTAGAACATACTGCCCACTGGAAATGGAATATGAATCACGTGTCATTTTGAATCATCTCATTGCCGATTTTAAGAAAGTAAAATAAGGTGAAATTAAGTTTAGTGATATATTTCATCTAAGCCAATAAATCCAAAATATAATTTTACTGTGGAATCAATATAAAATTATTAATGAAGTATCTTAATTTTGTTTACCTCACTTTAGCAACAGTTTAAATGCTCAGTACCCACATGTGGCTGGTGGTCACTAGAGTGGGCAGTACAGGTCTAGAGGCTTAGAGTTATTATTTGAATTGCAGATCACTTTATTGCATATATTGGGTACTCATATTGTATCTCGTGATGACCACTAATAGTAATGCTGAACGTGATTATTTAAGATGTTATCTGCCGCATCTATCCATTGTGAAGTGTTTTTTGTCCTTTTGTAGTTAGAAGGTAACGCAGGGTGGATACTTGGGCACCATGTGAATATCCTGTGCCCAGACAACCTTCCCTTCATGGTTTTAGAGTAATGCCCTCGTTCCCAATGCAGGTCGTTGCCTTAAGTTTGGTCATGCTTGTTCTTACCTATAAATATAAAAAAGACTTCACCATTAAAATATAAATTATTTAGGGGCTAGTATTAATTAACAGCAAATGAGAAAATAAGTAAAATCAAAGTATGTGTATGAAGCACTGAACTTCTCCTCTATTGGCATGGATGGCTGAGAACCAACCTAAGTAAAAAGGTTGGTTGACACCTATAAAATTAAAACCCTATTCAAATCCTGCTTGTCAGTCTTGCTGTTTGCAAACCTGTGTGTGTTTTGCAAAACTGTAAATGAAGAATAACTAAATTCTTACCTCTGATTTTTTTTTTAAACAGGTGTTCACAAAAGAAGCCAGCACCAAGGACCTGATGATATTTACCTTGATGACTTAAAGGGTCTAGAACCTGAAGTTGCAGCTCTTTATTTCCCTAAAAGGTAGAGTGGTCCTTTTTATTGAAGGACAGCTCTGAAATAGTCTAATTATTTCTAGAGTAAAACATTTTATCTCAGGAAAAAAGAACAAGATGATGGTATCCTTTAGCTAAATGTGATGATAGCTTCAGGTTTTGGAAAATTTAGAAATAGTTCATGTGTTATTTCAATATAGTGACTTGAAATTAATAATTACTTATGAAGACATTCTCAATACAATGAGGAGAGATACTAGTTAAACCTACGTAAGGGTATATGACTTCTGATTCGCTTTTCCTGTAGTGGTTAATATAAACTCAACATGCTTGGGGAAAGTTTTTAGCATTTATTTTATTATGTGTTTTAAAAGAAACACATCTTTATTTGAAAATGTTTTCCAAAGAAGGCTTTTACTCCTTTGGAGTCTGAGATCCTGAGCCTTTTCTGAGCCGGGTCTGGGTCTGGTGAGGTGCTGCCCCAGCCGCGCGTGCTCCCCACATGCCCTGCAGCCCCACAGCTGTCACCCAGCCTCCCTCACTGTCCTGCAACATTTTCCCTTTGAATTAATTCAAATAAGAGCCTCAAATATGATACACTTGGACTGCCTGCCCAAGTTCATTTCCAATCTTAGGAGAATTCTATTAAACTGTTACTCTGTGGTTACAAAAAAACAGCTTTTCTCCATGGAAAATGTGACTTGAATATACCGAGCCATAGGCACACATAATTAAACACTTGTAATGAATTACTGAAAAGTATATTTTGTTTTTTATTTGGAATAGAAAGATGGGATTGACATAAGGCTATTTAAATTGTTTACAGGTATTTTGGGAAAGTTCTTAAAACTCCTTTCTAGCTCTGTCCTGAATTTATCTCAACATATCTACTTCATTTGAAGTAATAGTTGGATTTTTTGAAGGTGAAAAAACTGAAGCGGCTTTAACAGTAGGAAAGTTCAAATATAAGCTGTCATAGAATTACCACCTTTTCCCCACATTTCCCAGGCCTTAATCATTTATATTGGTATTCCTTAAGTATATGTCTTAGTTTCTCTTTTAAAAAGTGAGGAGAGTAACTAAGGTGGTGATATCTTACTCCACACTACTGTAATTTACCTGTTCACAGTCACTGTCCGTGCGCTAAGGAAGCTTCTTACCTCATTAACTACTTCTTGAAACATTTCATAAATATTTAAAGATAGTGAGTGAGACTCTTGTAATCCATATAAGCATAGTCATGTCGTGATCCTTACCATCTTCATTACCAAATTTACAATATTGGTAATTATCACTGAACTTTAGTATAAATCACACACTTTTGTATTCGGTGGCATCCTGAGTCAGATGGCATCCCCACATTTGTAGATGTTGTTACTGGTTGGGGTGACACTAACTGCTGTAGAGGTGGAACCCCTGATCTTGTTGGCCTACCACGATGGAATTTTGTTTCTTGCCCCTGTGAGAACGTGCTGCGTTGGTGTTTCAGGGGAGGCCTTGCCCATAGGGATTCAGGAACACAGGCTCCTTTCACCTTGAGGCTCTCCCATCCCCATGGGGTCTCAGTCCAGAGTTTACGGGCAGCAGAGAAAGGAATGAGCATCGCATAGGAGAGGGCCCCTGGGGAGGGGCACCACGTATCCCTTATTCACGGCTTGGTCATGTGCTCACGTGGCCACACCTGACTGCAGGCGGGCCTTGCCGTGTGCCCCAGAGAAAGAGGACACAGGTGCGGTGAACACAGAAGGGTTGGCCCTTGCCCCTTACCTCCAGTATAACAACAGTTCTGCTGATTTTCTGTTTCCAGTGAGAACATTCTGTCAGTCCAGTTAATCTCAATCTTGTGGGTGTGAGTGTGCATTGCTATTAAGAGAAAAAAATATCCAAAAACCTGAATTTTTTTTGTTGATTCAAATGCAAAACAGCTTTTGAAACTGTTTAGTTACAACATATCTGTAGTCTGCTGCCACCTACTGCTCGAAGATGAGATTTGTTGGAAAGAGCGAGTAAACCGCTGGGTCATTGTTGTTTTAAATCAATATGAAAAATACTGGCTTTTTGAATAAAATAAGTGAATTTGAAAATTCTCAATATCTCAAATGTGAGCTGAAATACCTGTTGAAAGGGTATAGAGTAGTAAGCATTGGTGACCGTGAGACTTAAGATGCTGTGCCGTTCGTGATTGTTCGCTCTCATATTTGCACTTCATTGCATAAGGTTTCCCTTGATCACCTTCTGAAACCTGGCTTCTGTGCCTTATCTTGAAAAATGAAAATACTCAGGAACCTCACCTTTAGCTCCTGGAAGGACAGTTACGGATATCCAGTTTATTTCTCACTGCGTTTCTTTTTCTGGGTGGGTCTTGCCCCTGGAGAATTTGCTCGTTGAATTTCCCCTTCCTTCTTTGTGAGGTGACAGGCGAACTTAGGAAAGCCTTAGTTTTTAAAGAATATAACCTTGGACTACAGTAATTTTCTACAGGATGTGTAAAGTGCCACAGCTTTTTCTAGGACGTTAGGATCAAAGGTTTACAAGCATCAGATTTTCTTAATTACCCTGTCATTTTCATCATGGAAATGTAAATAAATACTTATAACTATTTTACTCCTTTAATTAAAAATCAGAAAGGCCATAGTTGAAATGTTTGCATTATTGTGAATGACCGTAGTGATTTTGTGACATATTTACTATATTCACAGTTACTTTCTCACTAGTACTATATTAGGTTATCTTTAATGTCATTTATGATACAATTCTAAACCCTACCTAAGAAAAGTTATGCCTGATTATAGGTCCATCTGTTCTTTTTAGGGGATGTGTTACTTGGTTTGAGCCCCCAGAGAACCATGCAGTAAACCAGGAATTCAAGGAGTTGTAATAACGCAGATCTTTTTCCGCATCCCCTGCCCGCAGTGAATCAGAGCCCGGCTCCAGGCAGTGGCCTGAGTCTGACACACTCTCCGGCTCCCAGTCCCCACAGTCTGTGGGAAGCGCAGCTGCAGATAGCGGCACTGAGTGTCTCTCAGATTCTGCCATGGACTTGCCCGACGTCACCCTCTCCCTTTGCGGGGGCCTCAGTGAAAATGGAGAAATTTCAAAAGGTACGTTGGGTGTCGGTGTCCCGTCTTCCTTTCAGAGAGCAGTCTGGTCATCACTTGGTTAAAACTTGCCATGTAAGCAATATCCTGCCGTTTCAGGATATGTAAGTTCTTTAGTGATTTTGTGCAGGTAATAGGTATATTCTGTAATGTCAGACCCTTACACCCTCATTTAAGGTCTTCATTGACACCTGTTTATGGGGTGGCTTTGAGGTAGTGTGTCCTTAAAGGCTCTAATTTCAAATTAAGAGGTTGGGAGTTATCAGGCCGCCGTGTTTTCTGAGCCGTCAGGGTGGGATCATCACACTGCACCAGTTTTCCCGTCTGTAAAGTTACTGAAACATTTGTGGGAGTGGGGCCCAGCTGCCCTTCTGGAAAGCACTGGGCCTTAGACATGAATATAGGGCCCTGAAGTTGTAGAAATTGATTGTCCACTGAGTAAAGGGTCTTTCTGGCAAAAATTAGGAGGATTACTTCCTGTATAAGGCTGGAGGGTTGGCCCACGAGAGTAAAGCTTGCTCAGGAGTCGAGAGGGAGTTTAGCAGAGATGTCAGGACGCGTTTAGGCTGGGCTGAGTGCCGTGTGCATCTGTCCTCAATTCATCAGCATTTTTTTTTAACCTTCCTTTTTGAACTGAACTCTTCTTAGTATTTCTCAGTTTGGCCTGTGGCCCCTGTTTGATTTTCCTCTAAGGAAATATTTTCTTTCCATGACTACTGTCATCTTTTGTCTTCCCTTTCCCTTAGAGAAACTGAAGGCATGATGTGGCGGACGGTGTGGCCAGAGGCTCAGGACCATGTGTTCCTGAAGTCTTTCCTTTCCAGGGTCACAGGAAGCTCATTATGTGTCTTCTCTGTCTCTTCATTGTTTGTTTGCTTTATATTTTGCAAGAAATTTAAAGTGTGATATGGCCTGTGGTTCATTCTAGGGACAAAGTTAAATAGGTCACATTCTTTTTGTAATCCTCCTAAATGTTCAGTTTAAAAAATTATATATGAGGGAATGAGAAATACAAAATATGTAAAATATAAAAGTTACACCTTTGTTTTAAATATTGGTGACGTACTCTGGTAGAGTTTATTGGAAGAGGCAGAAATGGAAGTAAAGGTAAGTAATACACACATTGCCTGGAGAAACAATCCAAGTGAGCAGTGTCTCTGTTAGCCTAGATCTGAGAGAATACAGGTTTAGGCACAGGGTACAAAAATTCATGGGATGCCCTCATTCACTCTGTAAGCACTCTGGATTTATTTCACAGACCGTGAGCCTAATTCTAGGGTTTGTGTGTGTGTTTGTTTTTAATTCTCCAAGCAATCGTAAGATATGTGTTTTGTTGTTGTTGTTTTTATTGTTTAAGACAGAGCCTTGCTCTGTCACCCAGGCTGGAGTGCAGTGGCGCCATCTCAGCTCACTGCAACCTCCATCTCCTGGGTTCAAGCGATTGTCATGCCTGCCTCAGCCTCCCGAGTAGCTGGAATTACAGGTTTGTGCCACCACACCTGGCTAATTTTTGTATTTTTAGTAGAGATGGGGTTTCACCATATTGGCCAGGCTAGTCCGTAACTCCTGACCTCAAGTAATCGGCCTGCGTTGGCCTCCCAGTGTTGGAATTACAGGCATGAGCCACTGTGCCTGGCCCAAACAATTTTAAGATACGTTTTGATATAATGTAGCTTGCTAAAGCTGTAAGATTATTCCCCAGTTATGCTATTGCCTGCCAGTAAAGTTTCTTCCTCTGAGAATAGAACTTAAGAGTTTTCGTGTGTGTGTGGGTGTGTGTGTGTCTGTCTGTCTGTGTTTGTCTTCCATCCCTCTCTAGCCACATCTGTATGTATTTTTTTGAAAGTCTCTGGCGTGTCCCATTTTACTAGTTTGTTTGTTTTCACTGGGAGACAGTGGAAAAGGAGAATAGAAAAGAAGTGTTCTCTCTTGTCCTGGGGGAAAAAAGTATTTGACATGTTGCTTTTGATGAATATTCAAAAATTAGTTTTTTTAGAAAGATGATTTTAGCCTGCAATTTCTGCAGTGCACAGAGTATTATAATAATCTCATAGGGATTTATATAATCTCTAACCAAATTGATTATTATTTTACATTGCAGAAAAATTCATGGAGCATATCATTACTTATCATGAATTTGCAGAAAACCCTGGACTTATAGACAATCCTAACCTTGTAATAAGGATATATAATCGGTAAATACTCCAGCTTTTATAATTGTTAAATACTCTTGCCGTTTTTTTACAAGCCATTTTTAACTGTTACTTATCAAAGTTTCCCTTCTTACAAAACTTGTCATCTCATATAAATTAGCCACTGGGCAATGACTTTGAAGTGAAAGTAAAGCTTCAATTTTATTTTTAAATGAAGCATTGAAACGTTACTCTGTTTGATAGATTTTACGGCTTTTCTGTTCAGAGAAGTTGTGCTTGAAGCTGTGATTCATGTGACAAAAAATTTAGCTAATCATCTTTATTGAAAAGAATGAGCAATTTTATGTGTCACTTCTCTCCTCTCTCCCTTCCCCATTCCCTCCCCTTCTCTCTTGCTCACTTTCACTGTGTAATGGTTTTGCACAATTTTTGTTTCTCACAGTTACTATAACTGGGCTTTGGCAGCTCCCATGATCCTTAGCTTGCAAGTATTCCAGAAGAGCTTGCCTAAGGTGAGGCGATCCACCATCTGCTGCCTTTCCGAAAGCATCCACTGCGTCCAGTACTTACACAAATCCATGTGTGCATATTTCTGACCTGGGTACTAGTCAAAGTTTTACTTGAGCTAAATATTTAATATAAAAGATCAAAGTCATATGTACCCACTCAAAATATCTCATGCCCAAACTCTAGGAAATTAGCAGGGCTGCCACTTCTTTATTTCACTTTTAGTAGATATAAATACTAGTTTCTGATGGTCTGTAAAAGTTGAGAGATTTTTCTAATCATAAGTTAAATATGGACATGAATGAAAAAAACGTTTTCTCCCATTAATATGGGAAGAAGCAGCAAGAAGAAGGTGATGTAGCCAAGAGAAGCTTGACATCAGTGTGGTTAGGGCAGATGGTGTTATATACAAATTCACAATTGGTTTTTAATCTGTCCACCAAGAAGACATCATCAGCCTAGTTGGTCCTCTTAGCTCATGAGGACCACATTTTCCAAAGATAGATAAATTAGATTTGCCTACCTGTCAGCCCCTAAGGTCCTACATAGCAGACCATGTGGTCTCATGCCACAGAGCTGTCACAAAGCTGTGCCATGAAAGTAGGACAGGGTCTGTCTCTCGGAGGTGTTAAAAACACTAGTGGAGTCTGGGAGGTGTGGAGAGAGCATTGCTCACATTCTCACATTCCATAGTAAGGCCCTGTCCTTCAGGCTAGCATAGAAAGTAGGTGCTGTGTGGCCAATAGATTGCCCAGACTAACCCAGCTTCGTTGTTTTCAGGCCACAGTTGAGTCCTGGGTCAAAGACAAGATGCCAAAGAAATCTGGTCGCTGGTGGTTTTGGCGAAAGAGAGAAAGCATGACCAAACAGGTAACAGACCTAGAGGTCATCATTTCCATGGGCTGAAAGAATCTTTCATTTATTCAAAAAACCTTTTTGTCAGGCACAGGAATGTGGACTGTATAGTGCGATCTTACCATATAGCAGTTTCCATTTTTGAGCACTTACAACGTGCAGGTGCTGTCCCAAGTGCTTTGCATACATTACCTTGGTCCTTTACTGTAGCTCAGCACTAGAGATGCTGGAGTTGCCATTTCACAGGTAAGGAAACGTGGGTGCTTCACAAAGTCACGTAACTGGTGAGAGACGGAGCTGGGGCAAGACCTCGAGTCTGACTCCAGAGCCTGTGCTCTTTCTACTGCATTGCATTACCTATCAGATAGGAGCAGAAGGTTGTCGTCCCCCTGCACAGCTCCAGATACAAATAACCAGAATCTGTCCCACCAGGTCTCCATGGAAATTCATCCAGAGAACCATACTAAACATGCAGCAGAGCAAGTTTTTTCCCCAACACCTTCTGAAAAAGAGGGTTCAGGGAGTTTTCACCTGTTTTTCAAATGTCAGAAGGGAAGTCATGCCTGAACCAAGTTCATGTCCACATCAGCATGGGGGGGGGGCTGCCTTTCAGTCCCTTCTGAACACACTGAGTTACGCTGAGGAGAAGGAAGCTGGGGACCTAACAAGTGTGGGTCGCTTGTATTATGTTTTGTGACTTGAAATGGTGCTCTTAAAATGCTTTACTTCTGGGTCTGTAGGGACAGTGATTTGCGTAGAAGCACATGACTTCTGTCTTAGGTTTCTAATTCTTTGGCTCAGAGTAGAGAGTCTGGTTTTTGAGCATTTTTAAGTTGTGGGTTCAGAAAGCAGTTGTGTTCTTTCCTAGAGAGGGCTGCTGATGCACTTGGCTTATCTGTAGGGAAAAAATTGCATGTTGCCATTATCATCTTGCTGTTACAGCTGCCAGAATCCAAGGAGGGAAAATCTGAGGCACCGCCAGCCAGTGACCTGCCATCCAGCTCCAAGGAGCCGGCCAGCGCCAGGTGGGTGCCCTGTCCTCTGCCCAGCTCATAGCACTCAGGCCCTCCTCGCAGGGCCATTACTTCTACGTTGATTTGGCAGCTTTTTTAGTTCTTGGGAACATCTTCTACAGATATGACATGATGTGATGTATTTGTGCCACTTAGCAGATGACAACTGCTTTTCTAAAAAACATCACCAGCTTAGAAAAATAAACACCTCCCTCCTTGTGGAGCCGTGGCATCAGCGTATGGGAGCGGGTTGTCCCCGGTGCCCCTGCTCCCCTGCATCCCATCCAGAGCCACAGGGAGACATAAAAAATAATCTGAAGGTTGGCTTGGGTGGATTTCATTTCCTGGAAGAAATAGCATTCTTTGGACAGTGAGGGTGAGCAGCCCTGAGAGGAGTTGCTCTCGATACGCCCTGTTCCTGCTTCTGCCTGTCCACCTCCCCCAGGCCGGTGCGTGCTTGCTTCTCCCAGCCCTTGCCTGTCTCATTTAGTGTCTAAGGCTGAGGTTTTATTTTCTTGCCCCTTACCAGCCCCCATCCTGTATCTTTTAAGGGGTGTCTAAAATCTTTCTTACTAGTTTTTGATTTTTTTCTAGAGTCTCACTGTGTCACTCAGGCTGGGATGCAATGGCATAATCATAGCTCTTCAGGTCATGCAATCCTCCTGCCTCAGCCTCCTGAGCAGCTGGGACTACAGGCGTGGGACACGATGCCTGGCTGATTTTTACATTTGTATTTTGTAGAGACAGGGTCTTGCTATGTTGCCCAGGCTGATCTCAAACTCCTGGGCTTAAGCAATCCTCCTGCCTCAGCCTCCCAAGTAGTTAGGACTACAGGCAAGTGTCACTACCCCTGGCTAATTTTTAAATGTTTCGTAGAGACTAGGTCTCCCTATGTTGCCCAGGATGGTCTCAAACTCCTGGCTCAAGCTGCCCTCCTAACTCAGCCTCTCAGAATGTTGGGATTATAGGTGTGAAGCACCGCGCACCCAGCCCCAAGTTTTGTTAAATCATTGTAGACGATTATGTTTTCTTTAATTTGTACCTTGTGAAACATACATACCCTTTTCAACAAGAGTCAGTAGACCTTCTGGCATTCACTGGGCATAGCAGAAAACAGCGGGTCGCAGTCAGAAAGTAAGTACTTGCCGGTTACGCAAGTGGCCTTATCAGTTAACAAGATGAGTATTTCAGGCACGAAGAGCTGTGGATACGGGAGAATGGCAGGAGGGAAAACTCTACCCGTTCCTAGAAAGGATTTAGGATATCTTTATTTTCATGATCCTCAATGAAAAGCTCTCATCAATAAAATGCCGTGCTGCCTCTTCCGTAACTGGGCTAATGTTGAACAGGCCGGCCGAGAACGACTCCTCGAGTGATGAGGGGTCACAGGAGCTCGAAGAGTCCATCACGGTGGACCCCATCCCCACCGAGCCCCCAAGCCACGGCGGCACACCTTCATATAAGAAGTCTCTGCGCCTCTCCTCAGACCAGATCGTGAGTCTTGCGGGATCCGCGTTGTCCAGTAGGACTTATTTTAGTAACGGTTTAATTGGATGCACATCCTCTTCTGTCCACCTGTCCCCAGCTGCATACGTGCCACACGGCGTGGTCGTGTCCATGCCTATCCGTAGTGGAACCACAACCCCCACCCCCAAGAGCTATCAGGCCCACCTGGGGGACCTGTGGCTTGGGTCCCGCCACCCACCCCAGACCTCCTTCCTCCTTCCTCCTCCATCTCTGAGAGTCGTCGTACACAGCTAACCCAGCGCTGAGCCAGGTGCTGTCTCTTAGGAGCCACAGCAATAGAGAAATGACATTTTAGACACAGTTTCTCCTCTCTTATTTCCCACCCTGACTTTGACCCATTTTCGGTATGAAAAGGTCTTGCTGGGACCAGAGCAGGCTGTGCTAAAGCAGTAATTCTCAGTTATGGAAGAAGAGTAGTAGACCTTTTGCCTTGTGGAGGTTCAGAGAAGTCCTTGGAACTCCAAAATACTGTTCAGGCGGTGGCTCCCTCAGTGTTGTTAGCTGTGCCTGGCACAGGGTGGGCTGTGTCTAACACCACGGGAACCATCCTGCCTCTTGCTGGGATTCCGAGACACTAGTTGTTGTTCTGTAAATTTTTAAATTGTTTCAAACTGTATGTTTTCAGCTGATTTTCTTTATTCTTATGCTTTTTAAAAAGGCAAAACTGAAGCTCCATGATGGCCCAAATGATGTTGTGTTTAGTATTACAACCCAGTATCAAGGCACCTGTCGCTGTGCAGGGACCATTTACCTGTGGAACTGGAATGACAAGATCATCATTTCTGATATTGATGGGACAATAACCAAGTAAGCTCAATCCTTCGGGTGGGTGGCTGGGAGCAGCCCCGTGTCCAGGGAGGGGCAGGCAGTGCGTGGTGGGGAGTTCCTCACCTGGGGCTCGAAGCCCTCAGCCAAGGCATTTTATAAGCCATATGCCCTGAGGCGTCCCCAGTATCGTCCACATGGGGTTATTTTTTTGCATGGAGGAGATGGTGAGGGTGCATAACAAATGTCAAAAATCACTTTTGGAAAGATTTAGTTATTTGGTTTCAATTCTGATATGAAAACAAAGAAGCCCCTTGACATTAGGGTAGAGGAAAAGAGAACGTGTGGTGGTCAGTTACCTCCGAACACACGCATCTGGTTCTCATGAGACTGCACTTTCAGAAGCACCTCAGTGGGTGCACTTGCATGGGACGGCCTTGCAGTTGCTTGAAGCTGTGATTAAACCCCTTTCAAGAGTGTCCCACCACCAGTTAGTTATTGGCAGCTGATAGTCAACCAAATCGGAAAACACTGTATGTGTTTGATTCCTGATACCTTTTTCCTGTTTCTGCTGTCTTAGGTCGGATGCTTTGGGACAGATTCTCCCACAGCTGGGCAAAGACTGGACTCACCAGGGTATAGCAAAGCTCTACCATTCCATCAATGAGTAGGTACCTCCCCACATGTTAACTCGCTCTGGTGAGCTGGAAGCTTGCTTTAAGAACAGTAGAACAATGGTGTAAGTCTTCAGTCCACACAAGCCATGTGTTTATGCTGAAGCACCCCGTCTTCCTCACTCCTTTCCTGTTGATGGTGTGGGAGCCGTGTGCACCTGGCATTGACATCGAACCATGTGTCTTACCTGTGTCATCTCAGTTAATTCTCATGGTGCTGTGTTTCAGGCACTGCCTAGATCTATAACTAGAACAATAGTTATTTTTTTAGCTAGAATTTAACAAGATAGCTGATTTTCATTTTTGGTTTATTTTCTGGGTATTTTAAAATCGTATTTCTTTTTTTTGAGATGGAGTTTTGCCCTTGTCACCCAGGCTGAAGTGCGACGGTGTGACCTTGGCTCACCGCAGTCTCTGCCTCCCAGGTTCAAGTGATTCTCCTGCCTCAGTCTCCTGAGTAGCTGGGATTACAGGCACGTAATTTTGTATTAGTGCGGATGGGGTTTCATCATGTTGGTCAGGCTGGTCTCGAACTCCCAACCTCAGGTGATACCCCCGCTTCGGCCTCCCAAAGTGCTGGGATTACAGGCATGAGCTACCGCACCCAGCCTTAAAATTGTATTTCTTTGAGTAGATAGTGCACGCATGCATGGGGGAAATAGTTCTTGCATGGACTGCTCTATCTTGTGGCACCCTTTGCGGGGAAGATAGCAGTGCCATGGCCTTTGTGGGTTCTTAATACATACATTACATTGATCTGAAGAATCTCAGTGTCTTCAGCATTAGTTGAGAATGCCATAATAGGAAAATTACGAGTATGTCAGTTACCTGGGTATAATTTTGCTTCTTGTCTGATGGAGTGGTTTGCATCTTGCACATTGCCTTTATAAATAAGATCCCCTGTATTTTTTTCTTTACAGTGTGTAATTTAAAGATAGTCCAAGGTTTTTTCTGTCCTCTAATCTGGTTTTCATGGACTAGATGCCGAACATTTTATATCAGTACTTAGAAATTTAACATAATCCTTAGTTGCCTGTACATCCATTTTTTTCCCACGTTTTCCATGGAAAGCTGAAACCTCTATAATCCTAAGCAGTTTCCTACTAAATTTGAGAATTTGGTTTTCACAGTAAACGAGAGGAACTTTATTTGGATCTTTTAAAAGAAAAGCGTGGGCCAGGCATGGTGGCTCACACCTGTAATTCCCAGCACTTTGGGAGGCTGAGGTGGGCAGATCACCTGAGGTTAGGAGCTCAAGACCAACTTAGCCAACGTGGTGAAACCCTGTATCTACTAATAAATATAAACGTTAGCCGGGCATGGTGTCACATGCCTGTAATCCCAGATACTTGGGAGGCTGAGGCAGGAGAATTGCTTGAATCCGGGAGGCGGAGCTTGCGGTGAGCCGAGATGGCACCACAGCACTCCAACCTGGGTAACAGAGTGAGACAAAACAAAAAAGAAAAAAGTATCAGGGTTTTTTGTTTATTGTTTTTCCTCTTAACCAGAACATGTGGGCTAACAGGGTGTATTTTCTTTCAGGAACGGCTACAAGTTTCTGTACTGCTCGGCCCGTGCCATTGGCATGGCCGACATGACCCGTGGCTACCTGCACTGGGTCAATGACAAGGGCACGATCTTGCCCCGGGGCCCCCTGATGCTATCCCCCAGCAGTTTGTTCTCCGCCTTCCACAGGTACCTTTCCGGCAGGCAACTTGCTGCCCCACATGCTGGGCCCAAGGTGGGGGGATGTATGGGAACAGATGTCAGATGTTGGAGCTGCCAGGCCTCTCCCAGTTCTTTGGTTCCTGGCGGTGTCCTACCACATAACTGCTCACCTGCCATGTGGTGGGCCTGGTGAAGAAAGGTTCTAGAAACTGTCAAGTTTTCTCCTTCCCTAAACTTCCACTCAAATTTTCATAGTTATTAGACTGGCAAATAAGGAGAAGGAAAGATTCCAGTTACAAAGGATTGAAGAAATTGGGTGGTTGTGAGCACTAAAATTTTTTTTAGAACCACTCACTGGGGAAAAACGACCATTTTGAGATTGGTGATTGTATTTGTATTTTTTTCTTAGAGAAGTGATAGAAAAGAAACCAGAGAAGTTCAAAATTGAGTGTCTAAATGATATCAAGAATCTGTTTGCCCCGTCCAAGCAGCCGTTCTATGCTGCCTTTGGAAACCGTCCAAATGTGAGTATCGCCTGGGCTCTGAGTTCTGATACGGGTGAAATTTAGAGGGATGTACTTTGTGGGGCATAGCCATCTCCCAATTCTCAAAGCAGTTTTGTAAGCAAAATGACGTGTCTTTTCTGCTGGCTCAGTTTTCACTTGACCTGTTCCAAATATCTGTAGCAACTGGGGAGGTCCTGTAGGTGCAGATCTGCCCCAGAATTTATACGAAGGATGCTTTTCCATCATTTCTGCGGCTGCCATTCCATATCCTCAGGCAGCTCCGGCTCCTCTTCTAAGCAGTTCTAAGCTGCGTCCTTAGATCACCCCAGAGCCAGGGTCAGTGCTGGCCCTTTGCTAACACTTCCCAACCTGCCTACCTTCCGCAGGGCCATCGGGCCTCAGGTGAGCAGATGTGGCTTCCCTGGCCTTTTCTGTACCAGGGCCCCTGGCCTCCCTTTGGTGGCTGCCCAAGTTATCTGACTCTCCAAGCACCACTCTGTAGTTTATGTTTGTCTAAAGCTCAGTTTCGGTGGCAACGGCAGTGTGCCGCCTCCACACGTTTTCTGTCGAGTCTGTGTGTGCAGCGCTGCTGGCTCACAAGGAGCCTGAGAAGCACCTCCTGAGTTCTCCTCCCTGGAATCTGCTTGCTATTTTCTTCTGCAGGATGTCTATGCCTACACACAAGTTGGAGTTCCAGACTGTAGAATATTCACCGTGAACCCCAAGGGTGAATTAATACAAGAAAGAACCAAAGGAAACAAGTCATCGTAAGTACATTCTCAGCTCTCAGCCCAGTGCCCTGCAGCCAGGGGTGCAACTGGGGACAGACCCTGTCCCTTTCCCCCCGATCGATCCTTGAGATCAGGCCCCAATCAAAGGATCACTACATCTCTGGGTATCGCTCTTTCACAATAACTATTCGAGGGGTCCCTGGTTCTCCTAGACTTGTAAGAGGGAGTTTGAGCCCTGGGATGGGACTGGGGCCTGCCTCTGAACCTGCCCGTCTGAGCAATCTGAGTGACAGCTTCACAGCCCCCTGTCTTGTGCCTTTGACCGATCTTGAAGTGATAGCCTGTGCCTCTTCCCCAACCCTTCTCTTAGGTATCACAGGCTGAGTGAGCTTGTGGAGCATGTGTTCCCCCTTCTCAGTAAGGAGCAGAATTCTGCTTTTCCCTGCCCGGAGTTCAGCTCCTTCTGCTACTGGCGAGACCCGATCCCTGAAGTGGACCTGGATGACCTGTCCTGAGGCGGCACCTCAGTGGGTGGGCAGGGCTCGGTCCCCCTCCCCACAGCAAGGGAAGGTGGCTGGCTCTTCTGCTGACCTCGGATACCAGCCTTCCCCAGCGGGGACAGGCGCTCCTGGAGCTGGTCCCACCACCCTCCTTTGCCTTCCCAGGCTGGCTGCTGAGGCTCGGCAGGTCTGCAGCTCAGCAACTGGAAGGAGAAGGGAGGAACTGGGCTGGGGCTGGAGGCCTGGGATCCCTCCTCCGTGGGTTGCTACACGTTTCCTGCTGTGAGCTAGGGGCTACTTCCATTGCATCATTTTAAAGGAAGAGAAAAGCAGCTAAAAAAGAGTGGACCAAACCACTGCACACAGGGCAGTGTTACAGTTTCCACTGGGCAGTTGAGGTGGCTTCTCTAACTGGGGCTGTCAGGGTCCCTGAACTGCTGCAGGCCCAGTCAGTGATGCTGGCTGAAGCTGCCTGTGCACGTTTCTTCTCTGGGCGCCTCATTTCCTGCTACACTGAAGAAGTCAGCGGCTCCAGTGGGCCAAGTTGGGCAGGACCCCCACCCCCCATAGGGCCCATGCACCAGAGCCACTGAGCCCAGTCCCATAAACCTGGCCCTCTTTGGGGAAAGATCCCCACAGAGCATCCTCCTCTCATCTGTGACGACTCCACGAGCCCTTTATTTCTTAGACCCCACCAGAAGAACAGGTGTCACAGGTATATATTTGATGTCTGTAATAACAGTGGGAAGGTGGGTCTTAAGGAAAACCAAACTCCCCCCACCCCCCCCAAACAACTCTGCTTTTAGGAGACCTCAGAAATGCAGATAGGCAGTTGAGTGGGTCCTGGAAAGAGCGCTGGATCCCTCTGCTTGCTGCCTGGTGCGGGCCTTTGGAAAACGTCTTGCTTTGGGACAGGACTTGTAAAATTCCGTGATTCAGATTTGTCAGGGAAGCACAGTGAAGCTGCTTAAAGGCACTGGCTAGCAGTGTGTGACTTTGGCTTTTGGAATCACGCCCTGTAATCGGGCCCGTGAAAACCGTGTCCAAGAGGGATCTTGGAGCTCCTATGGAGCAGACTGACCCCGAGCAGTGTCCCCAGCCCAGCCCTGAGAGACCCCATGGGGACACAGGTGCCTGTGTATTTTCACTAAAATATCCATGGTAGCTCCATTTACTGATGCGGTTGTAATGAGCTCACATCACATCTGAAGAGATGGCACTAGGGAAAGGTGTGCCATAAGCTGCTCTAGAGCTTTTGGTATGCTGAGTGTTGACAGAGCTGCACTGTAAAATCGAGAGAACTGGCAGGAGCCCAGAACCAACCCCAGGTCTTGGTCTCCATGGGCAAGAACACAGGACGTGGTGGTTCCTGAGCAGAGAGGGATCTGCAGATCCAGGCTTGGTGCTCGGGGTGGTCTCATGGCCAACTCTTCATGCCCCTGCCGTTCTAGTGCAACCTCTACATGTTTTAGTTTGCTTCACCTAAAATAATGCTGATCTAGAGATAGAGAAAATAGGGGTGGATATTTTTCCAGATTGGAGAGTTGAAAGTCCCTGACTGATTTCAGCCATTTTTCCTAGTGCTGTTGGATGCAGAGACAGTGTTGAAATCCCCTAAACACAGTTCTCAGTGGCAAAACCTAGGAAGGCTCACGTTCCCAGAGAAGGGACCACATGAGCCTTCTCCCATGCAAAGCTTCCCCCAGTTTAAATAGTTCACAAGGACTATTTGTTTAATGAGTTTATTTATGTACAGTAGGTTAGGGATCCTGGGTTCTGTTTATATGAAGTTCTACCCAGTTTGTGAATTAAAATTCTAGTACAGCAGCCATGCAGCCACCTTATTTCATAGCTGCCATCTGTGTGTCCTCTTGACTGCCTTCTATTTAGAGGAAGAATGAGAGCTTTATGTGCTTAACTGAGCTTACAGTAGGACTTCTTTGCATATGTATGGTACTGAAAAATCAATATACATCTTTAATCCTTTTTAGGTTGTCCTTTAAAGAGTTTTTGACTAGTTTCTTTTTCTTGACAGTTCTTCTCTTTGGACACATGGGCCTTCTTAGAGGGTTCAGTCTAGGCCCCGGCTCTCCTGGCCCTGTGTTGAGGGTAGCTGGTCCCTCTGTCCCTGTGTCTGCTAGCACTAGACTTTGTTGCTACACAGATTGATCCAGTGGGTACATAGGCTAATTAATGTGAGTCTTTTTCCTTGTTAAAAGGAGTCCCTCTTGCTGAAAGTACATGATTACTATTGCTGTAGTGTTAGGAAAGTATTAAGTTTGTGCTGAAAATCCATTGCCATTTGGTACAAATGCCATTTGTTCTTTCTGTGAAAGAGATGCCCTCGAGTGTGTTTGTACACAAACCCTTAGGATGGTGAGTTGAAGCATCACCCTCACGCTATCTTCAGTGACGGGTGACAGCTCAGGGAGATGGCAGGCAGATTGGGCTCTTAAGTCATTATTCTCTGTTACTCCATTGGTGAAGTGGCCCTTTCCCTCTTTGCAGTTCAGTCTAAGTCTCGTAATCTGCTTTGCTGTCTGTGTGCTGAGGCTCGTCCTGTGTGAGTTGCTGTCTGCCTCTTGTCCGGCTGTGAGGTGCTCGTGTAGACCTGGAGCATGCAGGCTGCCTCCATGTTTGGGTGCTGTGTTGCGTTTTGCTCTGTCTAAAAACATCTGCATAGTTTTCAGCTGGAAAAAGAAAAAACTTAAAAATGGGATGTCCTAAAATGAAAGCTGCTCAAAGTCACAGAACAAGCGAGGGACAAAGGAGATAGAATGACTGGGAAGTGCTGGCCCTGAATAGCCCCTGTGACTGGGCCCTGCACACAGCCCTTCCACAGTTGGCACTGTGGGTGCAGGCCAAACCTTTAAAGAACAAACAAAGTCGGCTCTGTCACTTTTTGCAAATTGGCAAAAACGGACATCCAGGGAGTTTCATGTTTATCATCCTATGATGTTTTCCCATGTTTTTGAGCTTCCGGGGTTTAATAAAATTGGTTAAAAATTGAGTCTTTTCCTGAAGTGCTCTTTCCAGGTGAAAACTACTCTTTTGGTTTTGTTTGAAAGAAAGAAAGGGAGGGGAAACTTTGCTCTTTTAATAATTATGTTCAGCCTATGATGAAGTATTTGATTATTAGACAGCAACATCACTAATAAGTTTTAAGTTGTCCAAAGTTAATTGTAAACATCAGTACAGTACTCTTAGTTACAGTAAAGCAATTGTCGCAAGATGAATGGCTCATATTTTGGTGCAGTGTTTGATGTTCAAAACAAAATGTTACAACAATAAACGAACATACACTGAATGCATTCGGCTCTTTTCTTCAGGGGACATTGAAACCATCTTTTTAGATTCTTGCCAGAAATTGGTAATTTCCATAAATTAGTATCTTGATCATTGCTGACACTTAAATTTGTCTACAGGAGGAGCTCCTTTTTGTTGCTTATTCTTAAAACCTGGCTCCAGAAGTACAGCTACACTCCCAGGAACTAACCTCTTGCTTTGTACCTTCTGCCAGGAAGTGACCCATCCTATGTGACTTGTGCTGTGGTCTCGCGGCTGTCCAGGAGGCTGTGTTTACCTCCTATCCCTAAGCCCTTGAATTCCCTGGGAGTCCTGTCCAGGGCCCCTGGACACCCCACCTTTCCTTAAACCGTTCCTCAGGGTGGATACGATTTAGCAATCAATCCTGATGTTTCCATCACAGAGTCAGAGGGAACTTTGATCAAAACCACATCTCATCTATTATTTAAATACTGACCTTTTGTCCTCTCAGATTGCTGAACCCTGCATCCCAAAGGCCCTCGACAGGAGCGTGTGTTCAGGATGGAAACGTTTTGCATTTCATGCCTCCCCGCCATGACGTGATGGCAACCATGGGTCTTTAGGAACACAAAAGAAGAGCTCAGGGAAATTGGTTACAAAGGAAATGGTCTTTACCCAGAGTAGCTTTGAGGGCTTCAGGGGAGCAGTGGACTTTGCATCCCTGAGCTCTGAGGATGTGCCTGTGCGTGGCTTCCTTCTGTTGTGCCCTGCACCCACTGGAGTTGGCGTGTGTCCTTCCTTTTTCCTTCCCGTTTATAGGATGGTATAAGGAAAATACACATTTATGTTTGAAAAGGGGCTGTGGTGTGGATATGTGCAAAGCTGGGTTTCCAAGCTACAGGCATGAGCTTCAGTGACTCCAATCACAAATACTCCCTTGTCAAGCTGCAAATACATAAATTGTGAGAAAATTAGTCATCTGGGAAAGCTAGATTAACATGCCAACCAGGAAGTAATTTCAAATGCAGTTTAAGGTTTGCATTTATTGACGATACCATTTTGTTTTTAATCATGTAAATGAGGCCATTTGACAGTGTTACCTGGAGGTGAGGAGGGGATGTCACAGTCGTCTACTTAAGAAGTGTCCTGACCTTTTCTCAGCAACAACTTGATATCAGAAGTTGTGAACTTGGCTGGGCGTGGTGGCTCACACCTGTAATCCCAGCACTTTTGGGAGGCCGAAGTGGACAGATTGCCTGAGCTCAGGAGCTCGCAACCAGCCTGGGCAACACGGTGAAACCCGTCTCTGCTAAAATACACAAAATTAACCGAGCGTAACGGCATGCACCTGTAGTCCCAACTACTCGGGAGGCTGAGGTAGGAGAATTGCTTGAACCCAGGAGGCAGAGGTTGCACTGAGCCGAGATCACACCACTGCACTCCAGCCTGGGCAACAGAGTGAGACCCCATCTCAAAAGAAAAAAAAAAAAGTAGTGAACTTGTTCCCGATTATGTCTCAGGGTTTGGTATGCCTCTGACTCCCAGGCATGCTACTTCAGGGGTGATGACTTGAAGGGCTGCTCCGAACCCCACAGCCTTAAGCTCAGCTGACCTTGTTCTGCTGCCTGTACAAAAAGACAGCCTTTCCCTTTCTAAAGACGTCTCCTAAGGGGGGCCAGGATCCAGCTGTCATCCTGCTTTATCTCAAAGTAGAGGCAGGCTCCAGCCGTGATGAGGCGTATTCAGTTTTGCCCGTCTTGAATACACAGAGCTGAGATTCACCTTTGTTGGTGAGTAGAAACGCACTGACAGGAGGACTGGGTTTTACCCGATGTTCCAGACCCTTCTGCGGAGTAGGGAAAGCAACAGGTAGTCACCACCCACCTTCTGCCTGGGCCCTGCCCCTGCAGCTCTTGAGCACGTCCCCTTGGGCGCTGAGTGCGGTCTTTTCAAAAGGAGCGTGAGGGGAGAGGGCGATGGCTCGTGGCGGCTGGGTTGTCCTGAAGACACTGCTACACTGGGGCTTTTTCCATGAGTCATTCCTAGGACAGCCAAGGATACTCTGACAGCTCCCTTGAGCCAGTTCCCCAGCTGTGGTAACGGGGTGAGATGCCATTCTGCTTCCCGCTCCTGGACAAAGAGATCCAAATTTTAAATAGTAAAATGGCAAGTCTTTAGTTCTTGCTCATATCTTACCTAGCTGTGGCTGGGGGAATAAATAAATAGGAACTCTGAAGTGTCCAGTGGCCACTCTGTAAATTCATTTGCAAACAATTCTTAAAGCATTTTTTACAGCGTAAGATCATCTTCTGGGCCAAGGAAACTGCAGCTCTTGTTTCTACTGTCCAAACCTTTCCCCAGGGGGACTTGATTAACCAGTAGGTTTTACCAACCTGATCCACAGAGACTACCTTGAACTGAGGGTGCTGAGAGGTCTCTGTGGCCACTGGTGACAGATCAATACTCCTGGGCCTCCCCTCAGTGGAGGCGTCTCGCTGTGTGACGATGCCGTGTTCTCAGATGGGCTCAGCTGTCAGCGTGTGGCCAGCGTTAGGTTGAGCCTCCTGCTGCTTAGAAACCCGAGCGCTGGGCGAGCTGTGGCTGCTGGAGAGTGGTGCAGTGAAGCAGCAGGGATTCCGTTAGCCTGGGCAGCTGCTGTGGGGTCTGAGTGCAGCATCCCCAGAGGAGCCGCTCCAGCTGCAGATCACATGGGGCCTTGACCTCTGTGCACATCTGGTCCGTCTTCACAAGCCAGAAACAAAACCCAAGTGTACAGCTTGAATGCGAAGGGGTAACAGTTTTGTAGCTGAGATTAATGTTATTCAGGATTACTTTCTGTAGCCCTTTTTGAAACAAATTTCTACAGTTTGCTTTTTAGCAACAATTCCTGATCCGGAAGGCACCACACTTAACAAAAGTAACTGGAAATGGCTTTACCTCTTTATTGACACTCCCTGTCTTTGCACTTAAATTGTACATGTCATTTAAGGAGCCCGACAACCTTTGGGAACAGTTTCTAACGTATCCCCATTTGCAGCTGAGCCAAGGCCCGAGTGAGCAGGTAAGTCCCAGGCAGCAATGGTGAACCAAGCGTGGAACAGCCCACACTAAAGTCAGGGTCTGTGTGCGGCGGCGCGGGCCACTTCGGCCCTTCAGTGTTTCAACTTCTGCGTGCAGTGTCCAGACAGCCAGCTGGCCACAGTGCTGCCCTGCAGTAAAGCCAGCCACAGTGACCAGCTCTCCCCTGCCTCCCTCCTCCCAGCCCACAGTCAGACGGAGCCTCTGGCAAGCTCAGACCCAGTCCAGGGCCCTGGGTCTGAGCTTGCCAGAGTGTAGATACAGGTGAAGGCCTTTCCAAGTCTTCCAGTTGTCCAGTTAGTGACAGAAAAGTCAGTGGCCACATTCACCATGTGCCTCACGCTTCGCAGCCTGGCCGGATGCAGTAAGGCATGGTGGCCTCAACAGCGAGGGAAGGCCTTTATGTTAGGGACAGGTGGTGGGACATAGGCGGAAAACTCTAGCCCCGTGCTTCCATTACATACAAAACCAAATATATTAAAGCTTTAGAGTTTTTACAACTATCTTTCCCCTGACCTCTCCCCAGCCACCTTAGAGGTGGGAAAGGAAAGGATATAAGAAAACCCCACTAAATGTGGAGTACATTTCGTCAAAGTCTGTGTGAGCCAACTTGCCCCCAGTCACCACGACGTTGACTGCATCTCCCGCCTTCAAGTGCACGATGAGGTGGAATGCCCCCGGGCCCCCGCAGGTGTGCAAAGCCCCTGGGGGGCGGTGGTACTCCAGGAACTCTCTCCTGTACCCAGCGGTATGCAGCTGGGCCACGCTGGCGTTGGAGACCGATAGCACTGCTTCCACATAGGCGTCTCTCTCGGGGGTGAGGGTGGCTGTGATCAGGTAGCGCCCATCGTAAGGAGCCGTGAAGACACCTGCGGGGAGAAAGTCACAGCCGTTGCCATGGCAGTAAGTGGCCCCCCAGTGATTAACCTGGGCCTGGGAGATGAGCCATCTCTGTCTTCCCATGGCAGCCGGCTGCCCACCTCAGCTGCTTTTTATGCTCATCCCCTACAGCTTACCAGTGCTGCAGAGGCCACCTTAGCCCACACCACTTTTTGCCACGGACCTAAGAATGCCTCTTGGAGCATTTCTCCCTTATTAGAAGCACCTAAGGGCTAAAGTCAGCCTCAGAGCTTGGCCGCTGGGCAGAATATCCATGAGGCAGGGCCAATGAAAACGAAGCTTGCCATCAACCCAGGGAGAGGCAGACACAGCACCATGTAACCCCAGGGCCGTGCCAGGCTCTTCCTATAAGAGGCCCATTCTCCCCGCACTGGGCAATGGCCAGAAGTGAGCACTGATACTTAGCCCATGACCCACACATTCTGGGCCTGGGGTGGGAAAGGAAGTGGTGGCCAAAGGTGAGGAAGGTGGAAAGATCTGTACATGTCACTATTTGCTAAGCAGAAGCAGCTGTAGGTGACCCCACAGCTAGGAGAGTCAGTGCCAACACCAAATGCTGGCAGGAATGGCCATCACTCACGGGCTCCGCAGTGGACACCAGACCTTGCCACTGACCACAAGCCAAGAGTGGACATAAAACAGAGGGCCCAGGAGCTAAAAAGAGTAGTAGTGTGCATTCGTGGTGGCTCACGCCTGTAATCCCAGCACTTTGGGAGGCCAAGGTGGGCAGATCACCTGAGGTCAGGAGTTTGAGACCAGCCTGGCCAATATGGGTAACCCCATCTCTACTAAAAATACAAAAAATATTTAGACGGGCATGGTGGTGTGCACCTGTAGTCCCAGCTACTCGGGAGGCTGAGGCATGAGAATCCCTTGAATCCACGTGGCGGAGGTTGCGGTGAGCCGAGATGGCACCACTGCACTCCAGCCTGGGCGACAAAGCAAGACTCTGCCTCAAACAAACAAAAAAAAAGTGGTTCTCAGGGACCCAGGCCTTCAGTCTGCTCTGGAGGACAGAAGAGGCCCGGCTACCCAGTCCCTTTCCCAACTTTGAACAGCAAGTAACAGGGCTTTTCAGAGGCTTCCTAAGGCACCTGGCCCTGAGGCCAGCGCCAGCCCTGGCATTTTAGGTGTGGCCTTCACCTTTGTTCAGAGTCGCCTGTGGTGAAGCCTCAGTTCACCCAGAATTTCCTTTCTGCACGTGCTCCATGCAAGACAAGAGGGAGCTCTGGGAATGCGAGACTGTAGGTCACGGTCCCTGCCTGCAAGCACCACCCGACCTGTCCAAGCAGATGAGCCATCCCTATGGCCAAGGCAGTGCAGAGTGACCTGGGGAGGGTGACCTTGTTACAGTCAGGCAGATGGAAGCAGGGCAGGAGAGCCCCTACCCCAACTAGGAATGTCAGGCAACCATCAGATGATGGTCCCGCAATTGTTAACTGTCTCTCTAAATTAATGACTGGTCGCAGCCAGCACCACAAAGGCAGTCGCAAGACAAAACCTGAAGCTGGTAATGAGCGGCTTCCCTGTAAGATCTCTGGAGTTGGGCGATGAAGCTCATGCATGCGCATTAAGAGGCAAAAATGACGTTTAAATGGTGTTTAACTGCTGTGTGACCTCCTGGGAGCACTTGACTGGTATGGGAAGAACATGTCACGTGGGCACGCACACAACTCCAGGAAACACCGCACACGCCCCCTCTCAGGCGCTGGCAGGCCACTGTGCATGTGGACGGCTCCCCAAGGAAAGAATCAGGAAAGGGACGCAGCCCCCCAGAAGCATGCCAATGTATAAGACCCCAAGTCACTGGTCAGACCGCACTTGAATCTCTCGTCACCCACCCGGCCATCTTACGAGTGTACTTTCCTGCTCTAAAACTTGCCTGTCTCACTCTGCCTCATGCCCCTTGGTCAGATTCTTTCTTCTGAGGCGGCAAGCACTGAGACTCATATGGATTCCCCTTCACGGACGTACTGATCCCAAAGGCCACTGCCACTCTGAGCAGAGGCCTGGAGGCCTGCGGGGCCCGGAGGAAGCTACACGGCGGGGGAAAGTCAGCAGCGTTCCTCTCGCCCTGACCTGCCTTACATGCCGAGCTTCAGCCTCATCAGCCCGGGGCACTCATCATTCATTTCTCTTGAGTTCTGCAGGTAACTTAGGCTTGCTAACCTAACAGTTAAGAGCCACTGCCTAAGGACAGATGGGATTTAGCCAGACAGTGACCAGACAGGGCAAATGTGAGGCTGGGGGTGGCTAAAAACTACCAAGAAGGAAACCAAGTCTCCCTCCCTCCCAGTAGCTTATGAGTGTCAAGGCCTCCCTGAAATCCACTGCCCCGCCCCGCCCCGCTCCAGGAGGCCCTGTTCACAGTACGGAAGCAGAACAGCGACTGCTGAGGGCAGAGAGAGGTCAGGAAAGACCCCGGGCCAGGGGGACCTCCCCACACCTGCCTGGGCTTCTGTCCTGATGGGCCCAGGCACCCCTGGGCCCTGCTTTCCTTGAAGCTGCCCTCGGTCTGGGCAGAGCAGCCCAGCCCAGGTGGACGCTGATGGACACAGAACTCAGAGGTAAACTCCACACCCATGATCCTTGGGACCCCCAGAAACAACCTGGGGCAGGGGGACCCGCCAGGCACCGCAGGTAGACTCAGGCTCCCAGCTGAAGGGACCGTGTGGCGGAGCATGCAGCCCTCTGGGGAGCGCAGTCCTTCTTTGGCTCTGTTCATAAACCAGGAGACCCTGAGGGAGCCTCCTGCTTGTCGGCCCAGGGTGTCAGGACGACTGTCGGAGCCCGAGAGAGACAGGCACAACGGTGGCTATCAGAGGTGGCCAGGGCATGGTGGGCTATGCTGGCAGAGCCCTCGTAACTGCCATAAAAAATGAACAGCAACCCCAGTGGTGAACACTGAGGACTGGCGTGTTGACCTCACCACTAGAAAATGTTACACACCCATGCAGCCTGCAGCCCTCGAGCCGGGAAACGTACTACGTGAAAGCCCAGAGTGGGGCAGAGGAGTGCAGGCCCACTCAGGCATCTGCTCCCTGAGCCCACGGGACCCTGGAAACCAGCCAGCCATGGTGGGTCCCACCTGCAACGGAGTAGGAGGAGGACACAGTACCAGTTCCCTTCACTCACTCACCCGTGCTGGGGTTGTAAACGTCCCCGTCGTTCACCAGCACTTTGTTAAAGAGGACAACGCCCCCATCGCTGGGGAAAGGCTTCTGGGTGAGGCCCGCAGAAAAAGACACCAGAGAAGGCACCGGAGCTCCTGGAGCAGAGAAAGGATGGAATGCATTGACCTGGATGCTTCTGTCCTCTAGCGGGAGGGCCTGGAAAACTGAAGCCTACGTGTCAGGCCCATTTTATTTCACCCAAAGTGGTGAAGCAAACTCCTCACGCCCGAGAGCCAGAGGGTTCCTGTCTGAGATCAGCAGGCAGGACAGCTGAGGAATCTGAGAAAATGGACAGGCTCTTGTTAGGAGGGTGTGTGTGAGGCTGGGCATGTAAGCATATGGATGGGTGGGTGTGTGTGTGTGTGTGTGTGTGTGTGTGTGTGTGTGTGTGTGTGTGTGTGCACGCACACTCGTGAGCACACGTGTTAGGAGGCCAGGCCAGGCAGTGGGTGCATCATCATCTAGGGAGCTGCTTCCTAATAAATCAATAAAACCTGGAGCCCCAGGAAGCTCATCAGGACCACACAAGGGCAGAGGCCCACCCAGTGATCCCCTTGGGAAACTCAATGAGCTGGGATGATGGAGGAAGGAAGATTCCTCGTCTTGGGCCTGACTCTGGCCCTCTTTTGGGAGCAAACCTTGGGGAATTTAGTCCACTGTAGTCAGCTGAGGGCTGTCCCAGTGCTGGTGGGTGGGGAAGGGCTGGGCCCAGGCTTGATCTGTGCTAATAGCTTGGAGGGAGGAGGCAGGAAATGCAGAGGAGGGGCAGAGGCCACCAAGGAGACCGCTCCTCCTGCCCCTGGTCTCTCAGCAGACGTACCTGGGGAAGCTACAGGAGGTGACCTTGGGTATCCTGAAAAACAAAAAGGAAATGGCATGTCAAACAAGATCCTAAGCACCAGCTCCTTGTTCTGAGCCCTCTTTTTTCTCCTTGCTCCTCCGTCACAAGTTCAAATCGAGTCTTCACTATTAAAGAGACATAGAACAAGGGCACCCACTGTCACTGCCCTCCTAGAAGCAGGGGTACATTTGTGCCAGCCTGTCCCTGCTTCCTCGCTAGCCCATTTATCCCTGGCAGGGAAGAGGGCACTGAGGGCAAGCTGGCTGCAGGAAAGAAAGAGATGGGTGCTGCAGCCTTGAAGACTTCTCTGCGACTGAGAGAGTCACACAAGCCAGCTAACATTTGCCCTCTAGCAGTGTTATCTGTTCAAGAGCTTTGGCTTCAGCTAGACTGAACACAGTCCTTATCAAATGGAGGCATGGATGGGTGGGTGCATAAGTGCAAGGACAAATAGATGAGTGGATACATGCAGGGAAGAGTGCACAGCTTGATGCGTGGAGGGATGTGCACATGCATGGGTGGGTGGATAGATATGTGCATGGATACATGGGTGCGTGGGTCCCTGGGGTGCCCCAGCCTCTGCATATGAGGATGCATATGTGGGTGGATGGATAGATGCACAGATTGGTGGATGGATGTGTTGATGGGTGGATACATGGATAGATATGTGGGTGGGTGGATGGGTGGGTGGATGGAAGGGATGCACAGATAGATGTATGGGTGAGTGCTGCATGCATGCAAGGGTGCATGGATGGATGAATGAGTGAACAAATAGCCCAAGACAGCCTAAGCATCCATGATACATGGAACTAACAGAAGATAAGTGTTATCTTGGAAAACACAGGACATCTGCCTAAGAGCTGTGATCCCTGCAGCTCAGGTGTCTTAGAAGGAATAGAAAAAAGAGAGCTGGTGAGAGAAAATGTCTTCTTGTCTTCTCAGCAGTGACCCGGCCTTCCAGACAGCCATGGGCATCAGGGGCCACGGGTGCACCAGGCTATCACTGATGGGGAACGACGCCAGCCCTGCCAGTGTCTGCATGTCCCTGATGGTCAGGCCTGGTCAGACTCAGAGGGGACTGGTTTGCATTGTTCTATGCATGTATCTATGGCAGGTGACATGATCTGCCGCATTCAGGGTCATCTGTTTATCTGTTATAGCCACAAATCTCAGTTTCCTCATCTGTAAAACAACACTGGCTTCATGGTGCAGCTGGGAGGGGTGCAGGAGATCCGGTTGCGGTTCAGTCCCTGGCTCGTGGTGGGAATCCCACAAATGCTCACTTCCTTCTGCTCCTGTCTGTACTGTGACACCACCCCCACTGTCACCATCACAGTAATGGTGTGGACATTCACAACTCATGGGGAGCACTTCCCAGTGGGGCACTGAACTGGGCTTTCTCCATCCTCACAGTAACCCTCTGAGGTCCTGCACTCTCCTCATTTTGTGGTTGAAGGAAGCTCAGAGAGCTCAGGAAGCTGCCCCGAGTCCCAAAGCCTGTGGTTGACAGCCCTCCTGCCTAGCCAGGCTGCTGTGCCACCTGCTTTGCTACTACCCAAGCTCCCAATACCCTTGTGGCTTCCAAGATCCTTCCTGCTGGGAATCAGTGAGCTGCCATGTGGCACTGGTACTCCAGCCGGCCGGGCCATTCTAAGTAAGGACGACTGCACTGTCCCTGAGGCGCCCCAGCCTCCGCGTGCTGGATTGGCATGAGTGATCCCTCAGGCCTCGGCATCCCTCCAAAGCTGCACTTCTGAACTTGTCCCCTGAAGGCTGGACCCCGGCCCGCCGAGCCCCTCAGCAGACCCCGAGGCTCAGGTGGAAGGTCTGGACGAGCCCCGCACTTCTCCCCATGCTCCTCCCCGCGCAGCCCTGGGCCTCACCTGGTGCGCCCGCAAAGCCTTCCGCGCTGGGGACGGTCCCGCTCCCGGTGTGGCCGTCCACACCCCGCGGCAGGCCCCGCCCCGACACGCCCGCGCCTGCGGGAGGCCCGGCCTGGCCCGTCTCCATGATGACCCCGGTGGAGCCCGGCAGCTGGGGCCGCGCGGTCCGGCCGGGCCAGGCGGGCAGGGGCGGCCTCTCCTCGGGGGGCCGCGGCTGCAGGGGCCGCTGGGGCAGGACGGGCCGCTGGGGCAGGACCGGCCGCTGGCCCGCGGGCGGCCGTCGCGCAGGGTCCTCCGGGGTTGCGGGGCCGCTGGGCCTTGGCGGGGTGGGCTCGGGCTGCGGCGGCTCCTTGGGGGTCTCTGCGGGTGGCGGGGGCGAGGGTGCCTCCGAGGGCTCCTCCGCTGGGCGTCGGGGAAAAGAAAAAAACACACGGGATTAGGAAACCTCAGCTCTGAACGCCCCGTCTGGGTCCCCTCCATGAGCCCCGGCGAGTGGGGTCCCCGTGAGGACTCCGTGGCCACCCCCGCGACATCACGCTAGCAGGACACGCGGGCGTCCGCCTGCATCTTCGAGGGCGCCGTGGGTCACCCGGGAGCCGCCAGGGACCCCTGCCCAGGGCTGGGGGGTTTCCAGCCTCTCCTGCGTAGACGGCTGCACTCTCCAAACCGGTTTGGCTCCCGCACCCAACAATTCCCGGTTTCACAGCGCGCGGACACCATGGGTGCATCGCAAAGGGCTGAAGGGGACCTGATGCCACCGGCCCCCTCAGTGTCTGAACCACGCTCCCCCCAGGGTCCCCGGCCTCTCCCGCCAGCTGCAGAGGGCTCAGGCTCCACGGGGGCCACAGCCACAGCGCCCACGTCGCCAGCCGATTCGCATTTCCCAGTCCTCTTGGGAAGCAGCCGGAAGCTGCCGCCCTTTCCTCCTTTGAATTCGTTCCTGGAACTAGCCCTCCAGGAAGCCCCTCCCGACCGTCCACAGGACGCCTAAAAATACCCGGGTCTGGCTGAGGAACCGCTGGCAAAGCAACGCCATCCCCCCGCCCCCATCAGTCTGGTGCCCACAATGCCCAGAGCTCCAAAGCCCAGCGATTAGGACCCAACAAAAATCAGTGACTGCATCTTGACCTGATGTCCAGTTTTGTTTTAAAACTCACTAAGCGGGCCAGGCGCAGTGGCTCAGCCTGTAATCCCAGCACTTTGGGAGGCCGAGGCGGGGGGATCACTTGAGCCCCCAAATTCGAGACCAGCCTGACCAAGATGGCGAAACCTCATCTCTGCCAAATATACCAAAAAAAAAAAAAAAAAAAATTAACGTGGTGTAGTGGAGCACACCTGCAATCCCAGCTACTCCGGAGGCTGAGGCAGGAAAATCACTTGAACCCAAGAGGTGGAGGTTGCAGTGAGCCGAGATAGCACCACTGCACTCCAGCCTCACTAAGCTGGGGAGAAGGGCAGTGCAGGTGGTTAATGGGTTCAAATATAGTTAGACAGAATTAATAAGATCTAGTATTTGATAGCACAACAGGGTGACTGCAGTCAGCAATTATCTTTTGCACATTTTTAAATAAAAGAGTAGAATTGGAATGTTTGTAAAGAAATGATAAATGCTTGGGTAATAGATACCCCATTACCCTGATTATTACACACTGCATACCTGTATCAAAATACCTCATATACCCTATACATATATACATCTACTCTGTACACATAACTAAAAATTTTAAAAATAAAACTAAGATAAATATGGCAGATCAAATACATGCCCCCCCCCCCCCACCCACAAAGGCAGGTTTGCCAGAACACCCTGAGAGAGGTGGTTTCTCCAACAGCCTTTCCTAACCAATGTTCCAGAAGAGAAGCCCAAGAGAAAACAATTTGAGTGATTACTTTCTCTATTTTCCCTCAGGATGATACAGAGCTAATTCCATTCTAGATATAGAGAAGTTAGTTCATTCCGTACAATAGAATGGCATCAGGGTTTACATCTCTTTGGAACCCTGGTTGAAAAAGGCTGGGTTAGACAGAGAAACTGAGGCAGGGGGATTGAAAACCATGGAGATACCAGCTACAGTGGAAGACAGGAGTAAGACACCAGTCTAAAAACACGAAGTGAAAGTCTGCTCCCTAAATAAGGAGACTCACAGTCCCCATCCTCTGTTAAGCTCCCAGCCACTTGCTTATACCTCTAGCTGGAGATAGAAGGATTCTTCAAATTGACCCTATAATGATGCCCACAGTCATGAAACTCTATCTAGTGTCTCCCCATTAAATGTGAACCAAAGTCAAAATCACCTGACATAGGAGGAAAGCTGCCAGTGTGAACGACAGGGACCAAAGCAAGCCACACCAACTAATGAAAAGGAACTCTAAAGAGACAGACACAGTGCAAGAAAATAAACACATACTACCCTCAGAGAAGCAGAAGACACTGCATCCAAGATGCAAGAATTGTTTGCCATACAAAAGGGATAGTCAGAGAATAAGGGTGAGCCCTTGCTGATTAAAAAGGCACTTGCCAAAATCAGATTTCAATGAAAGGGGCTGGTAGACAAAAATCAAGGAAATCTTTCAGAAGATAGAAGATGATGACAAAATGATGAACAATAGGAAGGAAATCATAAGAAAATTAAAGGGTCAACCTAGGAAGTCCTTCCAGAAAAAGAGAGATCAGAAAAACTGGTATGTAGGGGTAATGGAGTGGTAAGGAGAGAATTATCAAATAAACACACAACTTCCCAGAACTGAAGGAAATGAAAGACCCCAGCACAATTATTGAATAAAAGGAATAAACCAAGCCACATTCAGAACAGTGAAGATAAAAAGGAGATATTACAAACTTTAAGGGAAAAAAATATAAAAATTGCAAATCAGGAAGGCATTACCAGGCTTCTCAACAGTATTGGAAACTAGAAGAGAAGGGAACAATGTCAAATATTGATAGAATATAATGGTCAACCTTGAATTCTATACCCAGCAAAAATACCCATCAATTTCAAGAGAAGAATAAAGATATTTTTAGACAGGCAATACTTTAAAAATTTTAAAATGCTATGTCTCAAGCACCCTTTCTTAAAAAGGTATTGGGAAATGTGCACTGCTGAAACAAGGGAGTAAAATGAAAAAGCAACAGAGAGTAAAGAAAGCGGAGAGAGGTTAAAGACATTTCTAGGATAGTAGTGAAGGCAGGCTCAGATTGAAAGCCTTATTGCAAAAGTCTAGAGAATAACCAGTCCGGGTTAGATCAGAAAGAACAAGAATTCCAGGAAGGAGGTCAATTTTTTAAAAAATAGAACTGACAAATGATCTGATACTTTTTATGATATAGAAAATTGTATTAAGAGGCTGTTGAAGGGTAGGAAGACTCCAAAATAGACACATAGGGTATAAGCAACACGTAGGAGAAAAGTAAAAAGGAAAGTAACACAATCTTAGAGAGCTATTGAGCTCAGCATAGCATAGACATTGCATATTGACTGTAGGATAACTGTTGGGAATTGGGAGGAAGGGGAGTCAATACACAATGTCTAAAGCTGATAAATCAATTTAGAAATACAGAGGTAAGTACCAAAGAAAAGAAACAGCTGGAAGAGTTACATGTGGCTGCCTCTGGGGCGTGGGAAGAAGGATGGGGAAGGGGGCAGGAGAGCTGGTTTTCATTATGAGCTTCTCAGTGTTATTTTACTTATTTTTATAAAATATAATTGTAGAAGACACTGAGGGCCTGTTTCTGACCTTTCCCCTCTAATCCAAGCACACTTGAGTCAACTCCTCATCTTCCTTTTCTTTCCTCCTCCTCTCTGGACACTGTCTCCCCAGCTCAGAAGCTGGCCTGCCTCCAGGGCACACGCCTCTGCCTGAGCCCCACCCACCCTTCCATGCTCTTCTTGGATCGGCTCCATCTGACATCACTGCTCTCTCTTCTCAACCTCTCTTTCCTTCCTCCCCCACTAGTTTCTTCCTTTCAGCCCAAGCATATGTCTCTCCATTCAAAACTCAGGGGGAAACAATTTTCCTCTGTCCTTCAACCATCGATAAGTTACAGTCAGCAAAGCATCTTAAAATGGCAAAGCACAGGCCACCCAAACTGGCCCTTATTTTCTTCCCTGTCCCCACCAACCCTTCAAATCACCCTTTGCCTCTGAAATCCACCCTTGTTCTCCCTCATCCAGGCACACGGAGTCCTATTTTACTCTTCCTTCTCCTTTGGTCACCCCCTCCCAATCTTTCACACACAAATTTGTTGCTAGGCCCAGCTGATTCTAATTTTGAAATATCGCTTGGATCCTTCATTCACACCTTTTCCAGAATGCTCTTTAGAAAGCATTCTCATCATATTATTTTCTGCTCAAAAATCTTCCATTGTTCTCCACTTCTCGTAAAAATCAGACTGACTGTCCTCGGCCTGACATTCTGAGCCCCTGCCTCCTTTGGCTGCCATCAGTATGCTCACTGGTACCCAGCTCTCATGTGACTTCCCTGGCTTCGTGCCTTTGCCATGTGCACCCCTGAAATGGCCTCTTCCAGCACCCTCACTGGAAGCACCCTCACAACGGCACCCACTCCTGAAGTCCCAGTTCAAAACCACCTCTTCCATGAAGCCTTCTTGGATTGGTCCAGCAGGCTTGAACAGTCCTGCCTCTGCACCAGGAAGCAACATGGACCTTTGGGGGCTCTTTCTGTGGTTCAGACCTTTCCTCTCTGGCTGACTGATGAGTACTTGAGCATCTTAATTCTCTGCCATCCCCAGGGCCTTGCACAAGGCCTGGTAACTGGCACTGAACAATTTAAGTATTGGGTGAATAAAAGAAGGCTGAGCCTATCTATGACAGGCACTGTGGGCTATGCACCCTAATTCCAGCCAGCCATTAGATGCCAGCCATTTGGGAACCCTAATTTTGCCAAAAATAATTGCCATTCTGGGGTCCTAACAAGGCAGTTCTGATACATATAGGACAGTGATCATTCTGTCTTTTACTATAATCCATTTTAACATATCCATTACTCCCTCAACACCCAGACTTGTTGCACTAGTGGAAGGCAGAGGAAAAAGAATGAACTAGATACTGCTTGAGCCAAATATCCTCAGTGGGTCTCCTTGGGGAGTCTGTGCATGAGTGCCGTGGACAGCTGAAGGCTCTAAAGCAGCCCGCCACATCACAGCAGAGACAGGCATGAAAAAGCGACGTCTCATTCGGATGGGTGCCCCCCGCCCTGGCCTCTCCCAGCTCCGGCTCAGTCCACAGCATCACGTGGGGTGCCGAACGCACACATTTATGACCAAGTCTTAACAAAGGCTGGATAGCACTCTGCTCATTCTGGAAAGAGACCTCTCCAGCAGCCGACTGCTTTCTGAACTGAACATGTGTTTCTAATTCAAGAACGGACCATTTGAAATGAATTCTTCATAAGAGCCAAGGGTTGCTCCTCATGTGTTTTAACTCCTGAGGAATGATAGGGACAGACCAGCCACACCACACCAGGCCTGCCTGATGCCCTGCACGGGTCGGGTAGGGTCACAGCCTCACCATGGGTGAACCTGACATGTAGGGATTGAAGGCCATTCCCTCTCCTCGAAAGCTCCTATTGAAAGTCAATTTCAAAACCAAACATCAATTTCAACTTTTACTAAAACAAAGACTTTCCTAAGAAAATCCCCAATAATTCATGGGCTGATGTGCCAAAAAACAAGTGTCTTCCCCCTGAACTAACACCCTCGCTCATTAAGGAGTCAGGGGTTGCCTCCTGTCTCCAGGAAGCCCTGCTTTCTGCAAGAGCCCTGAGCAGCTGGGCTGCAGGAGGAGACCTGGGGAAAGTTCTTGGCAACTAAGGGGTGTCTTGTCACAGAGCAGAGGCTGTTGGAGAAAGCCTGGCCTTAGCTGTTAGAGCCTGTGGCTGAGACTTGGCTGTGGGGAAGCCACTGAAACCTTGTCCATGCAACGGGCTCAACCTGCAGTGCCCTCCTGTCATCCAGGCAGAAATTGATGCCAATCAGATGAAGCAATGGATGCGGGTATGCCCCGCTAATGCCCCACTATTTGTAAAACCCTGTGCAAATGTTAAGTGTAATTCATCAGAAGTCCAGTGAAGGTGAAATCTGATCTCCCTGCCATCCAAAAGGTATACCTGCTGACCAAATGCTGAAACTGGAGAAGTGTTTTAAAGATGCTGATCAAGACTTCAGACTTAAAAAAAAAAAAAAAAAAAAAAAGCATCAAAGTGCTGACATACAGAAAGCTAAGTGGATGGACGGAAGATGCTTTCACAGTTGACTGCTCCGCTGAGTGGCAAAGCTCTAGTTCCTGGGAAATAACCCCCATACCATCACGGACTGAAGCATGAGAAATGCTGGACTCATCAGAAAATTCAGAGAAACTGTGGCTTGTGGTGCTGAATGGGTGCGGGGTGAGCTTAGACAAACGGGCTTTTTCGAAGCAACAGTTGTTGGTCTTCCCTGAAGAACAGGAGGGCAGGCCACCAAGCTGGCTGACAAGTAGGCATGCAAAAGGATCCCTGGAGCTGAGAAGGCAAACTTGCATTCCCTGGAATAGTTCTACTCCAAGTCAATAGCCATCTCAATGCTGCTTTTGAGCTGGGCACTGTGGCTCATGCCTACAATCCCAGTACTTTAGGAGGCTGCAATGGGAGGATCGCTTGAGGCCAGGAGTTCAAGACCAGCACTTTCAACATAACCAGACTCTGTCTTGATAAAAAAAAAAAAACTTTAAAAATTACCTGGGCATGGTAATTTGTGCCTGCAGTTCTGGTTATTCAGAAGACTGATGCAGGAGGATAGCATGAGCCCAGGAGTTCAAGGCTATAATCACACCACTGTACTCCAGCCTGGGCAACAGAGCAAGACCCTATCTCAAAAATAAATAAGTAAATAAATAAATAAATAAATAAATAAATGCTGTTTTTGAATTTGGTTTGAATGAAGAAAAAAAAAAAAAAAAAACCACTCTTGAGCTTGTAAGAGGGAGCACTGTTGGTTGCACTGCAGAAGGTACCATATTGACACCAAAATGGTAAGAATCCAGACCTAACAATGTGAAACCAGTAGGACAGGGCTAAATACAGAATATGGGTCTAAATGTCTGCAAAGTACAAACTAGTGAATGTTGAAATATAAATACAGCTTTAGTCATGTATGCTAGAATCCGTGGCAATACATTTGAGCTGGAAAGTAATTTGCTATCACGGAACCCCAACAGAGAAGGCACTCACCCAGCTGAGCATCAGCAGCACTTGGAATTTTTAAATTTGTTTTAGAAATTCACAAGCTAGGCCAGGCGCGGTGGCTCATTTCTGCAATGCCAGCACTTTGGGAAGCTGAGGTGGGTGGATCACCTGAGGTCAGGAGTTTGAAACCAGCCTAGTCAACATGGTGAAACCCTGTCTCTACTAAAAATACAAAATTAGTGGGGTATGGTGGCAGGCGCCTTTAATCCCAGCTGGAGGTTGAGGCAGGAGAATTGCTTGAACCCAGGAGGCAGAGGTTGCAGTGAGCCGAGATTGTGCCACTGCACGCCAGCCAGGGCAACAGAGCAAGACTCCATCTGGAAAAAAAAAAAATAGCGAGAAAGAAATTCACAAGCTGATTCTAAAATTTACATGGGAGTGCATAGGAGGGACTACACTGCTTGATTTTAAGACTCACTATAAAGCTACACAAATAAGCTACCAGGAGAGACCTCAAAAACTGGAACAGAATCAAGTCTGTAAGTGGGCTCACACAAAACTGACTTCTCCTGGTGCAGTGTCAAAGTCAGTGGTTCATTCTGTGTCCTCCCTCCCCGCTACCTCCTCTTTGTTTTTGGGCGCAGCTTACCTGAGATGGGCAGATCCCACTGCCTCTGGGGTAGCCTGCCTTCAATTTCCAGGACTAGAGCCAGCAGTTTTTTTAGTCACAAATTTAATTACAAATTCCTGGGCCTCACCTCATCCCTGCTGAACAGCGATCTCCTGAGTAAGCCCAGGAGTTCCTTTTTTGTTGTTGTTTTTTTGTTTTTTGTTTTTGTTTTTTTTTTTTTAAGATCCCAGAGGCATTTATGCACGCAGCTCTGGGAAAGCTCTGTTCTCAGAACACTGCAGCTCTAAGTTCAAGGCTAAGATGCAGAAAAGCAGCTGCGGTTTATACAAACCGAAGAGCATTGTAGAAACCTGGTGCCCACAGGATAAAGGGGGCGAGTTGTCAGGAGTTCCCTATGGCCTGAATATAAGCAATTTATTGAGCCTTTATATGTTTATAAAACCCTAAGTCCATCATGCTGCCTTGGGCCTAAACTCTCCCCAAACTCAGCTGATCTCGAGTTGGGGCAAAGGGGTCAGAATGTTAGCATCAGGCAGTGCCCTGGCCAGGCTTTCTGGTTAACTAGTTATTTGAGAAGGCTGTGCTTTTTCATTCTTATAACTTAAATAACTCCATAAAAATAGTAGGCTGAAACCTGCAGCACTCCTAAAAGAAATGCTATGATGAAAAATACTCAGAGACATGAGCAGAAAGCGGTGGGAGAACAGAAAAAGGAAGTGATGCCGTTATGTCTAGTGTGCCGACATCTACGCCGGCCGGCTCTTCTTGGAAGCGTGACATCTGGAAAGAGAAGTCCCCTGCACACAGCTCTATCCCTCTGCCTACCCTTCCTGCTTGCCACCAGCACCCCTTCCTTCCCCTACTGGGAGAGGAACAGTGGGAGGGCGGGGTCCAGCTGAGGCTCAGCCTCTGCGTGGGGCCAGGGGAAGCTAAAACCAGCTGGGGAGGGCGGGCTGCGCCATTCTGCACATGCTGCTGCCACTGGGCTGCACGCTGGGGCATCCTGGGTCCCAGGCATGGAGACAGCCTCTGCTGTCTCCCTGTGAATCACTCATGGGTCACTCAGACTCGAGTAGGGGTAACGCTGGACAACTTGGGGAAAAGGAACTAAAGAGGGTGCCTGCTGCGACAGGCTGAAGGCTCGATGCTCCCCGCACCTGTGAAAATGGGAGTGAGTCCATCTGGGAAGGAGGGCTCAAATCCGTGACCACACCGTATAGGGAGTAAAGGGCCTCGAGCCTCCTTTCCATTTAGAACCTAATTTGTTCATAAGTGATGAGATTCTGCTCAACAAAACTATTGATCCATGAGATACATGAAGCTGTGAATGCTGAAAAGGGAGATCTCCACGCTTTTTTTTATTTTTAAGAGACAAGATTATGCTGTACTGCTCAGGCTAGAGTGCAGTGGTGTGATCATAGCTCATTGCAGCCTCAGACTCCTGGGCTCAAGGGATCCTCCTGCCTCAGCCTCTTGAGTAGGTGGAACCACAGGTGCACACCACCACACCCAGCTAATTTGTAATTTCTACAGACAGGATCTCACTGTGTTGCCCAGGCTGGTCTTGAACTCCTGTGCTCAAGTGACCTTCCTGCCTTGGCCTCCCAAAGTGCTGGGATTACAGGCATGAGCCACTGGCCCAGCCATTTCTAAAGCTTTTTATACTGTCTATTTGAACCCTAATTTTAAAAAGAAGAAAAAGAAAGGGAAAGCAAGAAAAAAAAAAAAAAAACCCCGTGGCCATCTACAGCATCCCCGGAGCCACCAAGGCCCCTCACCCTGTGTCTGCTGTGTTTACAGGCCCTCTCTCACTCTTCTAAGGCTGGAGGCCTGGGGGTTTATAGGTAGAGAAAGGGAGAAAGTTCAGTCATGAATAGATTAAACATCCATTCTAGGGGATGCAAGGTTTAAGTAATAGGTAATATTTCCCGAGTGATTACCAAGTCCAGGACACTAGTTAATCATCCACTGTTTATAAGCATAGATGAGCTGAGATTTCAATGGAAGTAATCACTCCCCAAATCCTTCAATAGTTTCTCATGGCACTTAACATCCAGCTCCTTTATCACAGCCTCAAAAGCCCACGTGATCTCATTCCTGCCGTCGCTTTGACCTCATTGCCCATGACCTTTTGCTTTGCTTATACACTTGGCCATACCAGTATTCTGGGCTTTTCAAAAGAGCTTCCTCATAGCCCTTGAGAATGCTGTTCCCTCTGCCTGGACCGTTTTCTCAAAAGTATATTTTTTTTTTGTATTTTTTGTAGAGACAGGGACTCCCTGTGTTGCCCAGGCTGGTCTCAAACTCTTGGGCTCAAGCAATACACCCGTCTGAGCCTCACAAAGTGCTGGGATTACAGGCGTGAGCCACTGTGCCCAGACGTGTGGACCTTTTGTCCCCCAACCCCCTGCTCCAAAAAAATTGTCCGGGCGCACTGGTTCATGCCTGTAATTCCCAGCACATGTAATTACAGCACATGCCTGAATCCCAGGCTGAGGCAGGTGAATCACTTGAGTCCAAGGGTTATGAGACGAGCCTGGGCAACATGGGAAAACCCATCTCAAAAACAAAAACAAAAAAAAACATTAGCTGGGCATGATGGCACGTGCCAGTAGTACTAGCTACCTGGGTGGCTGAGGTGGGAGGATCACCTGAACCTAGAAAGGCTGAGGCTGCAGTGAGCTGTGATTGCACCACTGTACTCTAGCCTGGGTGACAGAGCAAGATCCTGCCTCAAATATATATATCTGGCTGCGCACAATGGCTTATGTTTGTAATTCCAGCGCTTTGGGAGGCTGAGGTGGGTGGATCACCTGAGGTCGGGAGTTCGAGACCAGCCTGACCAACATAGTGAAACCTTGTCTCTACTAAAAATACAAAAATTAGCTGGATGTGGTGGCAGACACCTGTAATCCCAGCTACTTGGGAGGCTAAAGCAGGAGAATCACTTGAACCCGGGAGGTGAACATTGCAGTGAGCCAAGATCGCACCACTGCACTCCAGCCCCAGCAACAGAGGGAGACTCCATCTCAAAAAAAAGTTTTTATATATATATATATAATATATGTTATATATTATATGCAATATATATGCTATATATATGCTATCTATATACATATGTGTGTGCATATAATTTCAGGAATCCCTTTTAAGCCCAAGAAAGAACACCTGCCCTTAACAGAAGGACACGAAAGAGACTTGGATCTATTTAAGCATCAGTTGAAGACCCTTCTCCCCTATTGGCTGCTTCTTGGATAATTCAGCCTCACCTCAGTGATGCTTCCAAAGGAAACAGGATCTGTGAAGAGGGCAACAGGCTAAGTAGAAACACCACAGGGTGTGTTCCTGGTCTGGCGATCTGCTTACTGGTCCAAAACTGTCATACATCTTCACCTCTGGACCTGTGCTCACTGTGGTAGATATCATGACCACCATTAATCCCCCTTCCTTCCCCAAACATACCAGCCACATCACCCTTCAAGAGCAGACCTGCTTTAACAATAGAATGTGGCAGCAGTGATACCGCTCCAGCTCTGGGCTAGCCTGTGGGAGGCCCAGCAGCTTCCACTTCCCTTGACAGTCACCATAGTCTGACTACTTGAGACCGCCATGCTGTGAGGAAGCCCCGACTGGCCACATGGAGAGAGAGGGGCCAGGTGGAGGAGCACCGAGGCACCAGACATATGACCGAGTCTTCACAGACCTTCCAGTCAACCGCAAGCCAAATGCAGCTGAGTGGGCGACTCAAGTTGATGTCACATAGAGCAGAAGAACCGCTGAGCCAAGCCCTGCCAGGGTTCCTGACCTACAGAATAATGGAAACTAATACATCTTTGTTGTTTTAAGCCAGCAAGATTTGGAATGGGTTGTTATAAAGCAATAAATAGCTAATCCACAATGTCCTCCCCTCCTGCTTTCTGAATCCCACCCATCCCTCAATCAGATCCAGTAACACCTCCTCCTGGAAGCTTCTCTCATGTCACCTCATTCCTCACCTCATCAGCCTCTGTACTCTGCTGTGTAAATACCTACACTGAGGGCTCAGCTCAGGGCTCTCTCCTGAGAATCCCTCCCTGACTTCCACTGTGGGTGCTTCTCGGAACACCCAAGGTGTCTCATGCACACCCCATTCCTGTGACCATCTGTCTGCTTGTTTCCCCATCAGACTGTCTTTTATCCACATACTCCCCCACACAGCCATTACCTACCACATAATAGGGGCTCAATAAGACCTTATGAACTAAAGGGATCAACCGCTATGATCTCATTCACTCTGCAGACCTGAGTCTCTTTCCCACTGTGATTGCAAATGCTTTAGACTAAGGATTATACCTACTTATCTCCAGGTCCCCCAAGAGCCTTGCATATGGTAGGCACTCAATAAACATTCTGTTGACTTTTAACTGATTGACATGTCACTTTCATGGTGACCTTAGCTCCAGATTCTCCCAGGTCCCTCTGATACTCAGGTTCCAGGTCTCCTAGACCTGGATGCTAGACAAGGGCAGAGGAGGCTCTGCTTGTTTATTTCTGGCTCTTTTCCAATCAATGAACTTCTCAAAACTCCATGCAGTCTACACTCACCACAATGAGTTCAGTCCAAAGGGATCATGTTTTGTAAGCCACATTCTCTTTTAAAAGGATTCACCCCCAACTCCTACTGCAACAGACAAATGTGAAAATGTTAACACAGCTTCCCACGCCACCAGAGTTCCAAATCAACTGGAAATATCTGATTCAATCTGTTATCGTAAGACACAGACCAGACAGCGTTGTCACCACAAGGGACAATCATTCTATGAACACATACATGGTCTTGTGACCTCTACTCAACATTCCAGAGATAGAGGAGCTGTGTGGCCCTGGAGTGGGGGAAGGGCTGGGTTATAAATAGTGAGGTGCAGCCGGCTGGACACTGGGGTGGGGGCCAGATTCCTAGTCCTCCTGGACCTAGGTGACTCCTCATCTGCAAGATAAGCACAGTGCTCTGGGGACATCCAGGGCATTTTCCTACCTACCTCGGACCCTCTCCACCCTCCTGAGCTGCCAGGACCTGGCCCTGGCTCTCCCTGGCCAAGCCAGAGCTTGCCTGCTTCCCATGTTCTAGCCTACCCTGCCTTGGGTTTTATGTCACATCTGGGACTTGATCATAAAATCCCAAGGCTCACAGAGGCCGTAAAATCTCAGTTCCTTGTGCAAGGGCCTGTGTCACCCGGAGCAGAACCAGGTCAGGGAGGTAAAAGTCCCAAAGGCAAGGAAGGAAGAAAAGAGAACAGGGACGGGGAGGTCAGGAAATAGGCTCCTTCTAGCACAAAGCAGGCCCCTCAACAAGTCCCCGTGGACCAAGTAAGTCTGCACTCAGCTCTGGGAGACACACAGTCATCATGGCCAGACTGGAAGGAAATAATTCTTAGATGTAGCCTGGCCTGGTTCCCATCCTGGCTTCCCCACTGAACAGCCACATGACTTCGAGCACATTTTCACTGTTGGAAAACAGCCTTTCTGTGAGGCCGTGATGGAATTCAGTCCCCCTGAAGGGACTAAGCCGGAGCCGTACCTCAAAAACGCGAGCTCCCTCTTCCTTCCTTTCACACCCGGACTCCAACTAGAGAGGTCTGGCTCATGTCTGAGGCTGTCTCAGAGTATAAACCCAGGTACAAGAGAAGTTCTGTCCTTCAAGGAGGCTGCGTTTAGCACCCCCAGGTAGCAAAAAATCTTATTGCATATATTATTCATTCATTCATTCATTCATTCAACACACATTTGTTGAGTGCCTAAGGTGTAGCTAGCATTGCTCTCAGCACTACTGCTGAGCTTCCTGGATCCAGGCACTATGGAGCTTTAGATAGTTCCTGCCCCTAAACTGCTCTCATCCACGGTCGTGTCTGGAAACAAATACGACAGCATCCTATCTGCCATCAGCTAAGCCCTGAAGATGATAATGACACAGATAAAAAGTGATGCTTGAAGAGAGGTACCTAGGAGACTCCCTAGGTAGAAGAGAGGACAACATCCACTGCCCCAAGCTGTTATGCCAAAAATCTGACCCCAACTCTGAGCTCACCAACCTGATTCTATAGATAATGTTTTGCCATCCGTCTGTGGGAAGAACCATTTTCCTTTTTTATTTTCAATGTGTTGTGAATTGATATTTTTGTAAAATACATAGATCATGTGCTTAAACACTGCAATGTTGTTAGTTTGTTTATTTATTTGAGATGGTACCTCACTCTGTTGCCCAGGCTGGAGTGCAGTGATGCAATCTCGGCTCACCTTAACCTCTGCCTCCCAGGTTCAAGCAATTCTCCCACCTCAGCTCCCTACTAGCTGGGACTACAGGCGCATGCCACCACACCCAGCTAATTTTTGCATTTTTAGTAGAGATGGGTTTTCACCATTTTGGCCAGGTTGATCTCAAATGCCCGAACTCAGGTGATCCACCCTCCTTTGCCTCCCAGAGTGCTGGGATTACAGGCCTGAGCCACTGCGACCGGCCTGTCAAATTATTTTAGAAGTTCCTAAATACTAACATTGAGAATATCTATTTATCTCATTGCTACCCAGCACCAAATAATTCAGGCACCAATCTAGGAACCACATTTGGGTAGGACTGGTGGCATTTAGTTCATTCCGTGAACTGTCCAAAATCTAGCATAATACTGTCACATTTTTACCTGATGAAGTTTCAACAAAATCAAAAATGAACAAAAAATTATTTAAAAACTGTTGTTGCGTGCTGCGAAGAAATACAAGAAATAGAATTGTAAGATTCAACTTACTTGCTGATGGCTGAAATCTGACCAGATCTTGCAAATCAGTAGAAATCTGGAAGACGTGGCTGTAGAATTGCTGGACTGAATTCTTCAGGCCAGAAATGTCTCTGGAATGCGACCTGAGTGTTCCGTTCATCTGCCTGACGCAGTTCCACAGGCTGCTGACATGCTTGTTGAGCACCTCCTTGATCCTCTGAAGATTTCCTGAGATAGAGTCCAGCTTGCTGCAAGTTTTCTCCACGTGAGACACCCTGCCCTCCACCATGGAGACCTCCCTCTGGACCCCCTGCATGCTTTCCTCACAAGTGTCCAGTTCCGAGAGGAGCTGGCTCTGCAACCTCTGCCACCTCTCCTCCAGCTGACTGCAGCAATGAGTCATGGGATGCTGGGGGGACGGCAGGGTGTCCACTGTCCTTTCTTGCTCACCCCCCTTAGTGAACCCACCCACGCCAGCATTTTCACCTGCTCTACAATTGCTCATTTCCTTCTGAAGATGAGCCACATTATTTTCTGTGTGGTTTAATTGAGAATAAAGAAAACTAAAATCCTGTTGAAGTTTCTGGATGGTTCGTTCGGTCTCTCGAAACTTCCTGTGCATGGTGTCGTTGAGAGATTTCAAAAGGTGCAGGTTGTCGCGCACTGCGCGATCTTCCCTGTTTGGCAAGGCACCTTCCATCCCATGAGGCTTTCCCTGGACGTTCTGCAGGCAAATGTCTTCAACAAATTGAACTTTGTCCTTCAGGTGGTTTAATTCCATCATGACCCGCTCATCTCCTGGCCCTGACACTCCTGGCAGGGCTGCTGCCCCTGGGGGCCTGAGCTCTGCACCAGTGTTGTTGGCCATGTGTAGGAGAACACCCCCCAGACGGTCTTCCAGAGACTGTATTTTCTGATCAACAAGCTGCTTCAAATCACCCACCTCTCCATTAATGGTCCCCCGAAGGGTTTCCTCAATGTAAAAGCAATGTTCTTCAGCGTTCTTCTCCGTCACGTTGATCCTTGCATCAAGTTCGTTCCATTTTGCATCAAAATCCACATCTGGCTCTGGAACTATAAGGCGGTCAAACTCATTGTCCAGTCTTCCATTCAGCATTCTGGTGGCTTCAGCAACTCTCTCAATCTTCTGGTCCAACGTCTTGATCTGTTGACCAATGTCACCATTCTTTTCACCGTCACAGCAGTTTGCCTGGGCTGAAGGCTTCTGTAGCCGGGCTCGGAGGTCATTTATTTCTTTTCTCAGGCTTGTTTCCTTCTCCCCTATGAGCTCTATCACTCCCAGGTAGCTGCTCCCATAGTCGTCACACTGCTGTTGGAGGCCAGTGAGCTTGTACTCACACGAGTTTTTCAGGTCAGCCAGCTTTCTGTCCATGCCCTCCATGAGCTCCTCTCTCAGGGCGTCGATCTTACTGTCCACATAGGCTTGGTAGAGCTCGTTGGTTGTCATGGTCACCGTCGGGCCCTGGGCTGCTTCCTGGAGCTGTCTGAGCTGCCCTTCGTAGCCCTTCACTTTTCCATCCAGCTCTTCCAGCTTGTCACTTTTGTTCTTCAGAGTATCTTTGACTTCAGCCAATTCAGACTTGATGTCCTTCACGCCAGATTCCTTAGTGTTGAAGACGCCAGGACTCCGGGTCGTTTCTGTGTCTCCACTAATGGTGGGGTCAGGCTTGGGGTGCTGGCTGCTGAGCCCTGGTGCCCGTGTTTTACTGGCATCATCCTGAGTGGCATGTTTGAGATTTTCACTCACTCCAGCAAGGGAAGACTGGAGGTCAAGAACCGTCCTTGTGAGTCGGAGAACCTTCTCCTCTAGCACCTGTATCTTCTTTTCCTGAAGTTCCTGGGGCCCCTCTTTTGGATCTAACGCCTGGCTTGGTTGTGCTGTACCAGTTGGGGACAAAGTCTTCTTGGGCTCTGAGACTTGGCTGGGTTCATTATCTGTTACAAAGATAAAGTTGGACATGAATGAACACTTTCTACCTTTAGCCAGATTCTGCCAAGACAATAAACAGGGTACCTACAAAATACACGTATACCTTCACTTATAGGTCACTACACAATTGTAGGTAATTACTGTGGTACAGTAGAAAAGAGGGCTTTGGAGTCAAATAGACCTCTACTTGCATTCTGGCTCTGCTATTTACTGTTTGTCCTTGAGCAAGTTAACTAACTTCTGTGAACTATAATCCTCTCATCTATAAAGAAGGGGTACAATCCCTCCTAGAGCTGTTAAGATAATATGTACATGGCACCAATTAGATAACCAATGGTCTCTTTCACCCTGAGGAGAAATATTCATTATCTGCTTTATCATATGAACACTTCATTCCCATATTAGTGAACTGCAGCCACACCCCAAGAGTTGACTATATACAGTAAAACCACAAGAAGTCACTTTAGCAAGATCCACCCATTCATTAGCTGCTGCATGGTGATATCATATGATATCATATCATCTGATGCTACCCTCACCCTCAAAGCAGTGCCTGAATGTTTTCTCTTTTAATTTTATTAACATCTCTGTGCTCGAAGAGTCTCATAGACATTGTTTAGCCCTGCTTGCAGTTTGGGAGACAAAAAACAATAGAGATAAAGCAACTATTCCATCAGTGTCTCCTAACAACAGCACCATCTGACCATATATAGTAAGATTCACTAAGTCAAAGAATACAAATATTGAAAGTTGGTCAGGGAGGTGGTGTGTGCCTGTAGTCTCAGTTACTAGGGAGGCAGGAGGATGGCATGAGCCCAGGAGTTCAAGGGCATCCTGGGCAATATAGCAAGACCCTGAATCTTTAAAAAAAAAAAAAAAAAAAAGAAGAAGAAAGAAGAAAAAAAGAAGAATGCAAACACTGAATTTTGGGTAATCTTATTTTGAGAAAACACCAAGGAAACAATCCAAAAGAAAGAAAAAATTATTAATTTTTAAAAATGATAAGGGGGCGAATGATAGTGATGAGTCATAAAACAAAGATAAATTGATAGACATAGAGATAAATAAAAAGGGGACTATCGAAACCTGCAGCAATAGGACAATAAGAAACAAACTATGCCCTGAGTACAGTAGGATACAAGAAATACTGCGCCCGCGCATGACGGCTCATGCCTGTAGTCCCAGCATTTTGGGAGGCTGAGGCGGGTGGACTGCTTGAGGATAGGAGTTCAGGACCAGCCTGGCCAACATGTGAAACCCCATCTCTACTAAAAATACAAAAATCAGCCAGGTGTAGTGGCGGGTGCCTGTAATCCCAGCTACTAGAGAGCTTGAGGCAGAAAAATCGCTTGAACCCAGGAGGTGGAGGTTGCAGTGAGCCGAGATAGCACCGCTGTACTCCCGCCTGCGCAACAGAGAGAGATCCTGTCTCAAAAAAAAAAAAGAAAGAAAGAAAGAAAGAAAAGAAATACTGGCCGGGCACGGTGGCTCAAGCCTGTAATCCCAGCACTTTGGGAGGCCGAGACGGGCGGAACACGAGGTCAGGAGATCAAGACCATCCTGGCTAACTCCTTGAAACCCCGTCTCTACTAAAAATACAAAAAACTAGCCGGGCAAGGTGGCGGGCACCTGTAGTCCCAGCTACTCGGGAGGCCAAGGCAGGAGAATGGCGGGAACCCGGGAGGTGGTGCTTGCAGTGAGCTGAGATCCAACCACTGCACTCCAGCCTGGGCGACAGAGCAAGACTCCATCTCAAAAAAAAAAAAAAAAAAGAAAGAAATACTGAAAGAGGTTAACACTGACAAACCTGGCAACTATAGTGAGACATATCATATAAAGCAGAAAAAGTCAAACACAACATAGGTTGCAATTAAATAAAATGCATTAACACATTATACTGGAAAACATTGGAAATTCATTTAGAATGCTATAGATATTTGAATTCAATGATCATTGTTTTTTCCTCCTCTGAACTTTTGCACAAGCTCATAATAGTAGCTATTATTTATTAAAATCATTAGTAGTAAAACCAAATCTGAATTCAGATATCCAAACTCCCAAGAATCTTTCTTTTTGCAGAGAACTAAAAAGAACACCTTGTTTTCCTTACTGAAATATTTATTCTCTCTTAAGACACTAAAGAAAGAAACAAGTTATTGAATCATATGCAAGTGGAAATGCTATTCTAAGCAAAGGAAACAAAACAAAGGGCAGCGAAGGGGGAAAGATTGAGGATGTAAGGAAATGCTTTGCTCATATGCCACTGGTGACTGTGCAAATTGCATTTTTTTCAAAGGATAATTTGGCAATATATATCAAAATACTCAGAATCTTTTGACCCTACAATTACACTTCAAGAAATTTATTCTAGTAAATAGTCAGAAATGAGTACAAAAATTTCATAGGAAAAGATGCATATTCATACATTATATATAATAGTGAAAAATTACAAACAACCTAAGTGACCAACAGTAGTGGATGGTGTTCAATAACTCACATTCTCTCAAGCCATTAAGTGGTATTGTAGAGTATTTCATGACATGGAAGATTGTCCATTACAGGTTTTTCAGTAAAAAATAAGTTCCAGGTCAAGTGCAGTGGTTCATGCCTGTAACCCCAGCATTTTGGGATACTGAGGTGGGAGGATCACTTGAATCCAGGAGTTCAAGGTTGTGAGCTATAATCATGCCACTATACTCGGCCTGGGTTACAGAGCAAGACCCTGTCTCTAAAAAAGAAAAAGTTGCAAAAATAGTATGTTTTTTATAATGACAGTGAATTCAGGATATGTTCGTCCATTCTGTGTTAAAATAAAGGAATATCTGAGACTGGGTAATTTGTGAAGAAAAGAGGTTTATTTGGCTCACAGTTTTGCAGCCTGTACAAAAAGCATCTGCTTTGGGTCAGGACCTCAGGAAGCTTTTACTCATGATGGAAGACGAAGAGGGGGCCAATGTGTCACATGGTAAGACAGGGAGCAAGAGGGAAGGGAGAAGGTGCCAGGCTCTTCCAACCAACCAGCTCTCATGTGTACTAACAGAGCAAGAACTCACTCATTACTGCAAGGAGGGCATCAAGCCATTCATAAAGGATCAACCTCCATGACGCAAACACCTCCCATGATGCCCCACCTCCCACAGTGAAGATCACATTGCAACATGAGATTTGGAGGGGACAAACTTTCAAACATATATATCAGAGGATAAGCATTTATTTTTACTCCTTCCTAAAATCCCACTAAAAGGACAAAAAAAGGAGGGGGGAGACAAGAAAAAAAACCTATTCAAGTCACACACAAAAAACTGGGAGTCAGAAGTGTTTTGGTCTTTTTTTTAACAGCAATATTGGAAGCTAGAGAAAAACTGAGCACTATTTTGAAAATTCTGAAGGAAACTGATTTCTGACCTAGATTTCTGAAGCTAGAATAAAAAATAGTTTTCATACTATAAAGTGGTAAAAAGTTTGCTTCCCATGTAATTGTCTCATGAAGCTACTAAAGGACATGCTCAAGCAAAGAAAGGGGATAAACCAAGAAAGAGGGAGTAGGCGACACAGGAAACAGGGAATTCAATAGGATAGGGGTAAGTTAAGATCCTCGGGTGATTACAGGAAAAGAGAATGTCCCCTCCAGGTAGGGCAAGTGAGAAGGCTCAAAGGAGATTTCTTCAAGAAGATGAAACTGCTGTGTCTGAACATATGGAGGGGACATTTAGAGAACCAGAGAAGAGCTGGGTTGAAATAGCAATAAAAAGAAAACCAAGCAAAGGAAAAACATAAGACAATGATTAACTGTAAGGATTCAAACAGCTGTGTAGGAAAGAAAACCTATTCACGGTACACCACATGGCTCAGCTGTAAACATTATCTACATAGTTATTACAATGTAAACATTGAATACTGAATAAAGAAAGAATATGGTCTAACTGTATGGAAGGGATGGGGGTATAGGACCCATGTGTTGAGGAGTGGATGAAAGGGAGTTAAATTCTCACCTTCCATAATGAGAAATCAATAGATGTGGAGGTAAATTCCAAAAGATTCATCTGAAGAGTTTAAAGTACTACCTCTGAGAAAGGAAAATGAGGGAAAAGGGTTTGGGGGTGATCATTGTTTTTCCTATTCATCCTTATAAAGCTGTTCAGCTTATTAAACTACAATATGCTTAAACTTCTGTCAAACAAAAACTAAAATGAAACAAAACAAAAACAAACAATTACAATCCACCAGCCCCCATAACATGTTCCCTCATCCCAGTACCTGTCATGAATTATTGTAATTACTGTCTAATGTCTGCCTTTTTTAATCACTTATTCCAAGTACCCAGTATAAAGCTTGACAGATATAGAAGTTCAATAAATATTTGTGAGATGAATGAATTTTTAACAAAATGAATGTACAGACATAGGAAAGAGAGTAAGGTTCTATAACAAAACGTCAACAGTAGTTCTCATTTAGTCATGAGATTATGTATCCTTAAATATTTTTCCTATATTTTATAAACATTCTTTAATTGACATACATTACTTTTGTAGTTAAAAAAGCATTTTAAAATCTATTTTTACAGACAACGTTGGGAAGCACTACAAGTTTCAAAATTGAGAACACCTCATGGCAAAATATCATTTAAGCATCTAATTTCATAAGAAAACTATGCTGCATTTATTGTGACTGAACTTAAAAAGATGAAGTGATGGCCAGGCATGGTGGCTCACACCTGTAATCCCAGCACTTTGGGAGGCCGAGATGGGCAGATCACCTGAGGTCAGGAGTTTGAAACCAACCTGGCCAACATGGCGAAACCCCGTCTCTACCAAAAGTACAAAAATTAGCCGGGTGTGGTGGCAGGCGCCTGTAATCCCAGCTACTTAGAGGCTGAGGCAGGAGAATTGCTTGAACCAGGTAGGCAGAGGTTGCAGTGAGCCGAGATTGTGCCACTGCCCTCCAGCCTGGGTGACACAGCGAGACTCCATCTCAAAAAATAAAAATAAAAAATAAAAAACAATTTTAACCCCCTTAAATTCAGATGTATGGACTCAAGTAAAAACAAACAGTACATCATTATATCTGAATCTCTTTACACTGTGCCTCCAGGTGACACAAGTCTGAACCCACTGGCATTTCCTACCCTGATTTTTAAGGCACTGGCTTTCACAACAAGCTGGCCCTAGCAAAGCAATTTACTTGCAAGGAAGTTTGTCTTACAATTGCTACTGCTTCTACGAATAAATTTGTCACGTGTGGCTACTGCAGGCATCTACGTGTGTTATTTGTAGGCCATTCAATGTTCACCACTGTAAAGCACAAATCCCGTTGTTTGAAGGAGCACCGGAAATATTCAAGATGGCCATACGTAACATCACAAATAAGAAGTTACCTGTGGCTTTCTTCAAGCTGTTTCGAGGCCGAGCGGGCGTGGGTTGGAGGGTCTTCACGGGCTCTTTGGGACCTTCTTGGCAATCTCCCCCTCTAAAGCCAGGACAGCACCTCCATTCCAACTGCGTCACTGTCTTATACCTAGTGACATACCTAGGTCTGAAGTTCACTCGATACCTGTGGACACAAGGGATGGCATCTCTCTTTATTGGCTGCCATTACAAGCATCTTCCAGAGCTAGACCCAAATAAAGAGGATTCAGGGCACACAGGACCCTGCCTGCTCTCCAGGTTGGCCCAGAGGGGATGTTAGTCTCCTCAGTTCAGATCTGGCTGTGGGGGGTTCAGCCTAACTCAGATCAGCCTCAGGAAGGCAGGGGCTCTCCGATCCTCCACCTGCCCTGAGCACCCCTGTTTCCCAGCAAGGGGAACACACAGCTTAGAAAATCTCCACCAAGACTCCCATTTGAGAAGGACAATTTTCAGCCCCCAAACTGAGCTTTTGTATCACCAGTCATCTGTTCTACAATTCACAGTTTGTGGGGACTTGTTTCAGGTGTCACTAGTGATTGTTTTGTTTTGTGTTTTAAAGAAATATTCCTGGCCGGGCACGGTGGCTCATGCCTGTACTCCCAGCACTTTGGGAGGCCGAGGCGGGCAGATCACTTGAGGCCAGGAGTTCGAGACCAGCCTGGCCAACATGGTAAAACCCTGTCTCTACAAAAAATACAAAAATTAGCCAGGCGTGGTGGCGTGTGCCTGTAGTCCCAGCTATGGCTGAGGCACGAGAATTGTTTGAATCCAGAAGGCGGAGGTTGTGGTGAACCAAGATCATTCCACTGCACTGCAGCCTGGGCGACAGAGCAAGACTGTCTCAAAAAAAAAGAAAAAGAAACATCCCTGGCGCCCTGCTCTCCATCATGTCTGTGTGTTTACTGCTGCACTTCCCCGATACTAGCAAAGGTGGCCACCAGCTTTTGGAGATGGCAGCTCACACTATTTGTGTTTGCTTTTGTACAAAGATGCCCTGGTTCATACTGTCAGTGACAGAAATCAGGAAGCAGAATTGGAAGCTCTCAAAAAGCCCTATTGACAGTGCACATTCCCTCATGCCCTGAGATATCACACAGAGAGCTTTGCAGTGAGCTGGAAAGTCCTCCAGACTCAGGGCTGGGCCTGGGCCCACAACAGACTTCGACAGCCCCGCAGCCCTGGGCTCACCAGGGATGGAACCAGTTCAGCCCCCACAGCGGCCCCTGTTCACAGCACAGGCAAAAACCACAGCCACACAGGATGGGGCCTCCCTTCTTCAGCCCAATTGCAATTTCCTGCCTTGGAAATCATCTCTTGAAACTCTTCAGTTCCTCTTCATTTCTTACACCAGCACCAGCAGCTGGCCTTCTTCTTGAGCCAATTCCCAGAAAGCAACAGGCTGAGTGTCACTTTTTCAGGGTTGCTGAGAGCTGCCCATGGGGGAGGCGGGACAACAGCAGCAGGGGGTTACCCAGCAAATCTATTCCCTCCCAAGCACCAGCCCTATGGCAGGTGGACTTCAAAGTTACCTCCCTAAGGAAAGCACACATCATGTGCTGGACCTTTGACACATGATGGACCTTTGACATCCTCCCTGAGGGCCACACCCTGACAATTACACCCTGGGTCTAGGATCCACCCCGCTGGGACTGGCCAGGCACCCTGCAGAATCCCAAGAGGGCCCTGCTGACAGCCAGGACCCGCCAAGCCCATTAGACTTCCTAGCACACCTTCCACTGTCCCTGTTTCCTTTGGTTTTTCTTGCGTTTTTTGTTTTGTAGAGATAGATATCACGTGGTCGCCCAGGCTGGAGTGCAGTGGTACGATCATGGTTCACTGCAACCTCAAACTCCTGGGCTCAAGCAATCCTCCCACCTTGGCCTCCCAAAATGCTGAGATTACAGCCACCATGCCTGGGTAATTTTATTTATTTATTTATTTAATTTATTTATTTGAGATGGAGTTTCATTCTTGTTGCCCAGGCTGGAGTGCAATGGTGCGACCTCGGCTCACTGCAACCTCTGACTCCCGGGTTCAAGTGATTCTCCCAACTCAGCCTCCCAAGTAGTGGGGATTACAGGCACCTGCCACCATGCCCGGCTATTTTTTGTATTTTTAGTAGAGACAGGGTTTCACCATGTTGGCTGGACTGGTCTTGAACTCCTGACCTGAGGTGATCCACCCACCTTGGCCCCCCAAAGTGCTGGGATTACAGGTGTGAGCCACCGTGCCCGGCCAATTTTTTATTTTATTAAGAGTTAGGGTCTCATTATGCTGCCCAGGCTGGTCACGAGCCCATGGCCTTAAGTGATCCCCCAACCTCAGCCTCCAAGTGCTGGGATTACAAGCATGAGCCACCATGCCTGGCCTGTTTGCCTTGGTCTTTCGGGCAGTGGTTCTTAGCTTGAGCCATCAGAATCACTCCAGAAACTGTGAAAAAAATACCCATGCCTGGGTCTCACCCTCAGAGGTTCCGATTTAAGGGGTCTGGGGTGGCGGCCAGGCATGCAGATATTAGAAAGCTCCAGACAGCCTTTTCCAAGGAAAACTGAAGAGGAAGCCTGATAGTAAAATGGAAAAACAAGGGCTGCTCAGGGGGTTGGGGGGATGAGGAGGGGACAAGACCTTCCTTCCGGGCTCTTCCTTCTCTCATTCTTGTCCACCTCCAGCAAGGCCCTACTATACATTTTCCCCTTTTCACAAGTGAGAAAACAGAGGCTCATGGGGTTAAGTGACTTGTCCAAGTTCAAACAGCCTGGAAGGGGCAGGGCCGCTGAACTCAAGTGTCCTCCCTGCACCCCACACGAACAGCCCTTCTCTCGGGTGATGCCTTACGTTTGAGGAAGCAGTCCCACCTGGAGATGTTCCAGAAGGCCCTGAGGGCTGGGTAAGAAGGTAGGCAACCCCCACTTCGGCCAACCCATTCCTGAGCATCCCACCCGTGGCCAGGGACACGGCAGCCCTCGGTCTCCACCACCACCTAGCAAGAGTCTTCTGTGTGGTCCTCGAAAATGTAAAAAGGGAAGAAAGCATCATTGCACTGGATTGTTTTGCGTTCTCCAGTAGAGCATAATGCCGGAAGAATGTGTAATCTCAGAAAAACGTGGTTCCTCTGAGCATTCAGACTGAATGTGAAATGTGTTTGCTCTCGGGTTTTGTTCATCTGCCAGGAGATGACAGCCCAGGCCTGCATGAAACGCCCTCGGAGGAGGCCGAGCCAGGCCGGGCAAAGCACACTCCTGTGCCCACTGAAGAGGAACAGGCCCCTCTCCAGCCCAGCAGGGGGCTGTGACCTCCGTCACGCCCCAGAGCGGAAGAAAGGCCTTGCTGTGCCAACACACTTTGTTCTTTTCTTTCAAGGCAATTTTATTTTGGGGCCAGCTCCCCAGCTCCTAATGCAGGAAAGTTCCCTGGAGCCCCTGCCCCTCCCACTCTACACATGTTCCCCACTCCTGCTCTGCGTCTAATCTGCCTGCTGTTGAGTTTCTGGCCAAGGGAGTTCAGGTGGAGGCGCTCCTGACAAGTTTTCAAGTCTAGCGTGGGGAAGAGGCCTTCCTGGCTGGCACCAACAGCTGGAACCCGTCAGCAGCCACCTCCCGCGGTGGGAAAGCTCCCTAGGGATGTCGCATGGTGATGACGAGGCTGGATCTCAGAGGTGGCCTTGGGCGCGCTAGTCAGCCCTCAGGCTCAGTTGGGAGGGAGCTCAGGGGGAGGGGGAGATGAAAGGGTTGGCCAATCCCAAATCCCTACTGGGATTTTCCCAGCAGAAAGGGGTTCCCACTAAGGCAGTAGCCAGCTAGAAGGTTCCCTAGAGGATGGGGAGCAACCAAGGAGTCTGGTTCACCCTCTTCATCACCTTAGGCACTGCAGGAAAATAGCCAGTGAGCTTAGAAAATGCCAAGGAATTTTCAGGAAAATTGTGCCTTAATTGGTGGAGGGTGCTCGTACCTTTCTAAAAGGCCTCAAGTAGTTGTCAAGTGCAGCCAGAGTGGAGAAGCCCCAGATCCAGGTTCCATTTCCTCCCTCCAGGGAATCGGCCACCCTCGTATTAGGCCTGGGAGCCAGAGGACCAGGCAGGGGACATGACAGACGCAGGCGGCCCAAGCATCCCCAGGGGCCCCTGGGCTGCGAGCACACGGGAGATGCTCACTGGATCCAGAGTCAGTCAGCTAACTGCGGCGTGGGGGTGGCCGAGCCGAGGCACCCGCAGCCAGAGGAACAGTTAAGGCGGCGGGGCTGGGCGGCGCTGGAGGGGCGGACTGCAGAGCGGAGCAGGAGCTGCAGCCCTGGCTCCCTTCCCAGCCTCGGCTGTGACTGTGATAATTCCCCAGCCCTCTGGAGAGCCCCGTCCACAGCTGCCTCGGGCATGGGCGGGGGCGGTCCTTGGGGCTGTAACCCTGGGCCTGTTGCCCTGCCGCCTCACCCCTGTGAACTCTCCCCCATTCCAGCCAAGTCTCCTTTCCCCCGCCTCTTCCTCTAAAACCCTTTTTGGAGGTGAAACAAGGGTTTCCCATTTTTATGGGTTCAGCCACTGTGTCAAGACACTGGACTGGCCCAGGAGATTCTAATGAGAAGGAAGGTATCAAAAGAAAAAAGCCTGGAAAAGTTGTGTCAGTGTCCAGGGGCCATACGACTGGAAGTGTCCCTGTTAAAATGTGATAAAATGACAGTACCTCCACTTGACGTCACCCCCACAAAGACTCCTTCTACTGACTCAAGTTGAGACCTCCTTCCTAACACACCCTCAGTTCACACTTGTGTTTGCTCACTCTGTTTGTCTTCCCTGCCAGACTGTAAGCGCCATGAGGATAGAATTCTTGTTGGTTTTGTTCACTATAACATCCCATTTAAAAAAATTAATATACCAGGCTGGGCACAGTGGCTCATGCCTGTATTCCTAGCACTCTGGGAGGCCAAGGAGTGAGGATCACTGAGCTCAGGAGTTCAAGACCAGCCTGGGCAACACAGCAAAACCTCATCTCTACTAAAAATCTTTAAAAGTTAGCTATGCATGGTGATGCACACCTCTTATCCTAGCTACTTGGGAGGCTGAGGCAGGAGGATCATGTGAGCCCTTGAAGTTGAGACTGCAGTGAGCCATGATCACACCCATTGCACTCCAGCCTGGGCGACAGAGACCCTACCTCAAAAAATAAATCTGTCAAATTAATACACTTAATTTTCTTTTTTGGGGGGTGGGGGATAGACGGAGTCTCCCTCTGTCGCCCAGGCTGGAGTGTGGTGGTGCAGTCTCGACTCACTGCAACCTCTGCCTCCTGGGCTCAAGTGATTCTCCTGCCTCAGCCTCCTGAGTAGCTGGGATTACAGGCACCCACAACCACGCCAAGCTTTTTTTTTTTTTTTTTTTTGAGACGGAGTCTCGCTCTGTCACCCAGGCTGGAGTGCAGTGGCCGGATCTCAGCTCACTGCAAGCTCCGCCTCCCGGGTTCACGCCATTCTCCTGCCTCAGCCTCCCGAGTAGCTGGGACTACAGGCGCCTGCCACCTCGCCCGGCTAAGTTTTTGTATTTTTAGTAGAGACAGGGTTTCACTGTGTTACCCAGGATGGTCTCGATCTCCTGACCTCGTGATCCGCCCGTCTCGGCCTCCCAAAGTGCTGGGATTACAGGCTTGAGCCACCGCGCCCGGCCTTTTTTTTGTATTTTTAGTAGAGGTGGGGTTTCACCATGTTGGCCAGGCTGGTCTTGAACTCCTGACTACAGGTGATGTGCCTGCCTCAGCCTCCCAAAGTGCTGGGATTACAGGCATGAGCCACGGTGCCCAGCCAAACTTTTAAGAGCAGTTTTAGATTTACAGACAAATTGAGAAGAGGTACAACGATTTCTCATATACTTCCCTCCATCACGTACAGCCTCCCTATCAATGTCCCCCCCTCAGAGTGGTGCATTTGTTACAACTGATGAACCCAACCTCCAGTGACACACCATCGACACCGAGTCCATAGCTCACCTCAGGGTTCACTCATGGTGCTGTCCATTCTGTAGATCTGGACAAATATATAACAACATGGATCCACCATTAGAGTATTGTACAGGGCATTTCACTGCCCTAAAAATCCTCTGTGCCCCACCTATTCACCCCTCAGCTTTTTACTATCTCCATAGCTTTGCTATTTCCAGAATGTCATATAGTTGGAATCATACAGTATGTAGCCTTTTCTTCTTTGTTCTATAGGGTCTTGCTCTCTTGCCCAGGCTGGCGTGCAGTGGCGCAATCACAGCTTACCGCAGCCTTGACCTCCCAAGCTCAAGCAATCCTCCAGCCTCAGCCTTCTGAAGAGCTAGGACAAGAGGCACGCACCATCATGCCTGGCTAATTTTTTTTTTTTTTTTTTTTTTTTTTTTTTTTTTTTTTTTGAGATGGAGTCTCGCTCTGTCACCCAGGCTGGAGTGCAGTGGCCGGATCTCAGCTCACTGCCTCCCGGGTTTACGCCATTCTCCTGCCTCAGCCTCCCAAGTAGCTGGGACTACAGGCGCCTGCCAACTCGCCCGGCTAGTTTTTTGTATTTTTTAGTAGAGACGGGGTTTCACCGTGTTAGCCAGGATGGTCTCGATCTCCTGACCTCGTGATCCACCCGTCTCGGCCTCCCAAAGTGCTGGGATTACAGGCTTGAGCCACCGCGCCCGGCCGCCTGGCTAATTTTTGTTTCTAATTTTTTGTAAAGACAGGGTCTCACCCTGTTGCCCAGGCTGGTCTCGAACTCCTGAGATCCAGTAATCCTCCCACCTCAGTCTCCTAAAGTGTTGGGATTACAGGTGTGAGCCACTGCACCTGGCTATCTGTAGCCTTTTCTGATCAGCTTCTTTCACTTACTAACATGTATTTAAATTTCCTCCTTGTCTTTCCATGGCTTCATGATTCATTTCTTTTTAGTGCTGTATAACATTCCATCATCCTTTCTTAAAAACATCCCCGTTTTTAGGCCAGCCATGGTGGCTCACACCCGTAATCCCAGCACGTTGTGAAGCTGAGGCCAGCAGATCACTTGAGGTCAGGAGTTTGAGGCCAGCCTGGTCAACATGGTGAAACACCGTCTCTACTAAAAATACAAAATAAAATAAAATAAAATTAGCCATGTGTGGTTGTGTGCACCTGTAGTCCCAGCTACTCAGGAGGCTGCGGCATGAGAATCACTTGAAACTGGGAGGTGGAGGTTGCAGTGAGCCAAAGTGGTACCACAGCACCCCAGCCTGGGCAACAGAGTGAAACTGTGGCCAAAAAAAAAAAAAAAAAAAAAAAATCAAATCAATAATTAATTAATCAGACAATTAATGACCAGTCATCTTGTGCTAGCAGGTTTTAGGGAGTCCAGTGTCCATACTGTAAACCCCAGAGTCATCCTCAGGTCTAATCAAAGCAGGTGTGAATTCCCAAGTCTTTCCAGATCCAAGTCAAGCTCCAGGATCCTTAGGCTGTAATGATCTGGACGGGAATCACACCAGAGCTGACCTAGGGCTGTGCTGTCCAATAAGGCAGCCATTGGCTGTATGTGGCTCTTAACATTTAAACCAATTAAGATTGAACATTTCATTCCTCAATCACACTAGGCGTATTTCACGGACTTAACAGCACAAGTGGCAGTGGTCGTGCCTGCAGTGTTGGGCAGCATGAACATCTCCATCATCGCACAACATTCTACCCGACAGGGCTGCGCTGGGGATACATGAGACTGGTGAGTAATCAGCAGCAGGCACACCTCTGTTCACATCTCGATCCCTAACCCCCATGAACCTGTTTCTCTCTCCCCCCACATCCATTCCAGACCTACGACTGGAATCTTCCCTGAAAATACCCGCGTGTCCCGGAGGGAATCATCCCAGGGGACCATCTCTCCAGCTGCTCCACAAGGCAAGACTCCTTGCCGTCCTTGTGTTTATGGCACTGACCTGGGTTTTATTTTGACACAGGCTACTAAAACTGCACAGAACCAAAACCTGGTGCCCCCTGGGGACCCTCGCTTAACGGGATTTCTCCAGAGAGGGAAAGCCGACTTGCTACTAAATCCCTCTCGTTCTAGTCATTGACTGCCCCCAGAGGCCTGCAGCCAGCTCTTCTTGCTCCATTCGTGTCTTGGGGAACACAGTATTGACTGGAACAGAGCCAAGAGGATGGAGGAAGAAACCAGAAAGGAGGTGTTTCCGCAGGGATGGTAGGAGGTACCCTAGCCAGGCCAGGAGGAAGAACTGCCCACCCCAAAGAAGGAAAATGAGCATTTCCAGGAGACTCCAATTCTCATCAGAGGGCAGACTGGGTTGGGTTACCCGGAATCCGCTACTGCACTGTTTCCACAGAGCAGTAGTTCATTCCAGCCACCGTAATTCATTCTTTTCAAATTTTGGTAAAATACATATAACATGAAATTTAGCATCTTTTTTTTTTTTCTTGAGACAGAGTCTCACTCTGTCACCCAAGCTGTAGTGCGGTGGTGTGATCTCAGCTCACTGCAACCTGCACCTCCTGGGTTCAAGTGATTCTCCTGCCTCAGTCTCGCAAGTAGCTAAAATTACAGGCACCTGCCACCAAGCCTGCCTAATTTTCGTTTTTAGTAGAAACAGGGTCTTGCCATGTTGGCCAAGCTGGTCTTGAACTCCTGACCTCAGGTGGTCTGCCAGCCTCTGCCTCCCAAAGTGCTGGGATTACAGGCGTGAGCCACCGCACCCGGCCACCTGAAATGTAGCATCTTAACCACTTTTAAGCATACAATTCTGCGGTGTTAAGCACACTCACGTTGTTATGTAATCATCACCACTAACCATCTCTAGAACTGTTTCACCTTCCCAAACTGAAACTCTGTCCCCATTAAACACCAACTCCCCATTCCCCTCTGTCCCCAGTTCCTGGAAACCACCACTGTATGTTCTCTATGAACTTGATGACTCTTATACCTCATTTAAGTGCAATTATAGAGTATTTGTCTCTGCGACTGGCTTATTTCACTCAGCATCATGTCCTCAAGGCTCGTCCAGGTCGTGGTGTGTCAGAATTTCCTTCCTTTTTCCACAGCAATTCACTTTTACAAAGTTGACTTCAGTGTTCTAATTTAGAAATTCACAAAACAGTGGACTGATTTTCTTTTTCTTTCCTTTTTTGAGATGGAGCATGGGTCTGTTACCCAGGCAGGAGTGCAGAGGTGCGATCTTAGCTCACTGCTACCTCCACCTCCTGGGTTCAAGTGGTTCTCCTGCCTCAGCCTCCTGAGTAGTTGGGATTACAGGCACATGCCACCATGCCTGGCTAATTTTTTGTATTTTTAGTAGAGATGGGGTTTTGCCATGTTGGTTAGGTGGGTCTCAAACTACTGACCTCAAGTGATCTGCCCACCTCGGCCTCCCAAAGTGCTGGGATAACAGGCGTGAGCCACAGCACCCAGCCAGTAGACTGATTTTCTAGGAACTACTTATGATAAATGTTTTGTTTGTAAAACAAACAACCAACCAATGAATAAAAAATAAACTTTTTTCTTAGATGATGTAGTATGAGAAAAAAAAAGAGGGCTTTTTATATTTATTGACACTGCTAAATGTGTTGGGCAGTAGAAGTTATAAAGTTTGAAATAGGAAGCGATTTCAAAACTAGGTTGAAGGAAAAGTAGTTCTGTCCAGTGGAAGAAACACTTCCCATTGAATCCACTTTGTCCTACTGACAGTCAAAAATTGGCCATTTGAAACCATGTGCATCTCTAAAGCCAATCTCTGCATATTAGGAGGTGCACTCTGACCCCTGAGATCCCTTCCAATGCAAACATTCCACAGTCTGAAAAAGTCTCCCACTCCAGATAAAATCAAAGAACCAAAGGACCTTCTTGCAGCTTAAAGCACATCCAATGCCAAAATCAGAATTTTTATCTTATCTCTTTCTGCTACATTACATATTTTAATCAGATCTCTACATGGAGAAATTAATAACATGAAAGCAAAGAAATGTGAAAATATTTCACTTGGCCTTTTAGGAAAATTCATCTAAATTCTAAAAGCCAGAATGCTTGGGCAAATGTATTTCTGAAACACAAAATGTATCCAATGAATCTAAAAGATTGAAGAGCCCTGATAAAAATCAGATTATAATGTAGCTTTGTACATATTTTTAAAATAACAGATCTAAGACCAATGCAGTGTGTTCGAAATGAAAATATTCTACAGGAAACTGTTTCCCAGTACAAAGGATATATCTACTGGAGAAACCACAATTGCAAGCTGCTTATTTTTCCATTTCCTCTTGAATTAATTTCCTTATCATGGCAAGCTAGATTTTAAAATCTAAAATCCTGGCCAGGCACAGTGGTTCACGCCTGTAATCCCAGACTTTGGGAGGCCGAGGCAGACCGATCACGAGGTCAAGAGATCGAGACCATCCTGGCTAACACGGTGAAACCCCGTCTCTACTAAAAATACAAAAACTTAGCCAGGTGTGATGGCCGGCGCCTGTAGTCCCAGCTACTCAGGAGGCTGAGGCAGGAGAATCACTTGAACCTGAGAGGTGGAGCTTGCAGCGAGCCAAGATTGTGCCACTGCACTCCAGCCTTGGTGACAGAGCAAGACTCCGTCTCAAAAAAAAAAAAAAAAAATCTAAAATCCTTTTCACTTCTCAGTATTTTTGCCCTGATCATATAGTGTAAGGAACAGGAGTTTTCCCCACAATGTATCACCCCCCATATCCCAAAAGACGGAGCGATTCTACAGTCCAAAAGAAAGGTGATGAAAGAAAACCACAGCAGCTCTGCTGCGAGGCTTGGTCCCAGCTTGGTTGCAGCAGACAGTGAAGTTGTTATTCTTAGATTTACTAGGAGAGCAGGACCTTCCTTCTGAGCAAACTCACATGGCTAAAAATGACATCATCTCCAAGTGCAGGCTGCGCCCAGCCCCATGAAATACAGCTCATTGCATGCCTTCCACCGTGGGAGACGCATCCCAAAACTCAAGGCACTGCCCTAAGCGTGGGGAGGCAGGGAGTGAGCGTGGGGCATCCCACGAGCCTTAGCTAACTGGCATGGCTGAACCATCCAAGACTTGGTGGAGGCCCGAATCCTCCTAAAGAATCATTGCTGCTGCAGGCTGTTTCAGCCAAATACATTCTATACTATCCCATTCTGAAACTGACATCATGTTTCCTCATTCCTGGAGGCAGAATCACAGAACACTGGTCTCACGGTCCCTCCCTCATCAACTCCCCGAGTGTTCCCACGGCACGGCCATGAGAACATCTGCTGGCCTGAGCCATTAACACGGTGCTCACCGCGAAGCGACCCTCCCTCCCTGGACTTGGGATCCGACCCTTTCTATTTAGAGCTGCTGAGCAACTCTGTTTCGATTATTTCCTTTCTTTTTTAATGGCCCAAGTTCTACTACAAAAGTCACAAGAATGACTGACATTCTTTCTCCTGCTTATCCCTTGACCTGGCCTTTCCCTGGTTTGCAGCACCAGCACCCTCCCTTTTCGAGGACTTTGGTCACCCCGTGCTTTTCTCTTCCCAGCTGCCACATCCTCCAGCTCTATCAAGTGATTCAGCTTCAGAATCACTTGAACCCAGGAGGTGGAGAGAACTGACCATCCACTGTTCTCAGTGTTGTTTTTAGATCCTGTACATCAAGAGAAGTGGCCGTGGCATCCTTTTTAGAATCAAGTTCAGACCTTTGGGTGAAGGCCACAGATGCTGACAAGCTCTCAAACAGGCCCTGCCTGTAACCTGGTGCCAGTCACTCAGAAGCATCGAAAATCTGGAGACATTAAGAGTTTCTTTGCAGATATAAACATAGTTTCTTCCTTTCGGCAAATTTATTCTCATTTTTAAAATATCTAGATTTGAAAACGCAGGGACACTTACATTTCTGTTCTAATTTATGACCATATGGAAGGAAAAGGACCCAAACATAACCTGGTTTCAAATTTCTTCCATAGTCCAGGCTAACACAGTATTGTTTTCGGAATTCACACTTCACATAGCGAGGTGCCGACGTTTTCATTCACCTGCATTCTGCTCAGGAGCGGCCTGGCGTTTCTGGAAGAAAGTGCCAGAGCCCAACCCACCTCCGGGCTGGAGGGATAGACAGTACCAAGGAGGGGAGGGGGCTGCTTAGTGAGATAAAGAAAAGAACTGATGCAGTTATTTTCCCCATTCTGTGTGTCACCATGTCTTCAGCAAATGGTGGTACACACACACATACACACACACACACACAATCTATCCAACAACAAAAAGTAATCAACTACAGCTGGGTGCAGTGGTGCACACCTGGAGTCCTAGCCACTCAGGAGGCTAAGGAGGGATTGCTTAAGCCCAGGAGTTTGAGACCAGCATGGGCAACATAGCGAGACCTTGTCTCTTAAAAAGAAAAAAGTAATCAACTACTAATATATACTATTATACAACCTGAATGTGTTTCTTTGCTCTTAAATGTGAGGGGTGATGGAGGAGGTGGCCATGGGGGAGTAAGAAGGAAAGAGGAGCTTTTCTCCAGGACGAATCAGGGTGGCCAACAGACTTTTAAGGTTGGGGACAACTATGATGTCCTTTAAGTCATTTGTGTTGTGACAGTCATCAGTCAAGTCCTCACAACTTTTGCAGGCTTGTGCGACTGTACTTCTATTAGAGAACTTGAGGGTATAAGGTTTCACATCAAGGCCAACCCAGAGTGGTTCAGACAGCTAGCACAGAACTCGGGAAGCTGCAGGACACTAAGCCTTGGGAATCGTCCCTGTCCATACGGAAGATTTGGGGCTGCCCCAATTGCTGTACTTCCAGAGGAATGAGACACATATATAGACTTTTGAGGTGAAGAGGAGCCCAACTGACATCTGTTCACAATTTTTTTCCATTTCTTAAATTTTTATTTCTTTATTTAGAGACAGAGTCTCACTCTGTCGCCCAGGCTGGAGTGCAGTGATGCGATCTCAGCTCACTGCAAGCTCCGCCTCCTGGGTTCACGCCATTCTGCCTCAGCCTCCTCAGTAGCTGAGACTACAGGTGCTCGCTACCACGCCCAGCTAATTTTTTGTATTTTTACTAGAGACGGGGTTTCGCTGTGTTGGCCAGGATGATCTCGATCTCCTGACCTCATGATCCGCCTGCCTCGGCCTCCCAAAGTGCTGGGATTACAGGCATGAGCTACTGCACCCGGCTATTTATTTTGTTGAGATGGAGTCTCTCTGTCACCCAGGCTGGAGTGCAGTGTTACAATCTTGGCTCACTGTAATCTCTGCCTCCTGGATTCAAGTGATTCTCCTGCCTCAGCCTCCTGAGTAGCCGGGATTACAGGCATGCACCACCATGTCTGGGTAATTTTTGTATTTTGAATAGAAATGGGTTTTTGCCATGTTGGCCAGGCTGGTCTCGAACTCCTGACCTCAGGTGATCCACCTGCCTTGGCCTCCCAAAGCACTAGCATTATAGGCATGAGCCACCATGCCCTGCCCTGGCCTATAAGTTTTAAATATAGGTGGCTTGCTTCCCATTTCTTTAAAATTAAGTTTTTGGTTTTTTTTTTAAATCACATAATCTGCATTATTTTGTTGTTTTATTTAAATAAAACACTTAAGATCTGTGCGTTAAGCAGTGTTTCTTGTCCTCTTAATAATAAACATGGGCGTAAGCTGGCCCACGACCCAGAAAGACTTCACTTTGCCTCAATCAATTTTTACAAATAAAATATAAAACCAGGCACGGGATTCTCAAAGAAGCCACACAGTTAATATTAAAAACAATTCGCTATGTGTTTAGTATTCACCTTTTTCAAAGAACAGTTACATCTTTGGTCATTGTATCCTCTCGTTAACGCCAAACCCTTCTCTATAGTGGCGTGACATGAAGCCTCACAATTTGAAAGCCGTGTCATAGATCAGAGACAGTCACAGCTTGGCAAAAAACATGTAAAGGTCACACTGAGATGCCAAGTAATCTACATTACAATTTATATCATTACTTTGGTTGATTTCATTAGAATCTACCGTATCACATCACTTTAGCTGCAAGCTACTGCTTTTTCATAGAGTATTAAAAACCATTTTCAGTCCAGGCACAGTGACTCATGGCTGTAATCCCAGCACTATGGGAGGCTGAGGCAGGAGGATCGCTTGAGCATAAGGGTTCGAGGCCAGCCTGGGCAACATGGTGAGACCCCATATGAATTTTTTATGTTAAAAAAAAATTCAAAGACTATATATCTCACAATTTCCATTTTAAAAATACAAGTCATGGACAGTTGTTCAAATTTATAGTCTCCATGACTGAAAATTGAAAACCCAACCCGGATCACATGATTCTTAGCAGAAGAAAAGACAAGCTAAAAGCACTTGCTTTTTCATCCATTCATGAAGCAACAGCAGCATCCTTTGGATGCCTACCCAGGTGGTACCCGGGCACCACAGCCTTTCTTGAGCCATCAGTATTCAATATGAAGCAATTATGCTAATACGGAAACCGTATGAACAATAAACATATCTCCATCATCCATAACAACTGAGGTGCACTAGTCCCAGCTTGGCCAAAGATCAGTCACATCAGACAAGACCCAACCCTGCTCTAATCCTCAGTTACCTCAAATATCAACTAAGATTTATAATATTTGCTCTCTTTTGCCCCCCAAACATTAAAAGAATAAAAAAGGAAAAAGCTTTGAAACAATAAAGCTTTACAGAAATGAAAATTATATACAGTGTATTTATTTACCATAAGGTAAACATTTGCAATAAAAACTTGGATTCCCTCCATAATAATGGACTCCACTGCTCACATGAACAGTTATAGTTAATTTCTGACCATCAGGTGATGAATAATGAGGTCCTGATTGTCTCTCAGATAAAAGCAATCCTGCCATAACCTCCAAATGACAGGCCATGAACTAATTCAACTTCCTTTGCAACATGTGGTTCTTTCTAGCAATACCCTCAACAGAGGAGCACACAGATCCCTGCTCAGTGCCAAATCTCCACGTCCTCAGAAGCTGTGGGGCAGGAGAAGCTGCGGTCCCCGGCCCAGTGCTCACTCCCTCCACTGCCAGCTGGGCATCCCCCTCAGTTCTGGCACGGACTGCCAGTCTCCTGAGTGAGTCCCTCCTGTGCCCCTCACCCCACCCAGTCACCCAACCCAAATACATTTTGCACACATGGCTGGTTAGCATTTGAAAGCACAGCTCTGATGGTGTCCCTGCCAGGTGTGGTGCCTCACGCCTGTAATCACAACACTTAGGGAGACAGAGGCAGGAGGATCACTTGAGCCCATGAATTCGAGGCCAGCCTGGGCAACATAGCAAGATCCCATTCTCCATAAAAAGGGGGGAAAAAACAAATTTGATGATGTCCCTAATGAAAGCATTTGTGACCCTCCTTTGCATGGATAATAAAGTCCACACTCCCAACGACAGTGTCATGGACTGAATTGTGTGCCCCCAAGAAAGATATGTTGGAGTCCCAACCCCCAGTACTGGAAAAGGTGACTTTATTTGGAGATACAGTCTTTACAGAGGTGATCAAGTTAAAACAAGGTCATTAGAGTGGGTACTAATCCAATAGGTCTGGTGTTGTTAGAAAATGGGGAAAATTTAGTTAACAGGGTAGCTAAAGAAAAAAAAAGGTGGGTAGGGGAATTTGGAGACAGAGACAGGCACACAGAGGAAAGATGATGTGAAGAGACACAGGGAGAAGACGGACGTTTACGAGCCACGGAGAGAGGCCTGGAACAGATCCTTCCCTCGAAGCTCTCAGGAGAACCAACCCTGCCGATGTCTTGATCTATGACCCCCTGTGGACACCCGCCTCCAGGTCTCTGCTCTTGCGTCTTGGCTTATGCTGACCTTGGCCTTCTCTCACATCTGCATATATTCAACTAGAAGCTTCCTTCAAAGTCCTAAGACGTCACCACTTGCAAACAAGTTCTCGGATTCCTCCTGGCTGGAAATAACTTTCTTCCACCTCTGAACACCCCCAGCACTTTGTGTTTCTCTTACTGTAATTCTCATTCCTACCTTTGATGTTGGAATTATTTATGCTTATGTTTCAGTTCACTTGCTAGATGTGAACTTCCGGAAGCCAACAGAAAGATCCTTACTGTATCCCTGTAGAAACTAGTTCTGGGCCACATGTAGGCCTTGCACAAAAATATTTGTTTAATGAAACAAACAGTCTTCAAATAATAAGTCTTCTTTCAAGCCTATTGAGCTTTCTGCCAATTCAAAATGGCTTATGCTAATTATGAATCCTTAATCCAACATTTTCCAGGGCTATAAATGTGAAATGTTTACTTCATCATGTTTTTATTTTTATTTACTTGAGACAGGGTCTGTCACGTAGGCTGGAGTGCAGTGGCATGATCATAGCTCACTGTAGCCTCAACCTCCCCAGCCCAAGCGAACCTCCCCCCTCAGCCTCCTGAGTAGCTGGGACCACAGGCATGCACCACCATGCCCAGCTAATTTTTGTATTTTTGGTAGAGACTGGGTTTTGCCGTGTTGCCCAGGCTGGTCTCTAACACCTGAGCCCAAGTGATCCGCCTGCCTCAGCCTCCCAAAGTGTCATATTACAGGTGTGAGCCACCACGTCTGGTCCATTATTATTTTATCTAGTGTTCTATATCTGTAATGTATTTCCCATCTCACTCGTTCTTCAGAAATTCCGAGAAGTATCCTTAGTATACTGTAAGTTATTTTGCCCACTCTGTATTTCACCATATGTGTTCAGCTACTATATACAAATGATGGTACACACACACAGGAATCTATCCAACAAAAAGTAATCAACTACAGCCAGGTGCAGTGGCACACACCTGGAGTCCTAGCCACTCAGGAGGCTGAGGTGGGAGGATCGTTTGAGCCCAGGAGTTCAAAACAAGTCTGGGCAATATAGTGAGATCCCATCTCAAAAAAAAAAAATCAATTACTGATACATACAACATGAATGAATCTCAAAATCTTTGTTCAATGAAAGAAGCCAGCCAAAAGAGAGTACAACCTGTATGACTATTTACATAAAACTTTAAAATATGCAAACTTATCCCTAGTGAGGGAAAGCGGATCAGCAGTTCCCAGGGAGGGGGTACATGGGGAGAAACTGGAGGGAGGGATTAGCTAGGGATATGTTGATTGTGATGTTGGTTTCGCGGGTATATATGTCAAAATATTAAATTGTACAACTTCAAATATGTGGCATACTCATGTAAATTATATTTCAATTAAGCTTTTTTTAAACTATGTAATTTCTGCATTAAGATATTTTTAAATCTGTGAAAGCAAAGTACCAGAGAGTCTTTTCTTGACTATGCAATAATGTATTTCAATTACATAGAAACTAAAATCATCATCATTAAGTCTTTGTCAAAGTTTCAGAATGAAGGTTTAACTAGAGTTGTTTTTTTAAAAATGTATCAGATTACTCTTCATCCACATAACCAATTGTTTCCGCCTATTGAGAACTCAGGTCTAATATTTACTTTTGTTCTTTTAAAGGCATTGGATCAATGATTAAGGAAGAAAGCCAAACAGGATTTAAAAAAAAAAAAAAAAAAAGCCTTCAAACTGACATATTGTGTAAAATAACACAAAACATCACAGATGTATATTAGCATTTTGAAAATACAACAAGAAAAAAGTCCAGGACCAGATGGATTCACAGCTAAATCCTACCAGACATTGAAAGAATTGGTACCAATCCTACTGACACTGTTCCACAAGACAGAGAAAGAGAATCCTCCCTAAATCATCCTACAAAGCCAGTATCATTTCATCCTAATACCAAAACCAGGAAAGGACATAACAAAAACAAAAACTACAGACCAATACCCCTGATGAACATAGATGCAAAAAATCCTTAAGAAAATACTAGCTAACCAAACCAGCAGCATATCAAAAAGATAATCCACCATATCAAGTGGGTTTCATACCAGAGATGCAGGGATGGTTTAACATATGCAAGTCAATAAATGTGATACACCACATAAACTGAATTAAAAACAAAAATCACATGATCATCTCAACAGATGCAGAAAAAACATTTAAAATCCAGCATGGCTTTATGATGAAAATCCTCAGTAAAATTGGCATACAAGAGACATACTTCAATGTAATAAAAGCCATCTATGACAAATCTACAGCCAATATAGTACTGAACAGGGAAAAGTGGAAAGCATTCCCTCTGAGAACTGGAATAAGACAAGGATGCCCACTCTCACCATTTCTGTATTCAACATAGTACTGGAAGTCCCAGCCAGAGCAATCAGACTAGAGAAAAAAATAAAGGGCATCCAAATCAGTAAAGAGGAAATCAAACTGTCACTGTTTGCTGATGATATGACTGTATACCTAGAAAACCCTAAAGACTCCTCCAAAAAGCTCCTAGAACTGATAAGTGAATCCAGCAAAGTTTCAAGATACAAAATTAATGTACACAAATCAGTAGTTCTGATATACACCAACAGTGACCAAGCTGAGAATCAAATCACAAATTCAACCCCTTTTACAATAGATGCAAAAACAAAAACAAAACTTAGAAATATAGCTAACCAAGAAGGTAAAATACCTTTACAAGGAAAACTACAAAACACTGCTGAAAGAAATCATAGATGACACAAACAAATGGAAACACATCCCATGTTCATGGATGGGTAGAATCAATATTGTGAAAATGACCATACTGCCAATAGCAATCTACAAATTCAATGCAATTCTCATCAAAATACCACCATTATTCTTCACAGAACTAGAAAAAACAATCCTAAAATTAATATGGAACCAAAAAAGAGCCCACATGGCCAAAGCAAAACTAAGCAAAAAGAACAAATCAGGAGGCATCACATTATCTGACTTCAAACTATACTATAAAGCCATAGTCACCAAAACAGCATGGTACTGGTATAAAAATAGGCACAAAGACCAATGAAACAGAACAGAGAACCCAGATATAAACCCAAATACTTACAGCCAACTGATATTCAATAAAGGAAACAAAAACATAAAGTGGGGGAAAGGACACCCTATTCAACAAATGGGTGGTGCTGGCAAACCACATGTAGAAGAATGAAACTGGATCCTCATCTCTCACCTTATACAAAAATCAACTCAAGATGGATCAAGGATTTAAATCTAAGACCTGAAACTATAAAAATTCTAGAAGATAACATTGGAAAAGCCCTTCTAGACATTGGCTTAGGCAAAGACTTCATGACCAAGAACACAAAAGCAAATGCAACAAAAACAAAGATAAATAGGTGGGACTTAATTAAACTAAAGAGCTTTTGCAAAGCAAAAGGAACACTCAGCAGGGTAAACAGACAACCCACAGAGTAGGAGAAAATCTTCACAATCTATATATCTGACAAAAGACTAATATCCAGAATCTATAACAAACTCAAACAAATTAGCAAGAAGAAAACAAACAATCCCATCAAAAAGTAGGCTAAGGACATGAATGGACAATTCTCAAAAGAAGATGTACAAATGGCCAAAAAAAAAAAAAAAGAAAAAATCCTCAACATTACTAACGATCAGGGAAATGCAAATCAAAACCACAATGTGATACCACCTTACTCCCGCAAGAATGACCATAATCAAAAAAATTAAAAAATAATGGATATTGGCATGTATGTATGTGGTGAAAAGGGAACACTTCTACACTGCTGGTGGGAATGTAAACTAGCCCAACCACTATGGAAAATAGTGTGGGGGTTCCTTAAAGAACTAAAAGTAGAACTACCATTTGATCCAGCAACCCCACTACTGGGTATCTACCCAGAGAAAAAGAAGTCATTATATGAAAAAGAAACTTACACATATATGTTTATAGCAGCACAATTCACAATTGCAAAAATGTAGAACCAACACAAATCCCCATCAATCAACGAGTGGATAAGGAAACTGTGGTATAGGGCAGGGTGTGGTGGCTCACATCTGTAATCCCAGCACTTTGGGAGGCTGGGGTGGGTGGATCACTTGAGGTCAGGAGTTCGAGACCAACCTGGTGAAACCCCATCTCAACTAAGTATACAAAATTAGCCGGGCATGGTGGTGGGCACCTGTAATCCCAGCTACTTGGAGGCTGAGGTGGGAGAATCACTTGAACCCAGGAGGCGGAGATTGCAGCGAGCCAAGATGGCACCACTGCACTCCAGAGCCTGGGCAACTGAGTGAGAATCAGAAGAAAAGAAAGGAAAGAAAGAAAGAAAGGAAAGAAAGGAAGGAAAGAAAGGAAGGAAAGAAAGGAAGGAAAGAAAGGAAGGAAAGAAAGGAAGGAAAGAAAGGAAGGAAAGAAAGGAAGGAAAGAAAGGAAGGAAAGAAAGGAAGGAAAGAAAGGAAGGAAAGATAAAAAAGAAACTATATATGATGGAATACTACTCAGCTATAAAAAGGGATGAATTAATGGTATTCGCAGCAACCTGGATGGAGTTGGAGACTATTATTCTAAGTGAAGTAACTCAGGAATGGAAAACCAAACATTATGTTCTCACTCATAAGTGGGAGCCAAACTACGAGGATGCAAAGGCATAAGAATGACACAATGGACTTTGGGGACTCAGGGGAAAAGGGTGGGAAGGGGCTGAGAAATAAAAAACTACAAACTGGGTTCAGTGTATACTGCTCAAGTGATGGGTGCACCAAAATCTCACAAATCACCCCTAAAGAACTTACTCATATAACCAAATACTAGTCATTCCCCAAAAAACCTATGGAAATTAAAAAAAAAAAACAAAGAAACAAAAAAGAAAATACAACAAAAGGAGCTTCCTAATTGGGATTACTCATTTTCCGGTAACGATTCTGACAAGGAGTGTCTAGAAAGTGCTTTGCTCTTTGGTTCCAGACACGAGACACAGCGACATTTCTGCTTTCCCCCTGCACCGGCTGTGAGGAGATCTGTGCCTTGGCTTGCCAGTTATTTTCAGCAACAATGCAACAGAATGACTCGCAAATCTCGAGAGTGGCCAGGAGGTGATGAAACTTGTTGTGATGGGAAAGGGCGCATTGCCCATCGTGGCGGAGTGGGGGCCCTGACCTTGCTTCCTGGCACCAACAGGCTGCTGCTCCTGCTGAAAGCTGCCCAAGATCTCCAAGGTCGGAGACGCCTGACATAAACCAGGCCTGAGCACCGCCAGCACAGCAGACCGGACTCAAGGTTCTGGAATGTGTGAAATATTAAGAAAGGCTTGACTATGCCTCCCTGCTCCAGTCCTTCATTCAGAGGCTAAACGCAAGCCAGAGTCTCTTTAACGGAGAAAGGTTCTCCCAAGAAGGGCTGGATTGCAAAACTCGTCCCACGCCCTAAGTTCTGTCGCAATCGCCCCCTCGGCTTTCCTCCTCCGTTTCAAGATATGTGGAAAAGCTTCAGTTAGCAGAAAAACAAGTAGCATTGTCACCACTATGGTTTAGAAAACATTTTTAGGTCTTTACCTCATTATCCTCTCACAACATCCCTGTCGAGCAGATGTAGGGAAACCACTTCAAGTAAGAGGGAAACATCTTGTGCCTTGTCTTATGGACTGAAAGTAAATCTCTGTAAAACAGAACCTAAGGAAGGCCGCGCATTAGGTAGAACCTGTGCAATCACAAAGGTGCACAGAGATAGGAAAAGTTGGGGAAAAGCTGCAAAGTCTCAGCAAATTCTTCCATCAAAATGATCGACTTAAAAAGCTTCACCTACACTGTTTTTCTTTAACCAAACTTCTTTTAATCAAACACATAATAAAATACATTGTCCTGAAAGGCTGACACTGCAGAGAGTAATTCTTAGGCGTATTCCCTCGTCTTCTAGTATTTTCTTAGGTGGAACAAAAAAAAGGGCAGCTGAGTCCTTCTGGATCCTGCTAAGTGACACACCCAGAAACGTTTGCTTTTACAGCACTTTCGAACCAGGAATCTGGCTCATTTGAACGCTCTCTACTTTGTTTCAGCACCCATCACCATTTTAAAACAGGAAGGAAAGAAGAAAACTTATTGGCATGTTTAGTTTTAGTCATTTCATTATTTTTCCTTCAGTGTGAACTGCTGTCATGTTGGAAAATGAGGGGCTCCTCCCTCGGTTCTCCCAGGAAAATGGTTCTTTTTAAGAAGTCATGCTCAGCTGTACCATGTTATCAAGTGGTTTGTTATTTTTAAGCCCAGAAAACTACTTCATCAAGGATGGAAGCAGTTAACGCTGAGCAGTAAGAAAGTCATGCAGCCAACAATAAATCAGAACTTTTGTGTGGCGGACTAGAAGGAATCTCACCACTGGTATAGTTTATCCGTTTTCGATTTTTAAAAACAGGATATAAAGTTCTGTGTAACTGTTGGATGCGGCACCTGCTTCATTATGTACACGCAGCACACGTTAGTAACATCTTAATATTAGGCACATGAGGAAGGATTTTTTTCTAAAAGAATTCAAGGAACACATCAGTGGCTGTGGGATAGATCACCTGGGGATTGGCACTGGTTTACCACCACTCACAGCAACATCCAACATCTAGCTAACCTTTCTTTACGGGCCTACTCCAGGCACACAGACACCTGCAGAATCAGTAAGAAATCCTCACGGGTCACTGCAGCATTGACTTTGACCATAACCACTTATGTGCACTCCCGCAAAGAGCCTGCGCTGCTGACTCGGCTTCCAATGTCATCGCTAAGAATTTCACTCAATTTTTTTACATTTAAATTTTATTTTATTTTTAAGAGATGGGGTCTCACTATGTTGCCCAGGCTGGATTCAAACTCCTGGACTCAAGTGATCCTCCCGCCTCAGCCTCCCAGGTAGCTGGAATTACAGGAACACACCACTGTGCCCGGCTGAGCTTCACTTAATCTTTTAAAGTTCATCTTAGGCAAGTCAGCATCATTATTATCTTAATTCACCAAATTTAACGATTTCAATTGTGAGCACTTTAGCCTTTCTCCAATGTGTCAGTAAGCATTAACTTCAAACCCAAAGTTTTTCAAAGATAAAAACTTTGTGAGGCAACAACATTCCAAACCGACAACGAAAACAGTGAGTGTTCACCAGACGTGCCTGCTAGGTGTGCCTTACATTAGTGTGACAGCGCAAGTTTTAAAAGTTCTGTCAGCTGTGCTCCCGCCCTTGGGCCTCCTCCCCACAGCCCTGTCATGTAGACGTGAGGAAAGTGTGCCTCAGAAGGGCTAAGTGACTTGCCTGTGGTCACACAGCTTGGTGGTGGGAGCCGTCAAGCTTCAGGCCAACTCTTCTACCTCCTCTTCCAGAATACGCCAGCCACCCGCCCAACCTGGAAGCCACAGCCCTGAAGCTCCCACCTGTTTGCCGTGCTTTACAGCCTGCCCCCACCTGCCTCCCCTTTTCTGGCTACCTCAGGGTTTTTAACTCCAATACCACGTGCCAATGTGGGTGGAACAGATGAACAGAGGAAGACCAATTACAGGGCCTAATTAAAACAAGCTGTAACAAAAAGCAAGCTGTTTTTTGTAAGGCCATTACCTCTCTTTGAATGCTGTTCTCTGTTCTGTGGGACAGAGGTAGAAAGTGTAGCCCCTAAGCATGAAGTTCTTTTTCCACCACCCCAGTCTCAGCCCTACCTAGTCTCCTGGCTGAACTTGTGATAAGAATAAAATAATGGTGCGGAAATGTTCTGGAAAAGCCAAAGGGCCCTGCAAGCAGAGCATCTCCTCCACCGGGAACCTAGGAAGGAGACAGGAACAAGAGAAATAAGAAACTTGAAAGGAAGGTCTGGAGATTTTAGGGGAGCAGCCTCAAGGGGCCAATAAGGAATGGAAACCCAAAGAAAGAAACTCAAAATAGCAACAGCCTGCAGCTCTCCAGGATTGGAGCCTGGGATTCCAGCCCTCCCGTGCAGGAGTCTGACACGAGCTCAGTCCTCCTCAGCTGACTCCAAGTTACCTTCGATGCCAAGGAACAAGCCTCCCAACAGCCAATTGATGACGAAACTTTTGTTTAAAAGCTGAAGGGAAAAAAATTTCCCCAAAGCTCTACACAAAAGGTACTTTTTGAACTGAAAGTTATTCTGTTCCTGGAGATGTAGAAAACAGAAAATGGACTCTAGAAGATGTAAGCCCTCATTTTCTTCCCCCAGACCCCCGCAGCTTTACATGTTCTATTCTGGGGTTTTGTTTTGTTTTGTTTTGTTTTTGGATTCTGTCACCCAAGCTGGAGTGCAGTAGTGCAATCATGGCTCACTGCAGCCTTCAACTCCCAGGCTCAAGCAATCCTCCCACCTCAGCCTCTCCAGTAGCGGGGACTACAGGCATGTACCACCATACCCAGCTAGTTTATTCTATTTTATGTAGAGACAAGGTCTCACTATGTTAATCAGGCCGGTCTTGAACTCCTGGGCTCAAGCGATCCTCTTGCTTCAGCCTCCCGAAGGGCTGGAATTACAGGCATGAGCCACCACGCCCAGTCAAATGTTGTGTGTGTGTGTGTTTTTAAGCCACATTTCCCGGCTGAGGTTATTCCCTAACAGACAAATTTTCTTCCAACTGAACAACCACCTGCTCCCCTCAGAACCTGAGGAGGATTAGAGGTGTTCTGAACTCAACAGAACTCAACACCTGCTGCAAATTCCTGGCGGGCATTATCTCAGCAGCACAGGCTCTGTGTTGGCCCCACCCAGATCCCTCCCCCCGACTGATGAGATCGTTTTAGAAAAAGAGCTAATAGGAAAAATTCCACCAAGATACAACACAGGCCACGAGGGGGTGAGGAGGAGGTGGCCAGATGCTGATAAGCCCGTCAGTGTGTGGTGTCAGAAAGAGAAAACTCTGGGCCCTACAGAAACTCAGCCCTGAGTTTGGAGGCAAAGTGAACTCAGAGGGAAGAGTCCTGCCTCACCTCTGGGGTCCTTGGATGTCTTCACCAACAACGCAGCCTATCTGTGGGCCGGACGCCTCCCAGTGCCTCCAATACGAAAACCATCAGGCTAAGCAGGAGACGGTGGGACAATTGGGACGCATGAAAGAAAACAACGCCAGTCCAATAAAGAGAAGAAAGACCGTGCTGTTTTCTACCAGCCGTACATCCAAACGCGACCAATGGGTATTGGAGGCTGTAAGACATGTCAGGCCCTTCCCTCCTGCCTTCCTACCCCGCCAGGGAGGCTGGCAATGCAGCACCCGCTGCGTTGGGCATCACACATGCACCCTCAGCGTGCTCAGCCCGGCTGTGGGTTGAGACCTCCCGGGGCTGCTGGGTGTGGAGTGGGAGGAGTGTAAGGTTTGAAAATAACAGGCCTGGATTTGGAGGCAGGTTCTGCTGCTTCCTAACTACTTGCCCTCCTGTAAAACGGGGGTAATGACCCCAGAGGGTTGCTGTAAGAATGGAGAACAATGAATGTGGCGGGGCTCATCACATTCTCATGATGCTCCTTAAGGAAATATTCCCACCGCGGTCAGTCTCAATCCCACGGATGTCAACCTGCCCAGTGCCTCATACAAAGAATTCCAACTCCTCCGATTCCATGTCTCCACATACCTGTCCCTAAAACCAGCCCATGACCAAGGCAGAACCTCTCCACCTTTACAGCCACTCCGGAGAGCCCAGATTCAGAGGCTGCATCCACCACACTGACGGGCGATCGCTGGGAATATCCTAAGGGCTGGGGGGGTGGCAGAGTCTACCAGACTGTTCAAGCTGCCAAGAGTTTTTAGAATTGGAAAAATTCCCCAATACAATGAAATTTTTAAGATTTGGCTTTATGAATGTAGAAGTAGAAAGTAAAACAATTATCTCAGGAGTGGAAAACCAGCCTTAGACCCACCTTGGGAATTAGGACTGAATGGTCAATGCCCAGCCTGCAGGTGTGTGCTATTTAGAGTCCACAGGCCCTTCTGCAGCCTCTCCTTATCTCCCAGGGGATGGTGGCCCTTCTCCTCCTCCTCAGATCCTATTGAGCCACCCTTAGGAATTTATTGAGGGAAGACAAACCATGTTTTGTTCAAGTAATCCTGGGCCCGGAGGATCCAGAGTCCTCCTCACGTCTAGTACCTGTGCACTAGAGAGAGAGACAGACAGAGAACACATCCCAATCTTAAATTCCTAAGTGATGGTGAATCTTTATAGGTGTTAAGCATGATTATTGCAGGCCTGGTGCAATAGCTCACGCCTATAATCCTAGCACTTTAGGAGGCCGAGGCAGGCGGATCACTTGAAGTCAGGAGTTGGAGACCAGCCTGGCCAATATGGTGAAACCCCGTCTCTACTAAAAATACAAAAATTAGCTGGGGGTGGTGGTACAGACCTGTAATCCCAGCTACTCAGAAGGCTGAGGCAGGAGAATCACTTGAACCCGGCAGGCGGAGGTTGCAGTGAACTGAGATGGTGCCACTGCACTCCAGCCTGGGCAGCAGAGCGAGACTCCATCTCAAAAAAGAAAAAACGAATTATTATTGCACAATTACTTACACATAAGACTAGTATCACAACCATTAGGGCGTGGGATTTAAATTCTTCTTCTGGAAGCCTGCTTTTAACACCATTCCCCTGTGACAAGTTTCATGCTGGCAGCTGAGCTCGGGAACATACGTGTGGAAGTCCTGAAGTGGTCAAGCTCACTGGTCCATGCAGTATATCCGATAACTCTCGCCTCTCTAATAACAGCTTGAAACAGTCCAATATGCCAGTGTTTCATTAAAATAAGCCACCAAACTGTATAGTGTGAAAAATGACAGTTCATGCATCATAGGAAAATGACCCATAGTAACGAGAGGGTTAAAGGCACGTGCATGCACGCGCACACACACGTGAATGCACATGGAAATGCTTTCTCAACACTTTTATATGAGAATTACCTTTTATGAAAGAAGGTGTAAATACTCTTAGTAGTTGAGTACTGTGCAACCTACCGAAAGCACACACTCAGACAAACAAACGGGCACATTCCCATTGCTATAGAGACAGAGGGCAGTCTGCAGAGCCCTGGATTAGCAGGCGGCTCAGTGGCTACCCTCACACGATCACAGGCAACTTAGGGAATGGCTCATCTCAGTTTTCTCCTTGGTGAAATGGAGATAATACCATTCAACCTGAAGGGCTGTTGCAGAAACTAAATAAACTAATATATGGAATAGAAAGCCCTACCACGGGGCCTGGCACATAGAAGGTACTTTATAGTATTAGAAAAGTCATTACTTAAAATGCCCACTTATCATTTAAAAAAAAAAAAACCCTTTTGTTCCTGGTTTCACATAACAATATTCAAATTCACAATCTGGAATCTAAGGCTTTTCATACATATAAATGGGGCACTGTCTCATCCTTCTGACAAGGCACCTGCGGCCTGCAGTCAGTCTCTACAGCTAAGGAGGCTGGTAGGGCCCAACCACATGGCCAGGCACAGAAGCCCTCCTCCTGTTATTTGAATGAGTACCTCCATCACACCCCATTTCCCAGCGGTTTCACCCTCAGTTTTGGAGCACTCTCTCTATGGCTACTTTACTTCTGTCCCCAGATAGGCAGAGGGCTCTCTCTCTCTGTCTCTCTGTCTCTCTCTCTCTCTCTGTTTTAGACAGGGTCTCACTCTATCACCCAGGCTGGAGCGCAGTGACATGATCACAGCTCACTGCAGCCTCGAACTCCTGGCCTTAAGCAATCCTTCTATCTCAGCCTCCCGAGTGGCTGGGACTACAGGTGTTCACCACTGTACCCTGCTATTTTTTTAAAAAAATTTTTATAGTGATGGGGTCACACTATGTTGCCTAGGCTAATCTCAAACTCTTGGGCTCAAGTGATCCTCCCGCCTCGGCCTCCCAAAATGTTGGGATTACAGGCATGAGCCACCCTGCCTGGCCCAGAGTTCTCTCTAAGTAATTATTTACCTGCTTGGCTACTATCTAACTCCTTTTTTCCCATCAGAGCCTTTTTCCCATCATATCGTTTTCTGCATAACTAAGTTTCTTCATGACTCACTCCCTCAATCTCACACAAATTACAATGCCTGCACCCCACTGACCTCAATAGTCTCTTTCCGCAGAAACGATTGCTTCCTGCTCACTAACCCATGGCTTTTCTGGAGCCTGAAGCCTCCAGGACTTCTCCTGAGTCTCTAAGATGGGGTTTCCTCTACCAATATCTTTGCTTCACTCTCTCTCCTTGCCTGGCTCTTCCTCTTCCTTCCCCTCCACTGTTCCTAAGAACTCAGCTCTGCTCAACCATGCCAAGGTCTCAATGACGCCAACCTGTCTGTCACTCTCAACTGCAGAATTGCGTTTCTATCTCCAGCATCGCAGCCAACCTCCAGCCCTGTACTTCCAACACTGCTCACAAATTATCCCTCAGTCACTCTAGGGTGAGTTTCTGAAGAACCTTCTTTTCCAGCCTGGGCAACATAGTGAGACCTCATCCCTAAAAAAATAAAAATAAAAAACTAGCAGGATGCAGTGACTTGTGCTTGTAATCCCAGCTACTCAGGAGGCTGAGCTGGGAGGATCGCTTGAGCCCGAGAGTTAGAGGTTGCAGTGAACTATGATGGTGCCACTGCACCCCAGCCTGGGTGACATGGTGAGACCCTGTCTCTAAAAAACAATAATAATAAAAAACTCAACTTTCCTTCCACAGGTCCCAGGTGACTCAGGCTTCCAGATTCCTCAGAAAAAAACTGAGCAATTCCATGTGAAACAGCCATTCCTCCTTGTTAAGTATAAAAAGAAAGCTCCTTTCTTTGTCTTCATTCATCCACCAATTCTCCAAACTTAGGGGCCGGACACGGTGGCTCACGCTTATAATCCTAGTACTTTAGCAGGCTGAGGCGGGCCAATTGCCTGAGCTCAAGTTCGAGACCAGCCTGTCCAACATGTTGAAACCCTGTCTCTACTAAAAATACAAAAAAAAAATAGCTGGACATAGTGGCACGCACCTGTAGTCCCAGCTACTCGGGAGGCTGAGGAATGAGAATTGCTTGAACACAGGAGGCAGAGGTTGCAGTGAGCCAAGATCACGCCACTGCATCCCAGCCTGGGTGACATGGTAAGACTCTGTCTCAAAACAAAACAAACAAAAAAGAAACCTTAGGAAGCATTCCTCAGTTGAAAAATAAGGTAAACCATTCAGTCCCATCCCTAAAGATACTGAAAAAGGTTAAGACTGAATTTACTGCTGAAACTAAGGTCAAGATTTTCAAGTTCATCAACTCAGTCTGTCTTTGTTTCTTAAACTTCACATTTACAGTACAGTACTTAAAATGTAAAAATGCACTTGAATTGTTTACATGGTTATTACTGAAGAAAAACACCCAGGTGACTTATTTTGGCTTCGTTTAATAAAACAACAGAAACATCTGTCATTTTTTGTAACAATTCTGTTGTCCTACTCACTGGGTGGCAAAAATGCACTCCCACTGCCTTGCATTAACCTGTTAATCTGGAGGCGATTCACTCCCCACTGACAACCAAGTTTCACTGAGTTTTGGTCAAATAGAACAATTAAATCATTCTTTGGTTTTCCAAGCAGCTAGAATAATTTGAGAAAACAAAAAACAAGCCATCTTTTAAACAAAAATGCATTACCTCCCGAAATGAAAAATCCATTTATCTCCAAATTGTCACCAGTAAGTTTTACGGTTATAGCAAGCCACAACATGCAGTTCTTGTATAAGATGAATAAAATATTCCTGACTAATAACTCAATTCTAATTTTAAACAAATGCATTCAAACGGAGTTGAATACTTAATTTGTATCACTCCCACAAGGTATAAAAACCTTGCTTGGTTCTGATGTCACTGACTGCTGGCCATAGACGATGAGGTCTCAATCTTCCTAAGAGATTAAGGTCGGATGATAGTCCCTTCTCTCTCTGACAATGTATCCAACTCAAAGAGACAGCCTAGCTGGGCATTCAATTTCAGCATTTTCCAGTGTACATTAGGAAGTGGGGACCTCGTCTAAGTTTCTGTTTTGCTTTGTTTTTGCCAAGCAGGAATTAGCTGAACCCTGTTGGCAGCTCCTCCAGCAGCCCACGTGGGGTAGACCCAGCAACCACTTCCCACAGGACTTCAGGCTCATGTACTGTTCTCTGGAATAAGGTTTCCTGCAGTACAAGTTCCAGTCTGTCCCTTGGTTTGGCCAAAGACAGATCCGCCTACTGACTATTCTCTGCTATAATGACAACTGTGCTCTAAGACAAACAACTTATTCTTAGTGGGAAACAATTAATTTCAGCCATCCCATGTGCTCCTCAACAGCCATTTATTCACATTGGCCCATCTTCCGATATCAGACTGACACAAAACCCCAAAGACTTGCCCGATGACAATGGAATGAGTGTCATGTATTTAACGGCATTTGTACTTTATTGCATTGCTTCCTGCTTGTTTGTTTAAGATGGTGACATCTTTATAAGCAAAGAGATGATTAATTTTTCCCCGTCTTTAACGGCCATTCTCTTCCACAATCTCTAGCGAATCTCCGAATCTAAGTTGCGGGGAGGTATGTTGGGGAACCACACTTTTAAGCAGTGTTCCTGAGGTTTTAGCTCAGACATCTTACAAGATTGGAAGATTCCGTTTTATGGGGACATATGGACAGAACTCACTTGTTTTAGAGCACTACTTAGCCAAACCTCTCAGCGAATCCTACATTGAAAAGTCTTTAGCAGTATACATTTTGGAATCTTCTGTGTGCCCCAGAACACACAATATGGATCTAATTAGATTCAGCTGTCTTATGTTAGAAACAAACATTGAAAGGAAAAAAACAGAAGTGGAAGTGGGAGCTTTGTTCATCCTCTCGCATGCCCCCGCGACCCCACACTCCCAAGGCGTGCGCATCCTACCCGCTCACTCGGGCAGCACACGCTCCCTAAACACCCCAGCGTGGCCCGTGCCCCGCGGAGCGCTCTGAGCGCTTTTCCGCTGCTGGGTTTTCACCGGATCTGGAAGAGATTTACGGGAGGACTGGAGCCCAGCGCGGCAACCCCACCCCACCCCCACCGCCCCGGCCCGGGCGCGCCCCGCCCGCTCCCCGGCTCCAGGACTTACACCAGCGCGGACGGACAGGGCATCTGGTTCCAGGCACAGTTGTACTGAGCCTGAATAAAACTCTCACTTCCCTCCAGCACAGAGCAGCTCACATTCTTGTTCACGATGTAGGCGCACCAGTTCCTGGGGTGCAGGAGAGAGAGGGAGAAGGGCACGGTGTAAACCTGGAGAACAATGAGGCCAGGGGAGAGGGGACGGCAGCCCCAGACCGAGCAAGGGTCGGGGGGAGGGCCGTCGCCCTCTGCGGAGGCGGGAGCTTCCCAGAGCAGACGCCGGAGGGTGCCCGGGTGCGCCTCTGGAGAGCGCGCGCCTGGACCCGACCAAGACGGGAAAGAAAAGTACTCACGGTCCCAGGGGCTCCTGGAATTCCTGGGAGTCGTTTTCGGACCACCCGGGTCTGCGGGACACTCTGCGCCCACGCCCCCGGAGTCAGCTCTGCCTGAGGCGCCGGCGGCGCAGCGCGCGGTCACCCAAAGAAGGAGCCGCCCGGGGAAATCCAAGGGAGACCCCCGGCTGCCGCTTGTCGTCTTTGGCAGGGCAGCTCCAGGGCTCGACTGGGGGCCGGGGAGGGGTAGGCGGTTTGGGGCCAGCAGAGGGGCGCGCACTTACTTGTTCCTAGCGCTGGGCCGCGCGGGATACCCGGGCTGCGGGCCGGCATGGCACAGCCCCGCGCAGCCCAGGGCCAGCAGCACCAGCGCCCAGCGCCAGGGCGCGCGGGGCCAGGGCTGTGTCGGCTGCCACATCCTGCGCGCAGCGGGCGCTTCCCGCCTGCCCGGGTCCGGAGCGCGGCGGATCGGGGCACCGGCCACAAGGCTGCTGGCGGCCAGGGCGCCGCCCGCGAAGGCAGAAGGCTCGGGCGCTTCGCGGCGCTCCAACCCGCGCTCTGCGGCCGCCCCCTCCGGCTTCTCGTTCCTACTTCTCCTTTTGCAGCCCCGTGCGCCCTGCGCTTCTCCTCGGTCCCTCAATGACGCACAGGTCCCCCCGGGTGCCGCCCTCTTTATTTCACTTCCCTCTCCGAAACGTGACTCTCCCTCCACCACGTCTCCCTGTCTCCAGTCCCTTCGCTTCTCGGCAGGGGGCTTGGGGTGGAAGAACTAAAGGGTTTGGGATAAGGGTCTATGTTACAGAATTTCCAATTACTCATTCCTTTGGTCTCTTCCCAGATGCCGAGCAACTCCGCCTCCCACCTTCCAACAGGCGCGCTCCCGGCCCCTCGGGACGCTGCCGCCGTCGGCGAGTCTGGCTGTCCTCGCGTCGTGCCTGGGTGCCAGCCTCCCGGGGCGAATGAGGGACACGTTTATCAGTCCCGCGGGGAGAGGAGCGGGGGCTCGACTCGGATTTCCTCCTCGGGCAAGACACGGCCATTCCCCCACCACCTCCATGGACTTACAGAGTCCGGGGGAAATGAACGCTGGTTCTCTTCTTTCTTTACCCGTCTCTGCCTTAGGAATCATCTACAGTTTCCGAGTCCACGTGGGGGGCGGCAGGACAGGACAAGTCACAGCCCCACCAATTCCCAGTGGCTGCTGCAGTTCGGGGTCCAGCTCTACAATTCTTGAAAGGTGATCTCACAGCCTCTGCTGCTGAGGTCCTACTGTGAACTTTCTTTTTCTATTGAAACTAAGGCATTTACTCACCTTTGCTTCTCAACAGTTCAGGCACCGCTAGACATCTGTCTTAAACTTTCTTGTATGTTTTCTGCCTATTCTTGAGTTACACTAATCTCCACCAATTTCTTTTTGGGATGAAGTACTGGAATGTTAAATAAAATCACCACCCAAGTGCTGTATTCTAAGGGGTGTTGGAAAGAGCTATGTATTTGAGATGACCTGCTGCATCTAATTAATGTACAGGGTCGTGAGTGACATGATTACCAGACTCCACAGATAAACTGTGGCCTCTGTGAGCTAACCAGACGCTGTTGGCCATGACTTGTTAAGTGAATAAAGCTTTGCTGTGGGCCAGGCGGGGTGGCTCAGGCCTGTAATCCCAGCACTTTGGGAGGCCAAGGCGGGTGGATCACCTGAGGTCAGGAGTTCAAGACCAGCCTAACCAACATGGTGAAACCCCGTCTCTACTAAAAATACAAAAAAAAAAAAAAAAAAAAAAAAAAAAAAAATTAGCCGGGCGTGGTGGCACATGCCTGTAATCCCAGCTACTTGGGAGACTGAGGCAGGAGAATCGCTTGAACCAGGGAGATGGAGGTTGCAGTGAGCCAAGATCTCACCACTGCACTCCAGCCTGGGCAAAAAGAGTGAAAATCCGTTTCAAAAAATAAAAAATAAAAACGTTTCCTGTGTTCCTACTCTACTAAATGAAGCCATTGGTCTATTTTGTTTCTAATATTCTTTGATGGTGTTGTTGGACCTTCTGATTTGCAGATGAAAGAAAAGTCCCTAAGCAGAAACTACAAGGGCCAAGCAGAAGATTATACCATGTAAGGACATCATCTGTCCCTGGACTCTAAACGGAAGATCATGCAAATAGTGGACTGAAGTCATCCCAGCCTTCAAAAGAGCCACCGTCGGGGGGAAATAACAGAAAGGGATAAAAAGCTGTCTTTCGTAACCCAATCTGTATCTTTCTGTGTGACTTCCCTATCCTGCCTGTCCTAACGCCCTCTCGACGGTAAACACTCATAGAGTAGAAACAGAGCATAGAAATGAAGAAGAGGAAGAGGGGGAAAAAATGGAGGAAACACACAAGTTGTGTGTGTCTACAACTAGCAGAGAACAACTCCAACGTGTCTCTGATACAGGTAAATCTCAGACTTGAAAGTGCGTTGAGCTGATCAAGTCAATCTGTTTTTTCTGTCAAATCAAAGTTATACTAGGAAGTTGTCCAAGAGTATAAGGACCAACTTTTCATTGAGATGACCACAGTACTATATTTAATCAGCTATCAATAGCATGTATCGGTAAATAAATTTCATTCTGAGCATCTGTTACAAGCTAGGCATTGTGCAAAAATACTGAGGATTCATGAGTGAGCCCACACTGACACGGGGCCTGTGTTTGGAGGGCTTCCAGGCACTGCCATGCAATGAAGGGTGTTAGAGTTCCTGGACAGTCAACTAAGTGAGCTAATGTTCATTGCACGTCTTTCTCCAGACACAAGCCCATGTATGTTTTTGTGGGCCTGCCCTGGGAAGACAGAAAATTCTTGACTTTCAGAAGGTTACTTCCCTCTTTTGTATTTTTATTTATTTATTTATTTATTTATTTATTTATTTGGGGGAAAGGGTCTCACTCTGTCACCCATGCTGGAGTCCAGTGGCGTGATCATGGCTCACTGCAGCTCCCATGCTCAAGCAATCCTCCCACCGTAGCCTCCCACGTAGCTGAGACCACAGGTGTGTGCCATCACACTCAGCTAATTTTTTGAATTTTTGGTAGAAATGGGATCTCATCATGTTGCCCAGGCTGGTCTTGAATGCTTAATCTCAAGCCATCCTCCTGCCTTGGCTTTTTAAAGTGCTGGGATTTCAGGCATGAGCCACTGTGCCTGGCCTATTATTCTCTTCTTTTACTTTTTTGGGTTTTTTTTTTCTCTTGAGATGGAGTCTTGCTCTCTCATTCAGGCTGGAGTACAGTGGTGCAATCATGGCTCACTGCAGCCTTGATATCCCTGGGCTCAAGCAATCCTCCTGCCTCAGACTTCTGAATAGCTGGGACTACAGGCACACACCACCATACCAGGCTGACTTTTTGTATGCCATCATAGCTCACTATAGCCTGCAACTCCTGGGCTCAAGTGATCCTCCTACTTCAGTCTTCTAAGCAGCTAGGAGTACAGATACACACCACCATGCCCAGCTAATTTTTTATTTTTTGTAGAGATGGGGGGGGTCTCACTTGGTTGCCCAGGTTGATCTTGAACTCCTGGTTTCAAGCAGTCCTCCTGCCTTCGTCTCCTAAAGTCTTGGGATTACAGGTGTTAGCCACTGTGCCCAGCCGCAAGGTTATTTCTTGATTTGAGGCCAAGATCCCAAGAGACCCTCTTTCTTTTCTCTTTTCCAGCTGGAGGAAGGGATGCAACAAACTCAGGAACCAGAATGCCTTGCACAAGAAACAAGACAGAGGGAAGCTTCTGGAGGATAGAGAGCTTCAGGAGGATAGAGAGCTTCAGCACATTAAGAAACGGACTAATTGGGCAGGACTTCTGATCCCTGCCGTGAACAATGATGTGGATATGCTGCCAGAAAGCTGCAGGTATTAACTGTTTCCATGCTGCCAACTACCTTAAATGAGCACTTGAAAACTATGTTTTCTATAACAATCTGAAGGAATTTCTTCTGCTTTGGAAACAAGTGTCCCATAGTAACCTGGGACACACACCCTTGATTGTGTGACCAACTTACCTAAAGCAAAAATTCAAGGAAGAACTACTTCATTATGAATGGGTCATTCATACAATCCATTCTCTCGTTCACTTGTGGATCATGACATAAGCTGTTCATCAGGCTCTGTGCGTGCTTAGGGATGGTTTTCTTGGAAGCGGTGAGCCACTCGGGCCTCCAGCACACCCAGGTGCCCCCTCCACCCCTCCATTGCCTGTTGGAAAAGGAGGGTGACTATCACTGAGGCAGCAGGCAAATACATTTCCCCTAGCCCCACCCCAGCCATCTGCGCAGGGACATTTGATCAAGATGAACTGATTTGCATCTAGGATGTGGTCAAGAATCATGAGATTAGCCTGGGCTTTCCGCCCTTCTGATCCCTCATCTGTTTTTGTTTTGTTTTGTTTTGTTTTTGGATCTAGGGTCTTGCTCTGTCACCCAGGCTGAAATGCAGTGGTGCTACCATGGCTCCCTGCAGCCTCCACCTCTCAGGCTCAAGCAATCCTCCTACCTCAGCCTCCTGAATAGCTGGGACTACAGGCACATGCCACCTCATCTGGCTAATTTTTTTCAATTTTTTTGTAGAGATGGGTGTCTCACTATGTTGTCAGGCTGGTCTTGGACTCGTGCGCTCAGGCGACCCTACCGCCTTGGCTCTTTACTTTCTGGAGTTCAAAAAAACTGTTCCCTGGATTTCTAGTGTACTTTTAGGTATCTTTATTGCTTCCTAGTTCTGCTTAGTTAATGATGGAAAAAGAAAGTTCTTGAAGACTAGATATCTTGAATAAAAGACATCCTTCATTCTTTTAAAAACAATGCAGTTTAATAGGGAAAGAGAAATATCCCCGAGAACAAATGAACTGGCTGCCGCATCTGGCCTGCTCTGCCAGGGGTGGGCGATACCATTTTGTTTAGCTTCATTTGAAATAGGCATTGTGTTGGAGAGGGACCTTCAGAACAATTTTTTTTCTTTTATTTTTGAGATAGTGTCTGGGTCTGTCACCCAGGCTGGAGTGCAGTGGTACAATCAGGGCTCACTGCAGCCTTGACCTCTTGGGCTCAGGTGATCCTCCCACCTCAGCCTCCTGAGTAGCTGGGACTACAGGTGCTCACTACCATACCGAGCTAGTTTTTGTATTTTCAGTAGAGACAGGGTTTCCCCATGTTGCCCAGGCAGGTCTGGAACTCCTGAGATCAAGCAATTCACCTGCTTCGACCTCCCAAGTGCTGGGATTATAGGCACGAGCCACTGCACCAGGCCCAGAACAAATTCAGTGAGACTCCAGACTTCAACATTTATAAATAACAGCTGCTTTCTTGTCAAAGGCTTTGACCAAACAAATCAAATCAAAACAAAGAACACTTGCCCTCTTCAGTTTTTCTTAACTTACTTATTTGTAAATATCTCCTTTGCTATACAAAGCTAAGGAGTCAAAAATCTCCTTATCCTTTGAACCTAAGACAGACCTTATCAACTGACTGATTAGATGACACTCTTAACGACTATGGCCGTTATTTTGATCATCTTTCGTGAGAGATGCCAGGAGGAAATGTTTCTACGTTGATTAGGGGCGTGGGCCTTAATACATTGTACACTATCACCTGAGAGTTTCAAAACTGAAAAATTGAGATCACATGGAAAAAAAGGGTTTTCGGAATCCATGCAGTAGCGTTAGTGTGCTGTTCAAAATACGGCACCCTCACCCATTAGCTGAATGACCTTGGACAAGCAATACACCCTTCTATGCTCCATGTTCTCCTCTGAAAATTGGAATCACTCATCTGGCTGTGGGGAGGATTCATTGGTTTGCCAGATGTAAACTGTTAGCATCGTGCCTGGCACTCAGTGAAAGGAGGATGAATATTCACCATTGTTATTGACATACCCACATCAGTAACAATAACAAATTTGGAGTAAGGTTCAGGGGCTGTATCATTCTTTTTGTTTTCCAGTCAACATGGAAGCTGACCATCTACTGCAGTTCCTTCCAAAAATGAAGTGTAAAGAGTGCATGTGTATAACTCAATCAGAATAGCCCTCAGTGCGATTGTCCAGAATATAATACTGCGCTCTGGGGGCTCACACCTGTAGTCCCAGCACTTTGAGAGGTCAAGGAGAGCAGATCACCTCGGGGCAGGAGTTCAAGACCGGCCTGGCCAACATAGCAAAACCCAACTCTAATCAAAATGCAAAAAATTAACTGGGTGTGGTGGCAGGCGCCTGTAGTCCCAGCTACTCTGGAGAATTGTTTGAACCTGGGAGGTGGAAGTTGCAGTGAGCCGAGATGGTGCCACTGCATTCCAGCCTGGGTGACAGAAGAAGACTTTGTCTAGAAAAACAAGAATACTGACTTCTAGCCCAGTTTTCTTTCTGCTGCTCCCCAGAGAAAGCATGTAGCTCAGCTTATTGTTTAGAAAATTTATCCTCTATACAGCAAAGGAATTTATTTTAGAACAAGTCAATGAGCTCTTTGAGAGATTAATAATGCTGCATAAATAAATTCAGATCATTGGGCAATTCAACAGTGAAGCTCTTCCTCAAAAAGATGAAATCAGTTACTCCCATATCCCTTAATTTTTTTCAGATGTTTCTTAGATCTAAGAATACTTTCTACATTTAACAGTATGCCATACACTGCACTTGAGATGTCATCGCTGACACACTTACGGTGTGGTTTTGAACACATTTTTTTCATCATAAGAAATAACTGACAAAAATAGGCTCTTAGAATTTTTTTGCGTGTCTCTTTCCAAGAGAGCTATAATAGCATAGGCAATAATGTCTTCATTTACATGAGCCACATCAAACTATGTTGTAGTTCATCATTTATTTATGGAATGTGAGTTGATTGTTCTGGAATCTAAATAGGCAAAATGTATTTGGTGATTCTGAAATAAAGTATTAAATTTTAGCACAATCATGGTCTATACTCAGAATAGGATGGACTAGTCATGAACAAGTTAACTCTAACATTTCAGACTGGGCAATTCTAAACAATGTTTATTTAAGTACAGTCAGTTCTCTTTATTTGCAGTATTTACGTTTTATAAAGTTGCCGTGAACACCGAATTAGCAAATATCGAACAATTGCTTCTAGGAGAATCCTAGAAGCAATTGGTTCTTACAAGCCTCTGGCCAAAAAGTGCTTTTGTCAATCAAGCAATACAGAACTTTGTTTTATGTGTGTTTTTATTTAAAGATACCTAATTTAATATATCTTTTTGATTAACACTGAACTCGTGGCCAACGCAACTATAACTCATGTGGAAATGATGCTTAACACACACACACACATTTTCTCCATAAGGCACATCATAGCCTTCTTGTGCAAGAACATTACACAGTCCTTCAGCACTATGCCTGGGAGCCATTTTAAACAGTGGAGTTGTTACTGGCGATGAATCTGTATCTGGAGGGGGTCTGCAGCAACCTCAATTCTTGCCTCCTCAGAATTAAGGATTCAACTAAGGGGCATAAGGCAGAAGGAGAGGCTCTGCCTTCCCCAGCCCACTGACTCAAATTTTAATCTCTTTTGGCAACACCCTCACAGACACACCCAGGATCAACACCGAGCCTCAAATATGCTAAGATTGCCCTGAGTGAGAGTTTTATCTCCTGCAGAGAAAGAGCTGAAATTCTGGAAAAACAGACACAAGCTCTTATCATGCAAGTGGCTGACCTGCAATGAAAGGTGCATGCACAGCCTTGCCAGGTGTCTACTGTTAAAGTGAGGGCATTGATTGGAAAAGAATGGGACCCTGCAACTTGGATGAGGATGTGTGGGAGGACACTTCATCTCGTGGGCACAATCTCATCAGCTGCTGGCTATTATAGCAGGCAGAAAAACGTGAAACGGAGAGACGGGCCTAGCCTCCCAGCCTACATCTTTCTCTCGTGCTGGACGCTTCCTGCCCTCGTACATCGGACTCCAAGTTCTTCAGTTTTGAGACTCAGACTGGCTCTCCTTGCTCGTCAGCTTGCAGACAGCCTATTGCAGGACCCTGTGATCATGTAAGTTAATACTTAATCAAATATATATATATTTATATATAGTTCTGTCCCTCTAGGGAACCGTCGCTAATACAGAAGGTCATATTGCAGTTAAACTCTGCCATCTTGTCTTGTGGTCATGCTTGAGCCCACTCACCCAACTCCTGAGATCTTATCCGGAAGCTGCTGAACACCACCTTCAGGTGTTGTCTATCTATTGGGAGCCTGCCCTTCCCTGGCTCTGGCTGAGACCAATTATTATTTTAGAGACAATTAACAACTGCAGAACCATCACCTGATGGTCGCCGGACATTCCCGGTGTGTTGGGGGGCGCCGCAGGGGAGCTCTCTCCTGCCCTGCTCATGCCCGACTGACTACTGTAACCAAATCACCAACAAAAAGCACAAAATGCAAAACATATAGCACTGAACTTACCGTGAAAGGATGCTTATCTACAGGTGTGAGCTGAAACAAGAAGGCAGGGTGGGACTTTCTTGTACATTGCTGGGAACACATACATCAAGCAACACATTTTTCACTGCTGTGTGCATATCCACAAATGACCATGAAAGTGCCATAAATGTCACTCTTGAGGCTACAAATTTCAGTAAGTGAATTCACAAATAAAGAATCCAAGAATAATGAGAATTAATTATATTTCAACTGTCAGGGAATAATAAGTAAATGCCACCTGGGGGTGGGTGAGCTGAAGAAAAGTTCTTGGAATTTTGTGGCCGTCAAAAGAGTTCTTTATTCATTGAGAATATTGAGGGCTGGGTGTGGTGGCTCACGCCTGTAATCCCAGCACTTTGGGAGGGTGAGGCGGGTGGATCACCTGAGGTCAGGAGTTCGAGACGAGACTGGCCAACACGGTGAAAACCCTCTCTACTAAAAACACAAAAATTATCTGGGCGTAGTGATGTGCACCTGTAATCCCAGCTACTCAGGAGGTTGAGGTGGCAGAATCACTTGAACCCGGGAGGCGGAGGTTGCAGCAACCCAAGATAGTGCCACTGCACTCCAGCCTAGGTGACAGAGTGAGACTCAGTCTTAAAAACAAAAAAAGAATATTGAGGATGTGTTGCATATTGAACGGTGTACCAGGCAATCTGGGCGCCAGAGAAAAGCAGTTCTAGTCCTGTCTCATCTTAATGGATGAGTAAGGCACAGACATATGAACAGAAGCAGTGACTTAGGAACACTGTATATTACACTCAACAAATAGAAGACAGCATAGTAAAAACCTGTGTACCTGGGGGATGATGAAGAAATCGACCTTAAGGCAATCAGAAAAGTTGAACATTAATTAGGAAAGACTGTGGAGTAGTGTGGGTTTGAGCTGAGTGTTCTCTTTCTTGTTTGGTTTGGTTTTGCTTTAAATCAGCCATGATATCCAAAATGAATGTGATTTGCAAGAGAAGAGGGAATGGGAATAGTTAATGTGACCTTGTACAATGGATGTTTTTAATAAATAAAGAAAGGCAGGGCTGGCTGGTAGATTAGCTAGATTGAGATACACGGCCCCTGCAGTAGCCAGGAGGGAGGGAGGGCAGGTAACCAGGTAAGATTGAGGAGCAATGGACTTGAGGAAAGGGTGCAGGATATGCCACTGTGAAAAGATGCAGTGAGCCACGCACGGTGGCTCACACCTGTAATCCCAGCACTTTGGAATCATTTGAGGTCAGGCATTCAAGACCAGCCTTACCAACATGGTGAAACCCTGTCACTACTAAAAATACAAAAATTAGCCAGGTGTGGTGGGGTGCACCTGTAATCCCACCTACTCAGGAGGCTGAGGCACAAGAATTGCTTGAACGCAGGAGGTGGCTGTCTCAAAAAAAAAATAAATAAAAATAAAAAAAGACACAGTAAAGGCTGGTGGGGAAAAAAAACAAAAACTCTAGTTTGTTTTCTCCCAAAGAAAAGTAGGGTGTCCAGATGTCCTGATTTGCCCAGTCTCAGTTTTCTTGTGTTGTAGGTCAGTGACACTGTTAACTATCTTTAGTGTCTCTTTTCATCTTCAAAAGTGCTTAGTTTTGGATAATAAATTATTCGGTGATTCTAAAGGACCCAAAATGAACTGAAAGCCACACGATGTTTAACAAATCTTGATAAAGGCTACATCAGTAAGTATCAATGCACTAGTAAAGTCAGGAAAGTAGACAGAGCTGGACTGTCAGTCATCACTCTATCCAGGACAGGTGCTTCTCTTATTGCCTTATGGATTTTGGTAACTTTTGAAGTTTATATATGTTTTTTAAGTTGAATAAACACTTCACACTCGGTGGTTTAGTTGGTTGTGGATGAAGCTGGATATTTGCATGTGCTTTCCTTGGCTTTATCTTTGTAGATTTCATTACTTAAATGGTAATCATCAGAGACATACTTCTCAACTCATCCTCAGGAGCTAAGTAAGAAGAATACAGACGCGTGGTGCTATAGTCTATTTAAATGCCCTGGACTCGATCTCCCGACCTCATGATCCGCCTGCCTTGGCATCCCAAAGTGCTGGGATTACAGGCGTGAGCCACCACACCCAGCCTGAACAATTTTTGTTTAAAAAGAGTAAAACATAGCCAGGCATGGTGGCACGCACCATGAGGTCGGGAGTTCAAGATCAGCCTGGCCAAGATGGTGAAACGCCATCTTTACTAAAAATACAAAAAATATCCAGGCGTGGTGGTGGGTGCCTGTAATCCCAGCTACTTGGGAGGCTGAGGAGGGAGAATCACTTGAATCCGGGAGGCGGAGGTTGCAGTGAGCCACTACACTCCAGCCTAGTTGTCAGAGCGAGACTCCATCTCAAAAACGAAAACAAACAAACAAAAAGCTTTATTAAATTGGAATCCCCAGTAGTACAGCCTTTTAAGATTGAAACACATTGGAACTAAGTTAAAGTATCTTTTTTTCTAATATTCTATTTTTCCCAGAAATCCTGGCATCGCTTTGCCCCCAAAAAGCCCTTTAGAAAGCAGAACCTCAGAAGATTTAAGAAATCAAAGACTTTGTTTTTGTGTTTTTTAAAGTTAGGGAAAAACATGTAAGAAGTGCATACAAAATGAAGGCAGGGTCCTCCTTGACCCCTTGACACTCTCTAAATAGGAAACGCTCATTTCACCTTGCACTTTCCATTAGTCCAAAGATAGTAACAGCTTTGATCTGTCCATAGCATGTTTATGTTGTTTTAGTTTTTTCATTTTCCCTGCTTGAGAATTTTTTTTAGGGGTTTTAAACAGTTTTGAGGTCAGAAAGTTGCTAGTTCAAATCATGTGATGATTTTTTTCGTTTTAAGAGATGGTGTTGGGCCGGGCGCGGTGGCTCACACATGTAATCCCAGCACTTTGGGAGGCCAAGGCGGGCAGATTACAAGGTCAGGAGATCAAGACCATCCTGGCTAACACGGTGAAACCCCGTCTCTACTAAAAAAAATACAAAAAAATTAGCCGGGCGAGGTGGCGGCGCCTGTAGTCCCAGCTACTCTGGAGGCTGAGGCAGGAGAATGGCGTGAACCTGGGAGGTGGAGCTTGCAGTGAGCCGAGATCATGCCACTGCACTCCAACCTGAGCGACAGAGCGAGACTCCGTCTCCAAAAAATAAAAAATATATAAAAAATAGATTGTGTCTCGCTCTGTCACCCAGGCTGGAGTGCAGTGGCACAACCACAGCTCACTGCAACCTTGAACACCTGTGCTCAAGCGATCCTCTCGCCTCAGCTGCCTGTTGTACAGCCTGTAGAACCATAAGCCCAATAAACCTCTTTTCTTTATAAATTACTCAGCCTCGGGTATTCCTTTAAAGCAACACAAAACAGACTAAGATAGGGTCTGAACTGGTTCAACTACTTTGGAAAACAGCCTGCATTACTATTTATATTTGAACAGGTGCATACTCTAAAACCCAGCAATTGCACCCCTAGATATATACCCTTAAGGAAATCTTGGACAAGAGCACCAGGAGACTTATGCTAAAATGGTACCCAGCCTGGGCAACATCGTAAGTGATCAGCTCAATGAATTTTCACAAAGTGAACATAGCCACGGAACCAGCATCAGGATCATGAAGCAAAACACGAACACCCCCGGAGAGCCCCTCATGGCTCCTTCCAACTGTCAACGCCACCCCAAAGTCACATCTGTTCTGACCTCTGACACCAGCGTTTCCTTTTTTTTTTTAAAATAGAGATGGTGTCCTGCTATAGTGCCCAGGCTGTCTTCCAACTCCTGACCTCAAGTGATCCTCCTGCCTCAGCCTCCCAAAGGGCCAGGATTATAGGTGTGAACCACTGTGCCCTCCTATTACTTTTTTTTTTTTTTTTTAAAGCAGAATCTTGCTCTTTCATCTAGGCTAGACTACAGTGGTGCAATCTCAGTTTACTGCAATCTCCGCCTCCTGGGTTCAAATGAGTCTCCTGCCTCAGCCTCCCGAGTATCTGGGGCTACAGGTGTGTGCCACCACACCAGCTAATTTTTGTATTTTTAGTAGAGACAGGTTTTCACTATGTTGACCAGGCTGGTCTCAAACTCCTGGCCTCATGTGATCCGCCCACCTTAGCCTCCCAAAGTGCTGAGATTACAGGAGTGAGCCACCGCACCCAGCCCCGGCTATTAGCTTTGAACAAAGACTCATCAGAAGAAAAACTTGTTTCTTATTTGTCTCATTCATATTTTATCCCTATGCCTGGCACAGTTCCTGGTGCATAACACTTGTTTAATCACATAGGTCAAATGAGTGAGAACATGCACACAGGCATCTGACTTTTACAAGACAGTTGACCAAATTAACACACATAATAATATACAGGGGTGAAGCGACACTTGATTTGGATGAGAACTAAGATCCAGAAATGCTAACTCAGAAATGAGTTGAAAACTCAAACTTTGATCAGAAGACTACACGTCAGTTTTCTCCTGTAACAACTGTAAACAACTGTAATCAAGCTAAAGCTCTGTGAGGCTTTGTTTAGGGCTTCCTCAACTGTCCTCCAAACACATGCACTGTCCCTGCTGAGGCCGACCTCCGGGGACCTTCTGTCTCCGTCTTACCTGTCAGTGACCCTGTGTTACAGAGACCCTCCTGCCTTACCGATGCAGACAAGAAATGACTATTTTCAGCCTTTCCTGTCCCACTCCGGGGCCTGGTCAGTCCGAGGACAGAATAATCACCCTCTCCCTAGGCCAAGCATGTGACCCCAGCCTGAGTGCTTCCCGCCCCGTTGAATGAGATAATGAGAGGCCAAATAAGGTTTCAAAACATGCGTTGCCTCAGAATTACAGTTTTCCTTAACTGTACTTTTAAATAGCTGGGATTAAGAACCAAGCACTGCCAAATTGCAGCTTAGCAAGAGAGATCTGTCAACTGTGAGAGATAACAAACGAAGAAAACTCATTTCAAGCTTTGAACTGTTGTTCCTAAATGATTCCCAGAGAAATACAAATAAATTATATCTTTTGAAGGGCAGATTCATGATGAATAATCTTATTAGGCTGGGGTTCCAAATACTTCAAGAGACTTCAGAATTTTAAAGGAGCACTTCGGGAGGCCAAGGCAGGCAGATCACATGAGGTCAGGAGTTTGAGACCATCCTGGCCAACATTGGTGAAACCCCATCTCTACTAAAAATACAAAAATTAGCTGGCGTGGTGGCGGGCACCTTCTCAGGAGGCTGAGGCAAGAGAATTGCTTGACCCCGAGAGGCTGAGGGTGTAGTGAGCTGAGATCACACCACTGCAGTCCAGCCTGGGCAACAGAGCGAGACTCTGTCTCAAAAAAAAAAAAGGGAGCAAGTCTTGACCATGAAAATGATTTCATTTAGAGGATGCTGTCCTCCAATCTGCCCCAGTCTCCTCCTCAGAGATCTGTGGTAATTTCTCAGTGATAAGCCTTCAAAGACTCCGGGTGGAGCTAAAGCCCCAACTGGAGATACACAAATCCATTTAATCCACATTGTAAGCAGTCTTCAAACACAGGAATGTTCAAGCCAGAAACACATCGAATTTGCCTGGGAAAGCTGAGTGGAGAAAGCAATTCTTTCTCCCTTCTACCTCTTTCCAGTGATGTGTGATTGGAGGCCCTTCAGCCAATGAAATCCTTGCACAAGCTGCTCGTCTGTGTGGGATGGCAGGGATAAGCCCCACTGCCTGGAGAACTTCAGCTCCACCTACAGGACCCTGGTCCTCAGCCCTTCTTTGAAGCTTCTCCGGTGCCTCCAGGCCTTCTCAGATGTTGCAACAAATAACTGAGAAAGAATGTATAGTGGAACTTAGCAAATCAGCAACGACAACAAATCAACAAGAGAAAGACAAACAATCCAGTAGAAAAATAGACAAAAAACCGGAATCTGCACTTCAAAGAAAGAAGAAAATCAAATGGCCAATAAATGTCAATACACTCAACCTCATTAATAATCATGAAAGTACAAGTTAATACCCACTTCCTGAGTTAATATCTGTACAGTTGGATCACGCTGCATGCCTGACAGATGGAAAAAAATGTACAAGTCTGACAATGCCCCGTGCTAGTGAGAATATGGAGAGAAACCGTCATGTGCTCCTGGGAGGGGTGTACTATCGTTTGGACCTCTGTCCCTCCAAATCTCATGTTGAAATGGGATCCCCAAGTTGGAAGAAGGGCCTAATGGGAGGTGTTCGGGTCATGGGGCAGGTCCCTCATGAACAGATTATTGCCCTCTCTGGGGAAGGGGGTCAGTTCTCACTCTGTTAGTTCTCATGATTGCTGGTTGTTAAAAAGGAGCCTGGCACTCCCCGACTCTCCTGCTTCCTCTCTTGCCTTGTGACCTCTGCACATGTTGGCATCATTTTGCCTTCTGCCCTGAGTAGAAGCAGCCTGAGGCCCCCATCAGATATAAGTGCTGGGGCCATGCCTCTTGTACAGCCTGTAGAACCATGAGCCCAATAAACCTCTTTTCTTTATAAATTACCCAGCCTCAGGTGTTCCTTTAAAGCAACACAAAACAGACTAAGATAGGGTCTGAACTGGTTCAACTACTTTGGAAAACAGCCTGCATTACTATTTATATTTGAACAGGTACATACTCTAAAACCCAGCAATTGCACCCCTAGATATATACCCTTAAGGAAATCTTGGACAAGTGCATCAGGAGACTTATACTAAAATGGTACCCGGCCTGGGCAACATAGTGAGACCCCATCTCAACAAAAAATTTTTAAAATTAGCTGGGCATGGTGGCATGCACCTATGGCAGCTGCTTGGGAGGCTGAGGTGGGAGGATCATTTGAGCCCAGGAGGTTGAGGCTGCAGTGAGCTGCAATCATACCACTGTACCCCAATCTGGGTAACAGAGTGAGACCTTGTCTCAAAAAAAATCAAAAAAGTTCCAGTGATGTTTATAATAGCCAAAATGAGAAACAACTGAAATCTTTATTAAAAGTAAAATGGATAAGGCTGGGTATGGTGGCTCATGCATGTAACCCCAGTACTTTGGGAGGCCAAGGTGGGCAGATCACTTGAGGTCAGGAGTTCAAGACCAGCCTGGCCAACATGATGAAACCCCATCTCTACTAACAATACAAAAATTAGCCAGGCGTGGTGGCATGCACCTGTAATCCCAGCTACTCAGGAGGCCGAGACACGAGAATCGCTTGAACCTGGGAGGCAGAGGTTACAGTGAGCTAAATTCACACCACTGAACTCCAGCCTAGGAGACAGAGTGAGACTCTGTCTCAAAAACAAAACAACAAAACAAAACAAAAAAAAGTAATATAGATAAATTGTGGTACATCCACACAATGGAATACAGCAGTGAACATGGATGACTACTGATGTGCACATCAATATGAATGAATCTCCAAGCACGTTAAGTGAAAGAAATAAGTTAGAGAAGATTCTTCCATTAAAGTATAATTTTTTTATTTCTATAAAGTTCAAAAATGTCAAAACTAACTAATGGGGGCCTTTGGCAGGTAATTAGATACTGAGGAGCCCCATGAGGGGATCAGTTCTCCTATAAGAAGAGGAAGAGAGCTAACTCTCTTTCTGTCATGTAAGGATACAGGGAGAGGTCAGCTCTCTGAAACTTGAAAAAGGGCCCTCAGCAAGAACCCAACCCTGCTGGCATCCTGATCTGACTTCCAATCTGCAGAACTGTAAGAAAGAAATTGTTAGCTAGTGCCATGGCTCATGCCTGTAATCCTAGCACTTTGGGAGGCCAAGGTGGGTGGATCACTTGAGCCTAGGAGTTCAAAACCAGCCTGGGCAACACAGCAAAACTCCATCTCTACAAAAAATACAAAAATTAGTGGGGTGTGGTGATGCCCACCTGTAGTCTCAACTACTCAGGAGGCTGAGGTGGGCGGTTCACTTGAGCCCAGGAGGTAGAGGCTGCAGTGAACTGTGTTGGTATTACTGCACTCCAGCCTGGGTGACAGAGCAAGACCCTGAAAAAAGAAAGAGAAAGAAACAAGAGAAAGAGAGAAAGGAGAGAAAGGAAAGGAAAGGAAAGGAGAAGAAAGGAGGGGAAAGGAGAGGAAACCAGAGGAGAGGAAGAAAGGGAGGGAGAGAGGGAAATTGCTAATCAGGACAGTTTGTGGCATTTTGTTATAGTAGACCAAGCTGACTAGGACAAGCTGTATTCAGATTTTCTATTTCTTCATGATTGAGTTTTAGTAAGTTGTGTATTTCTAGGAATTTGTCCATTTCATCTAGCTTATCCAATTGGTTGGCATATCCATATACATTTTAAACTCAGGTTGTAAAACAAATCCTCTTTCTCATATTCCCCTTCAAAAACTACTGCTATTAGTTAAGATTATGATTATTTTGTAAATAATATTTTTGTAATATTATTCTTTAACTCTAGCTAAATTGCAATTTTAAAGTTTTTAATTTTCTAACTAATGCTGGCATATAGACATACAATTGATTTTTATATATTTATTTTGTATCCTGAAATGTATCTGGTCTTGTTTCTTTATTCCTAATTATTCCTAATATTGAAGTTGAGCATATCTTCACTTATTGGCCACTTGAGTTTCCTCTTTTGCAGTGCAGATTCCAGCCTTCTGTCTTTTTTTTTTTTTTTTTTTTTTTTTTTTTTGAGACAGAGTGTTGCTCTTGTTGCCCAGGTTGGAGTGCAGGAGTGCAATGGTGTGATCTCAGCTCACTGCAACCTCCACCTCCTGGGTTCAAGCAATTCTCTTGCCTCAGCCTCCCAAGTAACTGGGACTACAGGTGCACATACCACACTAGGCTACTTTTTGTATTTTTAGTAGAGGCAGGGTTTCACCATGTTGGTCAGGCTGGTCTTGAACTCCTAATCTTAGGTGATCCATCTGCCTGGGCCTCCCAGGGTGCTGGGATTACAGGCGTGAGCCACCTCGCCTGGCCATTCTGTCCATTTTTATATTGAATTGTTTTTCTTTTCTTTTTTTTTTTGGACAAGGTCTCACTCTGTCACCCATGCTAGAGTGTAGTGGTGCACCCATGGCTCACTACAGCCTCCAACTCCTGAGCTCATGCAATCCTCCTGCCTCAGTCTCCTCAGTAGCTGAAACCTCAGGCACGCGCCACCACACCTGGCTATTTATTTTTTTATTTCTGTAGAGACAAGATCTCACCATATTGCCCAGACTGGTCTTGAATTCTTGGGTTCAAGTGATCCTCCTGCCTTAGCCTCCCAAAGTGGTGGGATTATAGGCGTGAGCCACCACACCCAGCCCATAATGGCAGGTTATACATGGCATAATGTATAATGGCATATAATGGCATAAGGCCATAATAGCAGGTTATACATTAGCAACATGGACTTCCACTCACCAAGACCAACCTGGCTATAGCCACTGCTGACTGCCCAACCTGCCTGAAATCAACACTGAACCCCTGATACATCACTCTTCTCCAAGGTGGTCAGCCTTGAGTGGCAGATTGGTGGCAGATTGATTACACTGGACTGCTTCATCATGAAAAGGGGAATGTTTTCTCCTTACTGGGAGAGACACTCTGAATATGGATTTGCCTCCCCCACATGCAATGCGCCTGCCAAAACTACCATCCAAGGACTTACAGGACGCCTTAGCTGCTATCATGGCATGCCACACAGCATTGCTTCTGACCAAAGAACTCACCAAAGATGTGTGGCAGTGGGCTCATGCTCATTAAATTCACTGGTCTTACCCTATTACCCACTGTCCTGAAGCAGCTGGCTTGACAGAATGGTGACATATTCCGTGGAAAACTCAGTTACAGGGCCAGCTAGGTGGCAGTACGCTGCAGGCCTGGGGCAAGTTTCTCCAGAAGGCTGTATATGCTCCGAATCAGCATCCAATATACAGTGCTGTTTCTCTGGTAGCTGGGATTGCTCCTAGTGACCCACTAGCACAATTTTTGTTTCCTGTTCCTACAACTTTTTCCTCTGCTGGCCCAGAAGCCTTGGTTCCAAAGGGAGGAATGTTTCCACCAGGAGACAACAATGCTTTCACTGAGCTGGAAGTTAAGACTGCCATCTGGCCACTTTGGACTCCTCATGCCTCTGAGTCAACAGGTCCAGAAAGGAGTTATGGTGCTGGCTGGGGTGATTGATCCAGGGTACAAAGGGGAAATTGCACACTACTCCACCATGGAGGTGGGGAAGAGTATGTCTAGAATACAGGAGCTCCATTAGGGCATCTGTTAGGACTACCATGCTCAGTGATTAAATCAGTGGAAAAACGACAGCCCAATGCAGGCATGACTAATGACGTAGACCCTTCAGGAATGACTCCCTTGGGGGGTCAGCCCACCTGGTAAAGAACTATGTGCTGCGTGGGCATCGTCTGGTCCCTTGAAGGAACAAATAGAAAAGAATAATCTCTCTCTCTCTCTCTCTCTCTCTCTCTCTCTCTCTCTCTCTCCCTCCCTCCCTCCCTCCCCCTCTCCTTGAGCTGGGACATCCATCTTTTCTCACCCTTGGAGATGGGAGCTCTTGGGTCTTGGGACTTTGGACACCTCTGGGACATACACCAGCAGCCTCCCTGGTTCTCAGGTCTTGTGTATGGAGTGGGAGTTACACCACTGTCTCCCCTGGTTCTCAGGACTTCAGACTTGGAATAAATGATACCACTGGCTTTCCTGCATTGCCAGACTGCAGATGGCATCTTGTGGGACTTTTCAGCCTTCATAATTGCATGAGCCAATTCCCATAATGAATCCCCTTTTTATATATCTATATATTTATATTGTACTGGTTCTGTTTCTCTGGAGAACTGTGACTAATATCGTTGCCATACAAGTATCTGTTTCTGTCCCTGTTTTCAATTCTTCAGGTATACTCCTAGGAGTGTAAATGCTAGATCATATGGGAATTATACTATATTTATCTTTTTGAAGAATCACAATGGCATCATTTTTTTAATTTCCATCAGCAATGTATGAGGGTTCCAATATCTCCATGCCCTTGCCAATTCAGATGCTCCTCAACTTACAATGAAATTGTTGTGCCCCAATAAACCCATCATACACTGAAAGTACTATAAGTTGAAAATGCTATTTTTTTTTTTTTTTGAGACTGTCTCGCTCTGTTGCCCAGGCTGGAGTGCAATGGCGTGATCTTGACTCACTGCATCCTCAACCTCCCAGGCTCAAGCAATCTTCCCACCTCAGCCTTCCAAGTATCTGGGACTATAGGCACATGCCACCATACCTGGCAATTTTTTTTTTTTTTTGGTAAATACAGAGTTTCACCATGTTGCCCAGGCTGGTCTTGAACTTCTGGGCTCAAATGATCTGCCTGCCTCGGCTTCCCAAAATACTAGGATTACAGGCATGAGCCACCACACCCAGCCAAACATGCATTTAATACACCACCAACCAGCCCAGAAAAAGATCCAGATTCAAAAATTCAGATACGGTTTTCTAGTGAATGCATCTTGCTTTTGTACCGTCATAAAGTAAAAAAAAAAAAAAAAAAAATCCTGTCAAACCATTATAAGTTGGAGATCATTTGTACTTGTTATTTTCTGTAGGTGTTTTGTTTTTTGAATTATAGACATCCTAGTAGATGTGAAGTGTTATTTCATTGTGGTTTTGATTTACATCTTCCTAATAACCAAGAATGTTGAGCATCTTTTTATGTGTTTATTGGCTATATATTTTCCTTGGAGTAACGTCAATTCAAGTCCTTTGCCCATTTAACAATTGGGTTTTCTTTTTGTTTTTGAGTTTTAGGAGCTCTTCAACTATTTGGGATATTAAATCCCTATGAGATATATGATTTACATATGAGAATCATGTATGATTTCTCTTATTCTGTAGTTTGCTTTTTTACTTTTTTGATAATGCCCTTTGGTGCAGAGAAGTTTTGAGTTTTGATGAAGTCCAATTTATTTATTTTTAATTTTGATGCTGGTGCTTTTGTTGTCGCATATAAGACTTTTTTTTTTTTTTAAGTTCTAGGGTACATGTGCACCACATGCAGGTTTGTTACACATGTATACATGTGCCATGTTGGTGTGCTGCACCCATTAACTCGTCATTTACATTAGGTGTATCTCCTAATGCTATCCATTCCCCCTCCCCCCTCCCACATAAAAGAATTTCTTGCTGATTCCAAGGCCATTATGATTTACCCCATATTTTATTCGAAGAGTTTTATGGTTTTAGCTCTTGTATTTAGGCTGTTGATCATTTTGAGTTATTTTTTGCATACGGCATAAGGTAGGCATCCAATTTCATTCTTTCCCATGTGGAATTCTAGTTTTCCCAGTATTTTTGAAGTCTATTCTTCCCCCATCAAAGGAACTTGGTACCACTGTCAAAAATTGGTCATTGGCTGAGCGTGGTGGCTCGTGCCTGTAATCCCAGCACTTTGGGAGGCCAAGGTGGGTGGATCACCTGAGGTCAGGAGTTCAAGACCAGCCTGGCCAACATGGCAAAACCCCGTTTCTACTACAAATAGAAAAATTTGCTAGGCGTGGTGGCAGGCACCTGTAATCTCAGCTACACAGGAGGCTGAGGCAGGGGGAACTGCTTGAACCCGGGAGGCAGAGGTTGTTGTGAGCCGAGATTGTACCACTGCACTCCAGCCTGCGCAACAGAGCAAGACTCTGTCTCAAAAAAAAAAAAAATTTGGTAATAGCTGTATGGGTTTATTTCTGGACTCTCAATTCCATTGCATTGGTGTACGTATATCTATCTTAATGCCAGTACTGCATTGTTTTGATTACGGTAGGTTCGCATTAAGTTTGAAATGAGGAAGTGTGAGTCTTCTGACTTTGTTCTTTTTCGGGATGATTTTTTTTCTGTGCCTCTTGCAATTCCATATGAATGTAAGGATCTGTTTTCATTTTTTTGCAAAAAAGAAAAAAGCTATTGTTATTGTGGTAAGAACTGTGTTTAATTTGTAGATCACCTTGGGTAGTTTTGACATCTTAGTATTCAGTCTTCCTACCTAAGAATGTGAGGTGTTTGTCCATTTATTTAGATCCTTAATTTCTTTCAACAGTATTTGTAGTTTTCAGTGTACAAGTCTTTCAGCTCGTTGTTTAAATTTATTTCTAGGTATTGTCTTCTGGAAGACACTATTATAATTAATCACTTTCATAATTTCTTTTCTGACTTATTGCCAGTGTTTAGAAATTCAACTGATGTTTGCATGTTTATCTTGTACTCTACAACTCTGCTGAATTCCTTTATTAGGTCTAATAGCTTTCTTGTGGATTCCTTGGGATTTTCATTTATAGGATCATATCTCAGAATAGATGGTTTTACTTATTCCTTTTTAATTTGAGTGCCTTTTTTTTCTTTTGCTTGTCTAATTGCTCTGGCTAGTTCTTCCAGTACCGTGCTGAATATCAGTTGTGAATGTAGCATTCTTGTGTTGTTCCTGATCTTAGGGGAAGAATTTCAGTCTTTCACCATTGAACATAATGTTAGCCGCGGGTTTTTCATAAATGCCCTTTCATTATGTTGAGAACATTCCCTTCCATGTCTAGTTTTCTGAGTGTTTTTATCATGAAAGAATGTTGGATTTTGTTAAATGCCTTTACTACATTAAGATGATCGTGTGATTTTTTTTCATTCATTCTATTAATGTGATATATTGGTTGGTTTTTCTTTTCTTTCTTTCTTTCTTTTCTTTTCTTTTTTTTTTTTTCCTTTGAGACAGAATCTCACTTTGTTGCCAAGGCTGGAGTACAGTTGTGTGATCAAGGCTGACTGTAGCCTCAACCTCTCAGGCTCAAGCAATCTTCCCAGCTCAGCCTCCCAAGTAGCCGGAATTATAGTCATGCACCACTGCATCTGGCTAATTTTTGTATTTTTTGTAGGGACTGGGTCTCACTATGTTGCCCAGGCTGGTCTTGAACTCCTGACCTCAAGCAATTCACCCATCTTTGTCCTCCCAAAGTGCTGTGATTACTTTTTTTTTTTTAAGACAGGGTCTCTCTATATGTTGCCCAGGCTTGAGTACAGTGGCACAATCATGGCTCACTGTAGCCTCAACCTTCTGGGCTCAAGTAATCCTCCTGCCTCAGCCTCCCAAATAGCTAGGACCACAGGTGTGCACCACCACACCCAGCTAAACTTTTTTTGTTTTTTGTAGAGACAAGGTTGTGCCGTGTTGCTCAGCCTAGTCTTGAACTCCTGGGCTCAAGCAATCCTCCTGCCTTGGCTTCCCAAAGTGCTGGGATTACAGGTTTGAGCCACTGCTCCTATTTAATTGAGGAGTTTAATTCATTTACATTTACATTTAAGGTAATCTCTGAGGATTACTTTTGCCATTTTGCTATGTTCTGTAGTCTTATACATTTGTCCCTCATTTCCTCCAATACTTCTTTGTGTTTAGTTGAGTTTTTTGTTGTTGTTCCTCTTCTTCTTTTTTTTTTTAATTTGTGGGGAACAATTTTGATTCCCTCTTCATTTATCTATGTAGGTTTTTTTAAAGATATTTTCTTTGTTGTTGACATGAAGTTTGCATTTAACATTCTAAATATATGACAATATAATTTGAATAGCATTGAGATAGAAAAAAATAAAGTAGCTTTCCTGCTGTCACACACTCATCACAGAATACTTCACTTCTGGTCACCAAAATACGTGGAAGTTTTTCCCCACACACCACGCGATTCTCCAGTAGACACCACTGGGTATCCTACAAGTCAATTCAACGGTGACGCTATCTACTTGGAGTGAGAGTCAGAGCCCACAGGTTATGGGCTCAATTACATGGGATTGCCTCCCTTTTCAGATGCCAGGTACAAGTAGTAGGTTGTCACCTATTTTTCTGACCAAGTGGCTATAAATTGGAGTTCCAATGACCACATCCTTAATTTCAGTTCATTTTCTAAGAAGGCTCACGTGACTCAGGGAACTTGTACTTACTGGTTTGTTATAAATATATTACAAAGGATACAGATGAAGAAATACATAGGGCAAGGTATGTGGGAAGAGACACGGACCTCGCGTACCCTCTCCAGGCACACTACCTTCCTGACACCTCCAAGTGTTCGGCAATCCAGGAACTCTTTAAACGCTGTCCCTTTTTTTTTTTTTTTTTTTTTAATGGAGGCTTCATTAGATAGGCACAACTGATAATATTGGCCACTGGCAATTATCTCAAACTTCAGTTTCTCTGTCTTCCCCAGATACTGGGGGAGTGAGTGGAGCTGAAAGTTCCAACCCTCTAAACACAGGATTGGTTCTTTTGACAATCAGCCCCCATCCTGAGGCTTTCCAGGTGCACCCTGCCACCAGTCATCTCATTAGCATACAAAACGACATTTACCACTTAAGACATTCCAAGGATTTTAGGAACAGTGTACCAGAAAATGGGGAGGGAGGGAAGACTGACTCTATATTTCTTATTCTAAATCACAGTATCACAATAGTTACCAACTTAACCTCAATAGTATACAAAAACATTGCTTCTATCAACTCCCCCAACTCTTTTTTTTTTTTTTTTTTTTTTTTTTTGAGGGAGTCTTGCTCTGTGGCCCAGGCTGGAGTGCAGTGGTGTGATCTTGGCTTACTGCAAGCTCCACCTCCCGGATTCACGCCTTTCTCCTGCCTCAGCCTCCCAAGGAGCTAGGACTATAGGCGCCCACCACCATGCCCAGCTAATTTTTTGTATTTTTAGTAGAGATGGGGTTTCACCATGTTAGCCAGGATGGTCTCGGTCTCCTGACCTTGTGATCCACCTACCTCGGACTCCCAAAGTGCTGGGATTACAGGCGTGAGCCACCGCGCCTGGCCATGTATTTCTTAGTCTAAAACACAGTATCACAATAGTTACCAACTTAACCTCAGTAGTATACAAAAACATTGCTCCTATCAACTTTGCCTCCCCCAACTCTTACATTGTCACACGTTACATCTTCATACATGTGTGCCCCATAACAGATTTATAATAACAGTTATTATTATTTTAAGACAGAGTCTTGCTCTGTTGCTGTAGTACAGTGGCTCAATCTTGGCTCACTGCAACCTCTACCTCCTGGGTTCAAGCAATTCTCCTGCTTCAGCCTCCGAAGTAGCTAGGATTACAGGCATGCTCCACCATGCCCGGCTATTTTTTGTATTTTTAGTAGATAAGGGGTTTTGCCATGTTGCCCAATCTGGTCTCAACTACTGGCCTCAAGGGATCTGCCTCCCAAAGTGCTGGGATTACAGGCATGAGCCACCAAGTCCAGCCAATTTATAATTATTTTTCATGCATTTGTACTTAAATCTGGTAGGAAATAAAAGTTATAGTTACAAACAAAAAATAGAACACTGGCTTTTATATTTGTCCATGCATTTACCTCTACTTGAGATCTTTATTTCTTTATATGGCTTTAACTGTCTAGCATTATTTGATTTCAACCTGAAGGACTCCCTTTATCATTTGTTGTAGAGCAAGATTAGTAGTAAAGAACTCCCTTAGCTTTTGTTTAACTGGAATGTCTTAATTTCTCCCTTTTTTAAAGAAAAGTTTTACTTTATATATAATTCCTGGTGTTTGTTTTTTTTCTTTTATCACTTTATATATGCCATCTCAACCCACGGCATCAGCGGTTTCTGATAAGAAATTTGCTGTTGATTTTATTGAGGATTACTTGTATGTAATGAGTCACTTCTCTCGTGTCTTTCAAAATTCTTTTCCTTTGTTTTACAACAGTGTGATTATAATGTGTCGTGGTGTGGGTCTGTTAAAGTTTATCCTACTTGGAATTCATTGAGCATTTTGGATTTGTGGATTCGTGTATTTAATCAAATCTGGGAACTTTGGGCCATTATTTCTTTTTTTCTTTTTTTTTTTTTTTAAATGGAGTCTCGCTGTACCACCCAGGCTGGAGTGCAGTGGTGTGATCTTGGCTCACTTCAAGCTCCGCCTCCCGGGTTCATGCTATTCTCCTGCCTCAGCCTCCTGAGTAGCTGGGACTACAGGTGCCCGCCACAACGCCCAGCTAATTTTTTGTATTTTTAGTAGAGACAGGGTTTCACCATGTTAGCCAGGCTGGTCCCAATCTCCTGACCTTGTGATCTGCCCGCCTCAGCCTCCCAAAGTGCTGGAATTACAGGTGTGAGCCACCGTGCCCAGCCAAGGTCATTATTTCTTAAAATATTCTTCATTCTTTGTGTTTCTATCTGCTCCTCAGATGCAGTAATTTCAAGTGTCCTATCTTCATGATCACTGATTTTTTTCATTTTTATGCTTACGACTGCTGTTGTACTCTCTTAGTGAGTTTTTTATTTCAGATATTGTACTTTTTAATCTCAAGAACTTCTCTTTGGTTCCTTTTCACAGTTTCTCTTCACTGATATTCTCATTTTGTTCATACATTGTTTTCTGATTTCCTTTAGTTCTTTGTCCATGTTTTCCTTTAGCTCTTTGAGCATATTGAAGATAATTGGTTTAAAGTCTTTGTATAATAAGTCTGATCTGGACTTTCCCAGGGAGAGTTTTTGTCCATTTATTATTCCATTAAATGAACGACAGTTTCCTCTTTCTTTGTATGCTTTGTGATTGTTGTTGTCGTTAACTGAACATTTGAATAGCATAATACTATAATGTGACAACTCTGAGAATCTCCTCCCTAAAGTTTGCTCTGTGTGTGTGTGTGTGTGTTAAGGCTGTGGTAGTCTACTCAGTTAGTGATTTCCCAAACTATTTTTGCAAAGACTATTCCTTGTTGTATATGGTCACTGAAGTCTCTTCCTTAACTAGTGTTCAGCTGATGTTTTGACAAATTTCCTGGAGTACCAGGAACTAAAAAAACAATAGCCCTCTCCCCGTCTGCAGGTTGACTCTGTGTTAGGGCCCTCCTTCAGCACTTAACTAGGCTTATTCTAAGCCTAGGGATTAGCCTGAGGCGAAAATTTATGGTCTTCTCAAGTCTTTCCTGAGCTTTCATCTTGCCTGGGCAAACATGTGGCTTTTTAAATACCCACATATACATGTATACATGCTCCTTTTTTTTTTCTTTTCTTTCTTTTTTTTTTTTTTTTTTTGTGAGATAGGATCTGTCTCTAGCTCCCTGCAGCACTGATCTCCTGGGCTCAAGTGATCCTACCACCATAGCTTCCCAAGTAGCTGGGACTATAGGTGCGCACCACCATGTCTGGCTAATTTTTAAAAAATTTTAGTACAGATGAGGTCTCACTATGTTGCCCAGGCCAGTCTCGAATTTCTGAACTCAAGCAATCCTCCTGCCTTGGTCTCCCAAAGTGTTGGGGTTACAGGCATGAGCCACCAAGCCTGGCCTCCATGATACTTTTGAATGATTTTAATTTTCCAAGGAAACTCTCCCCAGCTTTTCCTCCTAGGCCTTAGGCAGTCTATTGTATACTTTTATCATCATCTTTTCCCCAGACATCTATGGGTTATTAATGTAGCTTGTTTTTTCATGTTTCTGAGCGATGCCTGTTACCTTCCCATTCTGAGCTCTGAGTTCCTTTTATATGTTGCTGGATTTATTTTGCTGGGATTTTATTGAGGATTTTTGCATCCATATTCATAAGAAATATTGGTCTGTAGTTTTCTTGTGATGTCTTCATCTGGTTTTGGTTATCAGGGTATTACCGAACTCAAAGAATGAGCTGGAAAATTTTCCTTTCTATTTTTGGGAAGAGTTTGAAGAACTGGCATTAATTCCTCAAATGTATGGTAGAATTGAGTGGTGAAGCCATTTAGGTCTGGGCTTTTCCTTGTGGGTAGTTTTTTTGATTACTGAGTCAATCTCTTCACTTGTTATAGATAAATTCAGATTGTCTATTTCTCTTGAGTTGATTCCAGTAGTTTGTCTTTCCAGAAATTTTTCCATTTCATCTATTTTCTAATTTGTTAATATATAATTGTTCATAGTATTCCTTTATAATCCATTTTATTTCTGGAAGGTCAGTAATAATGTTCCCCCTTTCTTTTATGATTTTAGTATATTCTCCATTCTAGTATATTTTGTTTTTTTCCTTAGTCAAACCAGCTAGTGATTTGTCAATGTGGTTTATTGCTTCAAAAAACCAACTTTGTGTTATATTGCTTTTTTTTCTATTGCAGTTCTGTTCTTGATTTCATTCTATTCATTTCCACTGTAATCTTTATTATTTTCTTCTTCCTGCTTACTTTAGGTTTAGTGTTTTCCTCCTTTCCAGTGTCTTAAGGTGAAATATTGTGTTATTGATTTTAGATCTTTTAGTTTTCTTAATGTAGTCATTTGTAGCTACAAATTTGCCTCTAAGCACTTTTTCAACTGGATCCCATAACTTTCGGTATATTGTACATTGACTTTTACTCATCTCAAAGTACTTTCTGAATTTCTTTTGATTTCTTCTATAGCCCATTGGTTATCTAGGAGTGTATTGTTTAATTTCCACATATTTGTGAGTTTCCCAAATTTTCTCATTACTTTCACATTTTATTGCATTGTAAGCAGAGAAACATAGTTTGTTTGTATTATTTCCATCCTTGTAAATGTGTTGAAGTGTTATAGCCTTACATATCCTGAAAAATGTTCCATGTCTGTTTAAGAAGAATGTATATTATTGTTGTTAGATGGAGTGTTCTGTAGATGTCTGTTAAATCTAGTTGGTTTATAGTGCTGCTTGAGTCTTCTATTATGTTTTCATCTTATGCTAGTTGTTCTCTTCGTTATTGAAAAGGGGGTATTGACGTCTCCAACTATTATTGTTGAATTGTCTATTTCTCTCTTTGTTTCTGTCAGTTTTTGCTCTTGTATTTTGATTTTCAATTTTTAGGTGCATATGTTTCTAATTGTTATATCTTCCTGAAGCCAAAAAGTTTCCTCTTTAACAACACTTTTTTTGTTTTAAAGTCTATTTTGTCTGATATTAGTATCAGATTTCCTGTGGTTGCTGTTTACATAATGTATCCTTTTCCATTCTTTTAATCTACTTGTGTCTTTGAATGTAAAGTGTCTCTTCTATAGACAACATATACTTGGATTTGTTTTTTAAAAATCAAGCTTGATACACCTCTGCCTTTTGATTGGATTATTTAAACCATTCACATTTAATATTATGGATAAATTGGACATATGTTTGCCATCTTACTTTTTGTTTTCCATCTATCTCATGCTTCTTTTCATCTTCTATTCCTCCTTTATGGCTTTCTTTTGCAGGAGTATTAGTCAGCTCGGGCTGTCATTACAAAATAGCATAGACTAGGTGGCTTAAACAACAAATTTATTTTCTCACAGTTCTGGAGACAGGAAGTCTGAAATCATGGTGCCAGCATGGTTAGGTTCTGGTGAGGGTTCTCTTTGTGGCTTGAAGATAGCTGCCTTATCACTGTGTCCAAAGAGAGACAGGAAGAGAAATCATTTCTTCTTATAAGGCCAGAGTTCTACCAAATTAGGGCCTTGGTATTGTGACTTCATTTAATGTTAAGTCCCTCCTAAAGATTCTATCCCCACATACAGTCACATTGGAGGTTAGGGCTTCAACATATAAATGTTTTGGAAGGGAAACACAATTCAGTCCATAGCATGTAGTATATTAATTTTACAATAATCATTTCACTTTTTTTTTTTTAAATGGCTACTTTTGGGTTTATCATATACATCTTAGAACCAGCTTCAATTTATACTAGCTGATACGGTTTGGCTCTGTGTTCCTACCCATGTCTCATCTTGAACTGTACTCCCATAATTCCCATGTGTTGTGGGAGGGACCTGGTGGGAGATAAGTGAATCATGGGGGTGTGTTCCCCCATACTGTTCTCGTGGTAGTGAATAAGTCTCATGAGATCTGATGGTTTTATCAGAGGCTTCTGCTTTTGTGTCTTCCTCATTCTCTCTTTGCCTGCTGCCATCTGTGTAAGACGAGACTTGCTCCTCTTTGCCGTCTGCCATGATTGTGAGGCTTCCCCAGCCACATGGAACTGTAAGTCCAATTAAACCTCTTTGTTTTGTAAATTGCCCAGTCTTGGGTATGTCTTTATCAGCAATGTGAAAACGGACTAATATGGTAAATTGGTACTGGCAGTGGAGCATTGCTGAAAAGATACCCAAAGATGTGGAAGTGACTTTGGAACTGGGTAACAGGCAGAGGTTGGAACAGTTTGGAGGGCTCAGAAGAAGACACAGGAAAATGTGGAAAAGTTTGGAACTTCCTAGAAACTTGTTGAATGGCTTTGCCTAAAATGCTGATAGCAATATGGACAATTAGGTCCAGGCTGAGATGGTCTCAGATGGAGATGAGGAACTTATTGGGAACTGGAGCAAAGATGACTCTTGTTATGTTTTAGCAAAGAGACTGGCAGCATTTTTCCCCTGCCCTAGAGATTTGTGGAACTTTGAACTTGAGAGAGACGATGTAGGGTATCTGGCAGAAGAAATTTCTAAGCAGCAAAGCATTCAAGAGGTGACTTTGGTGCTGTAAAAAGCATGCAGTTTTAAAAGGTAAACAGCATAAAAGTTTGAAAAACTTGCAGCCTGATAATGTAATAGAAAAGAAAATCCCATTTTTTTGAGGAGAAATTCAAGCTGGCTGTAGAAATTTGCGTAAGTAATGTTAATCCCCAAGACAATGGGGAAATTGTCTCCACGGCATGTCAGAGGTCTTCATGGCAGCCCATCCCATCACAGGCCCAGAGGCCTAGGAGGAAAAAGTGGTTTCATGGGCCAGGCCAAGGGTCCCCAAGCTGTGTGCAGCCTAGGGACTTGGTGCCCTGTGTCCCAGTCACTCCAGCCATGGCTGAAAGGAACCAATATAGAGCTTTGGCCGTGACTTCAGATGGTGCAAGCCCCAAGCTTTGGCAGTTTCCACATGGTGTTGCACTTGTGCATGCACAGAAGTCAAGAATGGAGGTTTGGGAACCTCTGCCTAGATTTCAGAAGATGTATGGAAACGCCTGGATACCCAGGCAAAATTTGCTGCAGGGGCAGGGCTCTCATGCAGAACCTCTGCTAGGGCACTGCAGAATGTAAATGTGGGGTCAGAGCCCCCACACAGAGTCCCAACTGGGCCCAGCCTAGTGGACCTGTGAGAAGAGGGCCACCATCCTTCAGACCCCAGAATGGTAGATCCACTAACAGCTTGTACCATGTTCCTGGAAAAGCTACAGATAGTCAGTGTCAGCCTGTGAAAGCAGCTGGGGAGGCAGGCTGTACCCTGCAAAGCCACAAGGGCAGAGCTACCCAAGACCATGGGAACCCAACTTTTGTATCCGTGTGACCTGTATGTGAGACATGGAGTCAAAGGAGATCATTTTGGAGCTTCAAGATTTGACTGCTTTACTGGATTTCAGACTTGTATGCACCCTATAGCCCCCACTCCCACCCCAACTTTTTTTTTTTTTTTTTTTTGAGATTGAGTCTCACTCTATTGACCAGGCTGGAGTGCAGTGGCATGATCTTGGCTCACTGCAACCTCCACCTCCTGGGTTCAAGTGATTCTCCTGCTTCAGCCTCCCACACGCCATCATGCCCGGCTAATTTTTGTATTTTTTAGTAGAGATGAGGTTTCACCATATTGGCCAGGCTGGTCTCGAACTCCTGACCTTGTGATCTGCCCACCTTGGCCTCCCAAAGTGCTGGGATTTACAGGCGTGAACCACCACACCCAGCCAGCCCTTTTGTTTTTAGCTAATTTTTCCCATTTGGAATGGTTGTATTTACCCAACGTCTGTATCCCCATTGATCTAGGAAATAACTAGCTTGCTTTTGATTTTACAGGTTCATAGGCAGAAGGGACTTGCCTTGTCTCAGATGAGACTTTGGACTGTAGACTTTCAGTTAATGCTTAAATGAGTTAAGACTTTGGGGGACTGTTGGGAAGGCATGATTGGTTTTGAAATGTGAGGACATGAGACTTGGCAGGAGCCAGGGGCGGAATGATATGGTTTGACTTTGTGTCCCCACCCATATCTCATCTTGAATTGTACTCCCATAATTCCCACATGTTGTGGGAAGGACCCTGTGGGAGATAATTGAATCATGGGCATAGTTTCCCCTATACTGTTCTTGTGGTAGTGAATAAGTCTCATGAGATCTGATGGTTTTATCAGGGGTTTCAGCTTTTGTGTCTTCCTCATTCTCTCTTTACCTGCTGCCATCTGTGTAAGATGGGACTTGCTCCTCCCTGCCTTCTGCCATGATTGTGAGGCTTCCCCAGCCATGTTAAACTGTAAGTTCAATTAAACCTCTTGTAAATTGCCCAGTCTTGGTTACGTCTTTACTAGCAGTGTGAAAATGGACTACTAGCAGTGTGAAAATGGACTACTACACTAGCTTCATTCCAATAATATATAGAAATGTTTCTTTTATATGGTTTTCTTTACTTTTGTCTCTTTTTGTGGTATGTTATTTATACACAAATTAATGCTACAAACCCAGCAATATATTTTACTTAACCATGTCTTCATATTCTTAGCCTATTATAGCTTTGCTCCCACCCACTTGTGTGATGTTATTGGCAAATATATTATGCACAGATTATATTTCACATATTATAGGACCAACAATATATTTTATACATATTATTTTATACAACTGCATTTCAAATCAATTAAGAAAAAAAGGAGAACAAATATGCATTAATAATGTCAATTACATAACTACCTTTTCTGGTGCCTTTTGTGTGGATTTAAATGACCATTTCAGGTCATTTTTTTTTTTTTTTTTTTCTGAGACAGAGTCTTGCCCTATCACCCAGGTTAGAGTGTAGTGGTGCAATCTCGGCTCACTGCAACCTCTGCCTCCTGGGTTCAAGTGATTCTCCTGCCTCAGCCTTCCAAGTAGATGGGATTACAGGCGCCCGCCACCATGCCCAGCTAATTTTTTGTATCTTTAGTACGGAGTTTCACCATGTTGATCAGGCTGGTCTCGAACTCCTGACCTTGTGATCCGTCCGCCTTGACCTCCCAAAGTGCTGGGATTACAGGCATGAGTCACTGTGCCCGGCCTGGTCATTTTGTTTTCAACCTGAAGAATTTCCTTTAGTGTTTCTTCTAATGTGGGCCTGCTTGCAACTTTGGAGTTGCAATGAATTGTGTTAATCTAGGAAAGTATTTTTCCTTCGTTTTAACAATAGCTTTGTTGGGGATGGAATTATTGATTGTTTTTCCTTAGAGCACTTTGAAATAACCCACTGCCATATGGTCTCTATTGTTTTTGCTGAGAAGCTAGCTGTTAATTTATTGGGGCTGTCTTTGCAAGAGATGTGTATTATACTTTTATTCCTGCTGCTTTCAAGATTTTTTCCTTGTCTTTGACTTTCAGAATTTGATGTGTTTGTTGATCTCTTTTGTGGTCATCCTGCTTGAAATTTGTTCAGCTTCCTGGATGTATAGGTTATTGTTTTCTGATAATTTTTTCAGCCATTACATATTTGAATATTTTTCCTACCTTCTGTGTCATTAAGTGCACACTGGTGCACTTAATGGTGTTTCACATTTCTCTGAGGCTCTATTTTCTTCATTGCCTTTTCTCTCGGTTCAGTTTTTACATAATCTCTATCTATCTGTCTTCAAATTCACCAATTCTCTCTTCTGCCAGTTCAAACCTACTGTTAAGCCCCCTGGTGAATTTTAAAATTTCAGTTATTGTACTTTCCAACTCCAGAATTGCCATATGGTTCTTTAAACATTTTTCTCTTTGATATATATACATCAATTACAAATATATACATATATATAATTTCAACTTTTTAGACATGGGGGGTACACATGTGCAGGGTTGTTACACGGGTGTATTGCACCCAGTTAGCGAGCATAGTACCCAATAGGTAGTTTTTCAACCCACTCCCACCTCCTCACCCCAGCAGTCCACAGTGTCTATTGTTCCCATGTTTATGTCCATGTGTGCTCAATGTTTATACCCCCTTATAAGTGAGAACATGCAGTATTTGGTCTTCTGTTCCTGTTAAGTTTGCTTAGGAGATATTCTTTATTTCATGAGACATTGTCATAATGTTTACTTATTTAATCAAGCTTTTGTTTAGTTCTGTGAATATATTTATTTATAATGGGTACTTTAATTTTTTTTGGTTCAATCTGACTTCTGATCACTCTCACAGGCAGTTTTTGCTGCCTGCTTTATTTCCAGTGTGAGTCACACTTTGTTTCTTTGCATGCCTCATACATTTTTGTTGGAAACTGGACATTTTTAAATAAATACTGTAGTTACTCTACTAGTTCACTTCCCTCTGGTTTGGTTATTATTTGCTTAAGCTTAGTGCCTGGATGGATTATTTTAGTGAAGTCCAACCTTCCCTAATCCCACCAGCGTTGTTTCTCAAGTTCTTCCTCAGGGAGGCACAGCATTTGCTATGCCCCCGAAATCCTGGGGAAGATAATGGTACTCTCGTCCACTTTTTCCTCTGACAATATACCCTGTTGTTCAACTCCACTAATTGCTGGCTTATTGTTCTATTGTTTACACTAATGTCCTAGTTCCTCTCTGCAGTCTCACCCTTAAGAGCAGCCTGCCCTGGAATACTCTTTCTCTCAGGGTGTACTGTCTATTCTGCACTTAACTTTCAAAATATTCTCTCCTTTACAATAAATTACTCTATGTTGCACTTCTTTTGCTGTGTGTCTTTTAAAAATTCTTTTAAACTAAGAAGAAGAACCGAAGTATCACAACAGCCTTCAACAGCATAATTTGAAAGACCTCTCTAGTTTAAACTTCTCATGCTTTTTTAAAAGTCAGTTCCTTTGGAAAGAGATTAGGAGCTGTTTTGTTTTCATCCTACCTCCTTTGCAGGCAAAAATCTCTGAGCCAGGGATCTGGAGCTAGAGGTGGGGACAATGGCAAGCTTAAGTTGACATTCTACCTCTAGAAGCTGAGTGCAATGCAAGGGGCCAGTAGCCTGAGATCCTCTTGGCTTTTCCTGGGGTAGAACCCTACTTCATGAGCCAGAGGGCTATCAAGGCCCCAGCAATCTCAGCACATATGTTCAAGGTTTTGTGGCCTGGTGGGGAGAAGATGGCTCTCACCTCTTGGCCACACTGACCCAGGACTTAGTGCTAGCAAAAGGCAGTTGAAGGCAGGACAAGAATCACTAAAGTCTTGCTCCTTTTGGGAAAACAACTTCTGGCTAGGAGATGGTGGGATAAGGAACCCAGCATTTTTGGCTGCATTAGTCTGCTTCTTGAACTTGGAGGTGAAAGTGAGTAATCAGTCTTGGTTCAAACTACTACAGATTCTCATCTTCCTTACTGAATTTTTGTAAATGTTCTTGCATAGATGTTTCTTCATTGCCATTTGTCCTCAGGACCATTTCCAGAGGTTTTAAATGGTTGCTTTTAATATTTTTCACCACTTTCACAGTATGAAAATTAAACATTCAAATTTTTTACTAAAACATATTATTTGAAAATTCTATGCTAAAAATATAATGGAATTAACCCCATCAATTTCATAATGACTATAAAGTAATCAAGTCATAGAGTCAAAGTATAGACAGTTTAGAAGACTGCACTTTTTTTTTTAGCACTAATATTTAACAATAGGAGCCAATTTCACTTAAAATAATCTAATGTTATATATGCAACAAATTTTAGTCTCATAAACAATCTTATACCAAAAACTATATAAAATGTTAAGTAAATTGAGCCTATTTTTACCATAGGCCTGGCCAAATGTACACATGAAAACTGATGAACATAATGTGCAAAAAGGCTTGGAGATAATTTTATTTCAGTTACTTCAAAATACAAGTAGGCTATTATTTTCCTTTGGAAGAAGAAACCAGAAAAAAAAATTCCTGATTGTAACATTGTGACAAATTTCAGATTATATAGCACGTAACACAGGATAAATGGCTGTAGCATTAATTCTTTTTCCCCAGTTACATTCCTTTATACTAAAAGCCTAGTATTAAATCTTAGAAGAAAATTTCAATTGTTCTTATGTGTTACATATTAAACACAAAAGTGATTTATTAATATTTGGTACAATATGAACCTCAGTATTTGCTCAAATGTAGAAAAGGATACCTTAATATGCTGAGAAATATCCTTAGATAAATCCAACTGTGAAAATGTAGAAAAACTTTTTAATTACTGGGAACCACAAGGTTAATTTTTACAGGGTAGAAAAACTCCACAAAAATGGATATTCATACTTAAAACCTTATTTTACTGATAGAACATTTCTATCAGCATTTATAAAATGAACAAAAATGTACAGATATGGGTGTGAGAATTTGCCATTTTAAGCAATAAAAATTGGCATTTTGGTACATGCCTGTAATCCCTGCTACTTGGGAGGCCAAAGTAGGAAGACTGCTTGAACCCAGGTGTTCAAGATGAGCCTGGGCAATGTAGTGAGGCCACTGTTGCTCAAGGGAAAAAAAAGACATGTTTGTAAACACACTTTTTTTTTTTTTTTTTTTTGAGACAGAGTCTCGCTCTGTTGCCCAGGCTGGAGTGCAGTGGCGCAATCTCGGCTCACTGCAAGCTCCGCCTCCCAGGTTCACGCCATTCTCCTGCCTCAGCCTCCCGTGTAGCTGAAACTACAGGCGCCGCCACCACGCCCGGCTAATTTTTTGTAATTTTAGTAGAGATGGGGTTTCACTGTATTAGCCAAGATGGTCTCGATCTCCTGACCTCATGATCCACCCACCTCGGCTCCCAAAGTGCTTGGATTACAGGCGTGAGCCACCACGCCCAGCCTTTGAATACACTTCTAATAAAAATTAAGAAATTTTAAAACTAGGTTTTTTGCTTCTAGATAGTCTCAATGCCTTGGATTTAAAACATTACTCCTTCTTGACACAATGAATTATAAAAGCAAACTAGTTCCACATATTAATTATACTTTCAAGTCTAGTTCCTAAGAAGTGATTTCTCTTTAACTTTTCTTACCTATCAATCATTTTCATATAATCTAATGTCTAAGGACTGCAAATATTGGTACAGGGTGAGTATCCCTAATCTAAAAATCAGAAACAAGAAGTGTTCCAAAATTCAAAACATTTGAGCACAGATATGACATATAAGGGAAATGCTCATTGAAGGATTTCCAATTTCTAATGAAAGATTTTTGGATTAGGGATGCTAAACTGGTAAATATAATGCAAATATTCCAAAATAATAAAAAAACTCACAAAAAACCAAAATCCAAAACACTTCAGGTCCCAACCATTTTCAATAAGGGATACTCAACCTGTAATACTATGGGAGCCAATCTTCCCCATAGCTAATTCTATAATTGCCATTTTGTTTTTTCTGTAACAACAGTTTAAATAATTTCCAATTATAAAGATAGGTTAACATCATTATAGTTTTTTAACAAGATAACTTTCACGAAGCTTCCAATTTTAAAAAGAAAAACACTTATCTATTCAGTAGGGAAGAAACAATCTTATTTATTAACAGCCTGCATATTTAGAAAGGGTTTAAAAACACATACATTTCCTGGGAGACAAACTTACCAAATGTATGTCCTTACAAAATAACTTCACAGATTAATAGTCTTGAACTTACACAAAGACATATATATGACATACATTAGGTTGAGTTAATATACATTTCAAATGTTTTTGCAGCAACTTTCTACCAGAAAGTACATTAATGTGAGAATGTATGTTCTCTTTAATCCCTTAAAAATAGTAATAAAAAATTACAAAATAATGTAAATGTAAAATTAAGGCTGAGACTACATATTCTAGTATTAATAAATCAAACAATAGTTATAAAACTTGGTGTTGCTGAAATATTATATATATATATGTGTATATATATATATACAGGATAAGTCTTTTGAAATTTGAAATGCTACCACTGTCACAAGTTCACTCATCGATTTAATGTTGTTCTGGGTATCTTAACATTTCAATTCCCAAACACCTGTGCTTTTAAAATTTTTATCCTGAATTCTGCATTGAGTTTCCTCACATATTTACAATTAAATATCTAGCCTCTAGAACCTCCCTTACACAGAAGACAAAACATCTTTGTTAAATAAATTCACGCAAAAGTAATAAAAAGGTTTTCAAGAAATAGTTCTAACATGTTCATTATATTTATACTGAAAAATAGTACACATACTTTTCTTCAGGATTAATAAATGCCATGTGCCAGTTTTACAGTCACTGCCATATTAGCACATTTTCCTCTTACACATTTGCAAGGTAATGACAACCAAAGGGCATAACGTCTGGAATAATTCCAGTAGATCCATAATGTCCAGTAAGATTCATAAAATTGAATGGTTGTTTCCAGTCCCATCTGAATCAAAATGGAAATTCATGCCCAGGTACTTGTATTATCCCCAGAAATACTCAGTCTGGAAGTCACCCTCTTGGTCTTCTGAAACAGAGATGCAGAAAGTAGGGCATTCTTATTGAGACCAATGGCCTCTTCTCTCTGTCACCTCTCACACATCTGTTTTGGTTATAATCCTGGTCAAAGGGGAAAGAAAACAAAGTTTTATGTACCAAAGGTTTCCCTTCCCTGAACTCCCTCATCACACCTGGATGCTTAAATATCCAATGAAACCATATTCTCTTAATTATAATCCTTGGTATAAACAGATTTAATTAAATCCTTATATACAATCATTTCCTTCACATGTATGCAAAACAAGCCCCCAAATAAAAGTAGTTAACACACACACACAGTATATAATATATATAATCTGTATCACAGTGCTTTGAAATGGTATTATCTCAGACCCAAATTCTGCAGATTTTTGCTTTTCACCCCCTTTTCCTTAAATGAACTTATTATTTTAAGAACAGGAATTATAATGTAACCCTAAGCATATTTAATGAATTCTAAGATTTTTTCACAATTAACATCTCTGAAATCCAGATGTACTTTATAATGTCGAGTTAACTGGCAATATTTTTCTTTAATGTTTCATAAAATGACATTTTCATAGTTAATGAAATCTTAAAGTTGAAACATAGTATGTGATCTGTAAGCGCTAACAAATATATATTCAATATACATATGTAAATAAAAACATAAACATAAATATACAGAAACACATATAATGTACCTATTTCCTTTCCTACTATTAAATTTGTTCAATTGTATGGATGAAATATACCAATATTCAATACTGTTAAGATTTTTATTTCAAATGCTCTGACCTTTTGAGAGTGTGAGATTTATTAAAGATTTATAGAGAATAGGAAAAGACTGAGGATGAGAAAATCCCTAATAGTGATTTTAACAAATTTCCTGAAGATAATCAGGATGCAAAGTGGAGAAAGTCACAGCCCAGAATACACCAAATTTTCAACCTAAACTTCTAATACTGCCATCACAAAGCTAAACAAATGATAGCGTTGTGTGTGTGTCTCCCCATGTGCTAAAGGCTGCAGTGAAAATATGGTTCTTTGGCTCTCTAAAAACACTGACATTCTTTCTCCCTTTCCTTGACATGATACAGTATTACTATGAAGTGTCTTAGTGAGCATTTTGTCAGTCATTGTTGCTGGGCATTCAATTAATTTCATTCATCCCTGAGAAATTCTCTTCCACATGATAGCATTTCCTTCTCCATTTTCTTCTTTATTTTCTTCTTTCTAGATTCCTAATAGTCTGAATTGGTTCTCTGTCTTCTATCTCTTTTTGACTTTAGTCCTCCTATTGAACTTTTTATTTCAGCAACAATATTTGTAATCTGTTTATTCATTCTTGTCCTGGCTCCTTTCGGCTACATAGTAATTACAATTTTATAAAAGAGATCTAGTCTCTTTACTAAACTGTCCTCCAGGTTGATTTTGGAACTCATCTTGAATTTTGTCTCTCATGTTGCTGGCTACCCTCATTTGTGTGATGATTCTTGGTTGTACAATTACATTTAAGAAAGAGGATTATGTTGCTAGCTGGAATTTCTTCTACTATCATAAAAATAGAACTGTTTTACCATCAAGTCTCTTCTCTGAGTGGGATTTGATGGTAACTATAACTGGGATAGGGCATAGCAAGGTCATGGGTCCACAGGTTTTGCTTTAAACATGTGGATGTTGGGTTGAGCATGGTGACTCAGGCCTGTAATCTCAGTACTTTGGGAGGCCGCGGCAGGACAGTAGCTTGAGACCAGCCTGGGCAACACAGCAAGACCCCATCTCTAAAAAATAAATAAGTAAAAATTGTTGAATTAAAAAAAAATAGATAAATGTGCAGGTGCAGAGCCAATTATCAGCCTTTTGGTTCCCAGAGGCCAGCATTAGGTCCTAGTGTGCCAGCAAACTACCAAAAGCCAATATACCAACATTTAACTCATTTCCATTGTTACCTAACTTTGTAGTGGCATCTTTTCATGCCTGGTGACAAGGAAACAAAGCTTTCAAAGTTTGGGTTGAAAATCTGGTACATTCTAGGCTGTGGCTTCCTTTCTTTTTCCATTCTGTTCTGTCCTTTTTATTTGCCACTCACCCTGTTTGGGAGAGAGGACTCCCAAACGGAGAGTTGCTGGACTTCTCACTCTTTTGTTCTGACTCTGAGTTCATAGTGTTTCTGGGGCTGAATCAGGCAAACTGTCTCCTATTATTTCTAGACTATTTCCCAGTCCCTTCACCTCTAGTATATTCTAGCCTTGTTTCTATCCTGTTATCCCCAGAAAACCTCAATCAAATGTGATCGCAAAATGAAGACATGTTCGGACATGGAAGGGCTCCAAGTTATCTTTCTACACACTTTTTCTAAGGAATTTATAAGACAGAGAAAGACATGGAATCCAATAAATAATGGATATAATCCAAGAGAGTAACTAAGGAAGACCCAGGATGGCAGATTTACAGGAGGCCTGCACAGTTACTAGTCACTGGTACAGCAGGAAGAAGATGTGATTAAAATACATAGGGAAAGAAAAAAAAAGGTGGCAATTAAAACCTCCAGAAAAATCAACAACAAGAAAGAGTCTTAGTAACAACTGGAATAACACTTCACGTGATTTTAAGAATAACAGAGTAAGGAAGATTTATTTGAGCCTGATGTTTGGAGCTCTAACTGGTGGCCTAAGTAAGAGTCATGACATTAGACCTGTATAGAGAAGGAAATGTAATTCTAGCACACAAGTTTGCCTAGTACTGAACAATATTTACATAGTCATAATAATGTAATTTTTAAAAGGGTAGGCAACGACAGAGTAACTAAAAATTAACAGTTAAAACAAGGGTTGCCTCTGAAAGATGGAACAGAGGTAAGGATGCACAGGATACAAGATTTTATGATCATCAGCTCTTTCTAGGCCTGTGCTGTCCAGAACGGTAGCCACCAGCCATGTGTGGCTCCAGAGTACCTGCAATATAGCTAGTCCTAATTGAGATTTGCCGTCTTCTGAACTGTGAAGACTCTGTATTTTTTAAAAAAGAATGTAAAATAGCTCATTAATCATTTTTAACTTTGTTTACATGTAGAAATATTTTGGATATTGGGTTCAATAACATCTATTATTAAATGGCTTTTAGAAAATTTAAAATTATATATGTGACTCAGCGTATAGTACAACACTGTAAAGTAAACCATTTGATATATGTATACACATGACTGATGATCATTATATTACTAACAATATTATAAACTAAAAAATTCTCTCTGAATTGCTACAAAATCTTAATTAACAAGATCCAAATCAATGTCCATAGTAGTGCTGTAATAACTGGAAGGTCTAGGACAAATTTAGTGCTGAGACTGTGGCACAAAAACATGTACCTTACATCTTAGCCTAGAACTGCACCTGAGGAATTTCCTTAGTGGGAAGTGGGTTCTGGTCTCTTAAAAAAAAATCCCACTGTTTATAAAATACTGCTTTAAAAAATTATGAAAAACCTACATCAAAGCAGAGGGAATAATACAGTGAATTTCCTATTTCAAGCTTCAGTAATGAAAACATTTTGCCAAGTCTTGTTTTGATATCCTCTGCCACTTTATTTTCCTGGAGTATTTTAAGAGTATATCCCAGACACCATATTATTTAACCAATATAAGAACTTTCTACAAAGAAGAACTTTTATAAAGAAGAACTTTCTATAACTATTTGGTAACCTGATAGTTCATACATATGTCTTTTCTATATGAATATATAAATTTTCACAGTCACAAGCAAGTGCCCTACTAACCAGCAATGATGACCAATAAGGGATTTTTGCATCATTTTGAACTCATGATTTCTAAAAATTATATGTCTAAATCTACTGCAAAGAGTCTTTCTGATGCTAAATTGCCCCAACACACTTTGAATGATCAGCTTAATCATCTGTATACACCTCATGCCCATGAACACATCATTCACATGCCTACATGTGTGATACTCAAGAGGTATCAATGAACTTAAAACAGAATTTTTTTGCAACATGATGGAGAAGTTTCATAATCTGGCCTCTGCCTCTATGTTCAACAACAGTTTGGCTCTCTCCCTCTTGCATACCATGCCTTAGCCACTAACAGTTCAGTTCCTCAAACATGCCACATCTGTTATTTTCTTAGAGCATCCTGCCTTCTTCCCAACCTCTGACTGAAACCAATCCCTATATGGCTGGTTCCTTCCCATGCTTCAGTTCTCTGTTTCTTTTCTTTTTTTTTTTTTTGAGACGGAGTCTCGCTCTGTCGCCCAGGCTGGAGTGCAGTGGCCGGATCTCAGCTCACTGCAAGCTCTGCCTCCCGGGTTTGCGCCATTCTCCTGCCTCAGCCTCCCGAGTAGCTGGGACTACAGGCGCCCGCCACCTCGCCCGGCTAGTTTTTTTGTATTTTTAGTAGAGACGGGGTTTCACCATGTTAGCCAGGATGGTCTCGATCTCCTGACCTTGTGATCCGCCCGTCTCGGCCTCCCAAAGTGCTGGGATTACAGGCTTGAGCCACCGCGCCCGGCCAGTTCTCTGTTTCAAAGCATCTCTCCTGACAACTGATATTGTTTCTCTATCATTTTCTATTACTTCATCATTTTTTCATTTCTTATTTTCTTTCTCTCTTTGTTTTTTTTGAGATGGAGTTACGCTCTTGTTGCCCAGACTGGAGTGCAATGGTGCGATCTTGGCTCACTGCAACCTCCGCCTCTTGGGTTCAAGCAATTCTCCTACCTCAGCCTCCCGAGTAGCTGTGATTACAGGTGTGCGCCACCATGCCCGGCTAATTTTTTGTATTTTTAGTAGAGACGGGGTTTCACCACGTTAGCCAGGATGGTCTTGATCTCCTGACCTCATGATCTGCCCGCCTCGGCCTCCCAAAGTACTGAGATTATAGGCATGAGCTACTGTACCTGGCCTTTTCATTCCTTTAAATAGAAAAAAGCTTACTTTTTAAATTGTCCCTCTACTGCAGAGAATTACAGAATTCCAACGGAGGCAAGAACCATGTCAGTTTTATTCACCCAGCAACATATACCACAGAGTGAGATTTCAAATCTTTACTGAATAAATGTAGAATAATGGAGATGCAAAGGGCAAAGAATACCAATTCCAAACACCATAGTTTCAAGGGAATTCCTCTACAGTTGATATGAGAAAACATATTCAGGTAGAGTCTACCATTAAACCTTTTGAAATAATAAAAGAGAAACACCAGTACCATGATATCCTTCTGTGGGATGACTTTACTAACATTTAATCTAAAAGGGACAGTTTTCTTACTATGAAGTTAGGGTGGAAATGGCTGTGTTGGTCTTTTGGTGATCGAAATGGCATCTGATTCTCCAAAGCAAAAATTATAAGCAATTTTAAAATAAGCGATTTACAAATGGTTTTGCATATTCTATACTAAGTTATTGATCCTATGAAAGAGAATGCAGTGAGCCAAACAATAGACAAGCAATTTGACTCTTAACAATGATTTTTAACATAATATAAAAATTATTAACATTTCTATATAACTAGCACAAGTTATTTAGAAGACTGAGTATCCTAAGAGAATATAATGCTTAAGTTTTATCTTCATTATTACTTTTTTTTTTAAATTTAAAATATTCTGGCTCAAGGGAAGAATTAGACATGAACGCATACTGTTTTTAAAGTATGATGACCCAGTCAGGCGCAGTGGCTCACACCTGTAGTCCCAGCACTTTGGGAGGCCAAGGCAGGCAGGTCAGGAGTTTGAGACTAGCCTGGCCAACACAGTGAAACCCTATCTCTACAAAAAAAAATACAAAAAATTAGCCGAGCATGGTGGTGCATGCCTATAATGCCAGCTGCTCGGGAGGCTGAGGCACAAGGATCCCTTGAGCGTGGGAGGTGGAGGTTGCAGTGAACCAAGATTGTGCCACTGTACTCTAGCCTGGGTGACAGAGCAAGACTTCATCTCAAAAAAAAAAAGTTATCGTGAGACCCAAGAACTTTAGTAAACTAACCAAACATAATTCTCAGGTCAAACTCACCTATTTTGTCTTGTAGCTTCTCGTCTCATTCTTTTAGGAGGAATTGGACAATCTGTCATCTCAACCTTTGGTGAATGACGCAATGAGTCATTACACTTACGTATGGGAGTCATACCTGTGAAGATGGAAAATGTAGAAAGTTAACCTTACAATAAAAACAATGGAATTATTATATGAGAGAAATGCAAACATGAATATGTCATAATTTATAGAAAATGAATTAAGAAAGAATACTGAGAATGCCTGTTACTACTTCTGGTGAAAGAAGAGTTTATAACCATTTATCAGATAGGACTTGGAGGTTAAGAGTTTTTGTTAAGTTCTGAATCATCTGCATTCTTTTTTCTTACAGTTGGATTCTCATCAAAAATATTTATCTCCCTATAAAGGAAGTAGAAGTTAACAAAAAGTAAAGACTTACCTAGTTTCTCCTCTATTAGTTTGAGATTTTTCTCATGTTCATCAAGTTCTTGCTTTTTCTTCTTCATATCCGGAGTGCGAAGGTACTCTAATTGACTGTTAAGATCCTTATTCACACTGTCTACTTTGCACACAGCAGAACGATACTGCTGAAGAAGATCTGTAAAGAAACCAAATGCATTTGACTAAATTACTGATATCAAACCAAACTCACGTTTTAGGGGAAAAAATGAGCAACACTGGGATTTGTGTTATGGTAACATGGGATCTACTTTTAAAGCCACAAAACATTCAATATAAACAAATGAAATAAAAAAAGCATAGTTAAGATCCCAGCACAAACTTGTTAACTTTAACTTTCTTTCTTTGACTTAAGTTTACTTCTGTCAGGGAAGAGTTCTCTATATAAAAAGTGCTCTGTTTTTACTGGATCACTCTCTCAAGCCAATGTTTATATCTTGTCCGATATTCAGTATTCAATATAATTCCATGTGGATAAATTTGGCAGGGGGAAGGCAAATATATTAAATATTGTATTGTTAGAAAATCACTACTTCCCAAATGAAAACTGATGAGGTTACAGGGGGTTTCTAATAAAAAGATGTGTAAGTGTAACTGACAGTGAGCATGCTGTGGTTCAAACTTGGCAGCACTGCAACTCATTAATTCTTATTTTTTGTACTGTAAAAAAGGAAAATCATTGCTTCCAAAAAGCATGGCTATTATTTTTAAACACAGAATTTTTAGGCCGGGCGTGGTGGCTCACGTCTGTAATTCCAGCACTTTGTGAGGCTGAGGCGGGTGGATCATGAGGTCAGGAGATCAAGACCATCCCTGTCTAACACAGTGAAACCCCGTCTCTACTAATAATACAAAAACAAAATTAGCCGGGCGTGGTGGCGGGTGTCTATAGTCCCAGCTACTCAGGAGGCTGAGGCAGGAGAATGGCGTGAACCCGGGAGATGGAGCTTGCAGTGAGCCGAGATCGTGCCACTGCACTCCAGCATGGGTGACAGAGTGAGACTCTGTCAAAAAAAAACATAGAATTTTTTAAAAACACACTCAGAAAAACACTTCACTTTCAAAAAACTTAACTTACTTTGTCTAAAAATGTATTACATTATTCAAATTAATGACCTGGGAAAATGTCCACCATAGAAAAGTATATAGAAAAGGACTATAAAACCAAATTGTTAGAATAATCCAACTTATTTTAAACTAATATACTCCCACATGTATAGACAAAAGGCTGGAATGTGATACAATAAACTATTAACAATGTTTAATCTGTAGGTTTGGGAATTATGAGTTCTTTTAAAAATTCATGATGCTTGCCTGTATGTTCCAATTTTTTTCCACAATGATCAAGTGTTCTTTTTGCCATAAATTTTGAAATTCCAAAAAAGTATTATATTATTCAGGTTTGAGATTATTGCCTGTCTCCATGATTTACTAGACACTAAGTATTAAATAGTGACTATACTCTACGCTAAGGGTTAGTAAACTACCACTCATGGGCCAAGAATGGTTTATTTCAGTTTTTTGTTTGTTTTTTAAGACAAGGTCTCACTCTGTCACCCAGGATGGAGTACAGTGACACAATCACTGCTCACTGCAGCCTCATCTTTGCAGGTTCAGGTGATTCTCCCATCTTAGCCTCCTGAATAGCTTGGACTACAGGCAAATTGGCCACCACACCTACCTAATTTTTGTAGAGACGGGGTTTCACTATGCTGTTCGACCTTTGGGAGGCCAAGGTGGGTGGACTGCTTGAGCCCAGGTTGGTCTTGAAATCCCGGGCTCAGGCGATCTGACCATCTTGGGCTCCTGAAGTGCTGGGATTACAGAAGTGAACCACTGGCCCATCCAGTTTAAAATGGTTAGATTTTAAATAGTTATATAAATATCTTCATAACATCATCCTTGATTTTGCCACTTGGTTTGCAAAACTTGAAACATTTAGCATCTGGGTAAGACTCTAGTCACACATCAAGATGATCAACATCCATGGGAATGGACATATAAACATTCAAACACTTAACAAACATATATAAGTGGTTTATAAATAAAACTGTGGAAGAAATTATTTAAGAGTACAGAGTACATTAGGTGTAACATAAGATATTCTATACTTTAAGGGTCAAGAGTAGTGTTTTTCAAAAGAAACCTACCCAATATTCTAGAAATCCACACTTAGAATGAGTGGCCAAATTACATGTACACATCTGTGTGTGCTTGTGAATATATTAATATTTAAATACAAATTCTATATGTGAAATTGAGTGATGATAAGACCCTTACGTTCCTTATGCTTTATGATTTATTGAGAACTTTATTCTGGTCTGACAGCACTTCTAATTCCACATTAAAACAATGTTTTCTTTTCTTTTTTTTTTTTTGAGACGGAGTCTCGCTCTCTCACCCAGGCTGGAGTGCAGTGGCACGATCTTGGCTCAATGCAAGCTCCACCTCCCAGGTTCACGCCCTTCTCCTGCCTCAGCCTCCCGGGTAGCTGGGACTACAGGCACCCGCCACCACGCCCGGCTAATTTTTTTGTATTTTCAGTAGAGACAGGGTTTCACTGTGTTAGCCAGGATGGTCTCGATCTCCTGACCTCGTGATCCACCCGCCCCAGCCTCCCAAACTGCTGGGATTACAGGCATGAACCACCAGGCCTGGCGTCAAGCAATGTTTTCTACATACATAAAATAATACTTATTTTTGTATGAAAATGAGTCACAATATTAAGATAGGCCATTTCAACGTGTCCAGGAGAATGACTATGTAAAGCTACTAGAAACAACACAAAAGGATTGAAAGTATATCTGAAAGGCTGTTATCAGGTAAGTGTGTTAAGGACTGCCCAAACATGAGTTAATAGAAGGCTGAAGCAACTTTCTCACCACTGAAGGATTTATGCAGTTAGATGCATAGACTTTCCTAAATACTATTTAGTGCTCTTCAAACTTTGTGCTCCATATAATTCTAAGAAACTTATTGGCAAAAAAACTGATAAGCACTTATGCCTGGGAAAAACTACAAGAAAAAATACACCAGAACCTCTGCTTTGATGTGCTTCAAATAACCCACCCAGGAAGAGGAGGATAGAGGCAAGCTGTGACAGGGTGGGTGTAAATGAAACAAGACTGGCTATGTTTTAATAATCAAAGCTAGGTGACAGGTCCATGATAGATCATACTGCTCTATTCCCATAACAAAACAAAACACCCTTTCCCTGAAAGCCAGAGTGCGTAACTAATCTTCGTCACTATTCATAAAAATATTAAGAATGGCTTTATTTAAAAAACCATAATAATTGACCGTAATATTGACAGCTTAGTATTATAATAAATCAAGTATGAAAACAATAAAGTGTAAGTAATGTCTAACCTGGTCAGACATATAATATTTTAAAGTATATGAATATAATAAAAATGTTAATACTTTTGATGATGTCATGATTACAAACTATGTATTACAGCAGTCCCTCCTTTTCCTCATGGGACATGTTCCAACACCCCCAGTGGATGTCCGAAACTCCCAATGGATACTACTGAACTCTGTCTGTGTAGTCATGTGTTGCTTAATGATGGGGATGTGCTCTGAGCAATATTTCATTAGGTTATTTCGTCATTGAGTGAACACAACAGAGTGTACTTACACAAACCTACATGGTATAGAGAGTCTACAATGCTCCTAGGGTATATGGTATGGCCCATTGCTCCGAGACTACAAACCTGTACAGCATGTGACAGTACTAAATACTGTAGGTAACTGTAACACAATGGTAAGCATTTGTGTATCTAAACATAGAAAAGGTAATCAACTCCATTATAATCTTATGGGACCACTGTCTTACATACAGTCTGTCTCTGACAGCCCTAGGCAGCCCATGAAAGTTGCGGTTTTTTTTTTAAGCAAATTTTATTTGTAAAGAAATATTTTTAACTCTATGAGCTCTTTTTGTACTTTATTGGTAAAGTTTAAAGGAGTAAATAACGGGAAATATTTGGGAATATAGTAGCTCTCAGTAAGTACAGTTTCAGATTTTACAATTCAATAAATATTTTGGAAATAGTTTACTATTATAAAATTAAACTAAGAGTTCTGACTACTGTTTCATCTTCAGGGTGTTTCTTTCCAGCCTTGGGTGGTCTTCTCACATACATGCACTAATTAGTACTCAGCTGGATACTGAAGGGAGACCTACTGCATTTCCAGAGCTCGCTCGCTCTCTCAAAGGCAGCTCTTGCCTTCCCAGTAACCTGTCTGTGAACTATAGTTGCCTTGACCTTCCTGGACTCCCAGCCTGTTCTTCTGAACTTTGAGACTACTGAGCTTCTTCCTAACTTTGAGACTACTGAGCTTCTTCCTGGGTTCCCCCTTTCTGTTTTACACAGTCTGGAAAATCTCTCCAGGCAGTAAGCTGAAGCAACCATAGAGCTACTTCAATTGATTTATATTTCTCAGGAACCACCATTCTTCATTGCTTGACATCCAAAGTCTTGAAAACTGTTCTTTCACATAGTTTGCTCAGTGCTTTGTTTTTTTGAGACAGAGCCTCACTCTGCCATCCAGGTTGGAATGCAGTAGCACAATCACAGCTCACAGCAAGCTCAGCCTCCCAAAGAAATGGGACTAAAAGAGCGAGCTACCAGGCCCAGCTAATTATTTTATTTTCTGTAAAGATGAGGTGTCAATATATTGCCCAGGCTGGTCTCAAGCGATCCACCCATCTTGGCCTCCCAAAGTGCTGGGATTACAGGCGTGAGCCACTGTGCCTGGCCTCAGTGGTTTTTTTCTTTGGTTTGTTTCATGTAAGTTATTCCATCTTGGTGAGAAGCAGAGGTCTATGTTCTTAGGTATTCATTCATGTTTATTTTTCTCTGTATTTAAGGATCAAACATGTTTGGCTGCAGAAACACCTTTTAAAACTTATTTTTGTTGTTCTTGTATATGACTTTTTTCCTTTCCCATTGTATCTTCTAACTGCTTACTGTAATATTATATGAATGCTATTATTTTGTATGCTAATTTTATAACTTTCTCCCTTAATAAATTCTTTTAATTTTTATCTTTGATTACCTTGGATTTTATAGGTATACTGTTAATCTACAAATAGTTAGCATTTTTTTCCTTTCCAATTCTCATGACTTTGTTTTTCATTTTTAAAACTGATATATGATAGATGTAAACATTTTCAGGGCACATGTGATATTCCGATACTTTATATAATGTGTCAAGATAAACTAAGGATAATTGGGATATCCCTCATCTTAATATTTTTTCTTCGTGCTAGGGACATTTGAATTATTTTCTTCTACCTATACTGTGGTATTTTGTTTTTTGAGATGGAATCTCACTCTGTCGCCCAGGCAGGAGTGCAGTGGTGTGACTTGGCTTACTATAACCTCTGACTCCTGGGTTCCAAGCAATTCTCTTGTCTCAGCCTCCCAAGTAATTGGGATTACAGGTATGTGCCACTACGCCCAGCTAATTTTTTGTGTTTTTAGTACAGAGGGGGTTTCACCATTTTGTCCAGGCTGGTCTTGAATTCCTGACCTCAGGTGATCCACCCACCTCAGCCTCCCAGAGTGCTGGGATTACAGGCGTGAGACACCGTGTCTGGCCTGTAGTGTGTTCTGTCCTATACATACCAGCCTATGATAAATTTTAATTTATAAATTAGGCACAGCAGAGATTAACAATAAAACAGAATAAAAATATAGATAATAAAGTTATATGAACGTGGTGTTTCCCTCTCTCTTAAAAGTATCTTATTGTACTGCACTCACCTATTTTGGACTGTCATTCACTTCGGGTAACTGAATTTATAGAAAGCAAAACTGCAGGGGAGGGGGGACTTATGCAATTACTTATTGATTATAAGATGCATTTCTTCTTTTGAGTTATTATTAACAACTCTTTCTCTCTTCTGTCTACATTCTGGCTTCTACAGTGTGCTTAGTTATTTCCTTTGCATTTTAAAAGTAGTTCTATTTCCAAGCTCTCTACAGAAAACTTGAAATAATACAGATGCTCCTCAACTTACGATGAAGTTATGTCCCAATAAACCCATCATAACTTGAAAATATTGTAAAAGTTGAGAGTGCATTTTCAACTTATGATATTCTCAACTTATTAAGAGTTTATCCAGACACAGCCCATTGTAAGTGGAGAAGCACACTGAATGTGTACTGGTTTCACACCCTTGTGAGGTTGAAAAACGTAAGTTGAAACATCCTAAGTTGGTATAGGAAACAAGAAATGGTGGGGAAAAAACCAGAAGGTCTACTCTCTCACTTTTTTCTTTTCATTCCACAGGTTTACAGGTTTAATTTTTAACATGTGTGATATTTGTATTTTTATTCACCTTCCACTTAACCTTGACATAGACATTCTCCAGGTTACAAATTCAATTAAAGAATTTAACATTTCTATGTTTTACTTGAAAAACAAGGCTGTAGCCAGGCAGAGTGGCTTACATCTGTAATTCCTAGCACTCTGGGAGGCCAAGGCAGGCAGACTGCCTGGGCCCAGGAGTTTGAGACCAGCTGGGCAACATGGCAAAACCCCATGTCTACAAAAAAATAATAATAATACAAAAAAATTAGCCAATGTGGTGGCACAAGCCTGTAGTCCCAGCTATTCAAAAGGCTAAGGTGGGAGGATCACCTGATCCCGGTAAGATGGAAGGCTATGGTGAGCCATGAGTATGCCACTGCACTCCAGCCTGGGCAACAAAGTGAGACCCTTTCTCAAAAAACAAATGAAAAACAAAGCTGTGATACTCATCTGAATAAAACAATACCTTGTCTGTATTTAGGATTGTTTGTTTAGGCATGTTTCCTAGAAAATCAATTATACATTAGAAGAATATGAATTCGGCCGGGGGAGGTGGCTCACATTGTAATCCTAGCACTTTGGGAGGTTGAGGTGGGCCGATCACTTGAGGTCAGGAGTTCGAGACCAGCCCGGCAAACATAGTGAAACCCCATCTCTACAAAAATATAAAAATTAGCTGGGTGTGGAGGTGTGCACCTGTAATTCCAGCTACTCGGGAGGCTGAAGCACAAGAATCACTTGAATCTGGGAGGTGGAGGTAGCAATTAGATCAAGCCACTGCACTCCAGCTTGGGCAACAGAGTGAGACTCTGTCTCAAAAAATAAAATACAATAAAATAAAAAACATGAATATTAAAACCAATAAGTAAAACTTTCTGATTATAAAAGTGACACAATGCTCACTGAGGCAAGTCTGGAAAAATATATAGAAAGGGATAATGGAGAAAATTATCTCAATTATATAACCCAGAATTAAAAGTATTTTTCTTTCTACTTTCTTCAGTGTGCTAACAAATACACACACTATTCTAAACATGAGAAAGTTATCTATCCTTTTTGAACCTCAACTTCTTCATCTATAAGATGAAGATAACAGCAGTAAACAAGATCATTCATGTGACAACCTTAACAGGGTGTCTGCAATATAATAATATTTTATAATATGTAAATATCCAGTAATTTTTTTTCTTCTTATGCTCTGATTTGCTCTTATCTCATACTAATCATGCAAGACAATGTATAGGCAAATTATTTAGAAGACAAATAGTTTGCTTATAACTGTGCTAGTAGTGGACAATTTTTATGGTGATGACCTTCCTCAAAATTGCTTTTGCTCTGAGAATGATTCCATGATACCCAGGGAAGGGTCTCCAAAGCTGTTTGCTTTATTTGATCCTTACTAAGTCTGGCTGACCTGGAAGGCGGTGGGCATTTCTCTCTCCTAGTAGTGGTGGGAGTTAAGTTATATTAAAACTCCAGGGTGAAGGTATCTGGAGCTCAAGGATGCTGACTGTCCCAGAGTCATCTTTGACTTCGTCTTAGCTGTTCCCATCTCCTGTAAATCTATGATTTCTTCCAGTTTCCTTCTAATAGATTCCTGTTTGGCTTAAAGTAGTCACGCATGGCTGCTATTGCTTACTTTATATACATTAGTACTTTATATACATTAGTAACCTTAAATGGTCTCCTTTGATTTGAGTTCTTATCAATGAATCATTAGTCTATATGTGGGAGTGTATCTTTGAATATATTTGTCAAGAAAGATAAGCAAATATTAAATATGACATCTGTGTATTTTTTAAGTTCCATAGGTAGTTCTTTCTGGTTTTGGGAACTACTGCCATAAAATGCTTAGGTATAGAGTCAAGGCCTTTTACATTAATTCATTGACCTTGATTAAAATGTTTTCTCTGATTTCTTACCAGTTTCTTTAGATATTCACTCATTGTACAGACTGTATGTGTTCACTGATGTCGTAAACAGAAGTATGACTCCTCTTACTACCACCTTTCTCAACTACTAATTTAAAAACTGAGGCCGAACTGATAGCCCCAAATGGAAATTACCTGCTATGGTTTGTGTGTCTCCACCAAAGCTCATGTTAAAATTTGACCCCTGGTATGGTGGTGTTGGGAAGTGAGGCCTAATGTTGGGGTCATGAAGGCAGATCCCTCATGAATAGATTAGTGCCATCCCTAGGGAGTGAGTGAATTCTTGCTCTGTTCCTAAAAGCTGGTTGTTAAGAGCCTGGCACCTTCCCTCCCCTCCCCTTTTGCTTCCTTTCTTAAGATGTTATCTTTTTCTTAAGATGTTATCTTTGCACATGCCAGCTCCTCTTCATCTACTGTGATTGGAAGCCGTCTGACACCCTCACCAGATGCAGATGCCCAATCTTGAACTTTTCAGCCAGAAGAACTGAATGCCAAATTAAGTATCTCTTTCTTTATAAATCACCCAGCTTCAGGTATTCCTTTATAGCAACACAAAACAGACTTAAGACACTGCTCAAATTCCTCAACAGTAGAATAAATTGTACATTTCATTCACACAATGAAATATTCTCCTGCAATGAAAATGAACTGCATGCATAGTGTTGAATGAACAAAACCAGACATATAAAAAAGTATGCACTGCAAAATACCAAGTATATAAAGTACTAAAATGGGCAAAATTAATCTATGCTACTTTGTAAGTCAAGAAAGGTGTTATCCTTTGAGTATGGAGTGGTGGGTAGGAAGTGGAGGAGCCAAAAAGAAATCTTCTACAGTACTGGTGTTTCTTTATCTTTTTTTTTTTTAATACAGAGTTTTGCTCTTGTCACCCAGACTGGAGTGCAATGGCACAATCTCTGCTCACTGCAACCTCTGCCTCCCAGGCTCGAGTGACGCTCCTGCCTCAGCTTCATGAGTAGCTGGGACAACAGGCACCTGCCACCATGGCCAGCTAATTTTTGTATTTTTAGTAAACATGGGGTTTTACCATGTTGGCCAGGCTAGTCTTGAACTCCTGACCTCAGGTGATCTGCCTGCCTTGGCCTCCCAAAGTGCTGGGATTCCAGGTGTGAGCCACCACGCCCAGTCTGATGTTCTATTTTTTAATACAAGTGCAGTGTTCATGTTGTGAAGATCCATCAAGCTGAATGTTCACGAAATATGCACATTTTTCTGTGTATTTTACTTCAGGAGTTCAAACCCCATCTCTACTAAAGAGACAAAAATTAGCCAGGTGTGGTGCCACATGTCTGTAATCCCAGCAACTGGGTGGCTGAGGCACAAGCACTGCTTGATCCCAGGAGGCCGTGGTTGCAGTAAGCTGAGATTGTGCCACTGCACTCCAGCTTAGGTGACAGAGTGAGACTCTATGTCAAGAAAAATAAGAAAAAAGTAAATAAAAGTAAACAAAACGTTGCAAATACATACAATGAAATATATATTATTCAGCCTTTGTACAAAGGAAGGACATTCTAATACTTATTACATACAACATGGACAGACCTTGAGGACATTATGCTAAGTGAAACTAGCCAGTCACAAAAGGACAAATACTGTATGATTCCACTTATATGAAGTATCTAGAAGAGTCATATTCAGAGAGACAGAAAGCAGTATCATGTCACTCACTCCCAAGTAGTATAATTGTCAGGGAATGGATAATGGAGAATTTATATAAAGTTTCAACTATGCATACTGAAAACAGTTCTGGAGATAGAATGAACAACAATGTGAATGCACTTTTTTTTTTTTTTGAGATAGTCTCTGTTGCCGAGGCTGAAGTGCAGTGGTGCAATCTCAGTGCACTGCGACCTCTGCCTCATGGGTTCAAACGATTCTCCTACCTCAGCCTCCCGAGTAGCTGGGAATACAGGCACATGCCACCATGCCCAGCTAATTTTTTTTTGTATTTTTAGTAGAGGCAGGGTTTCACTGTGTTAGCCAGGATGGTCTTGATCTCCTGACCTCGTCATCTGCCAGCCTCAGCCTCCCAAAGTGCTGGGACTACAGGCGTGAGCCACCGAGCCCAGCTGAACTGTACTCTTAAAAATGGTTAAGATGGTAAATTTTATGTTATATGTATTTTGCAACTAAAAGAAAGTTAACAACAAACTGCTCTGTGTTGGGAAACTAGACAGTTGAGTGTATGAGAATTAATTATATAAATTAAGAGCAAATAGGCTCTAAGGTAATGGATGGTAAGGAGACTTCCTGGTAAGTATATCCACTTCAGAGCACAGATGTGCAAAGATAATTATATTGGCTAATTAGATGCAAAGGGACACAGCCTGTAGAAGGGAAAAATAGGCAGGAGATCATATGTCATACACTTTCTAATAAGCCTTAATTTTTCTAGATAGTTACAAATTTCAAGATAAAAATAAGTATTATGATTATGTAATAAAATACTGACTTATTCAATAAGCAGAGAAATTTCTTTTTTTTAAGAGATGGAGTCTTGCTATGTTGCCCAGGTTGACCTCAAACTCCTGGGCTCAAGCAACACTCTTGTGTTAGCCTCCCAAGTAGCTGGTAACAGAGGCATGCGCTACATATAAGAATGAAAATACAAAGGATAAAGCTACTATTTACATAACTCTAAACTACCTGATATAAAAAAGCTGAAAGTAGTAGACAAAAACATCTTACTTACATTTGTTACTTATTTACATTTGTTAAGTTTTCACGTTAGATTCTCAAAACATAAGCTCTTAAAAAAAAAAGTAAAATTAAATTAGAAATTGCTATTTAAGTACTTATTGAACTTACCTATTTGTTCCCCTAAGATCAGACACTGTTTTGGTACTGGAGCTCCAAATACCATTCCCCGAAGTTTATCCATTGGAGGAGCTTTATTCTGAAGGCCCCCAAACTTTCCATTACTTCGAATTCGATCTCCATCTCTGGTCAGCAGTGTAGGACAGTGTGTAATTTTAACAACCTATTGTAAGTAAGTGAATAGTAAGTAGTGAGCAACTTATTTCAACTGCTCCAAAAAAATTTCTGAGATTAGAAATGACAGGATCACGGTAGTATTTTCAAAAAATTAGTAACTAGCGATGTGTAAGATAAACTGGAGGGAAAAATCCAGAGGCAGAGAGATGAATTAGACAACTTTTCAAATGTCAGCCTAAACTAGAACAGTGACAACGCAAGTGAAAAAAGTAAATGATGGATCGGTAAGTGGAAGGAAGAGGACAGTCCAGAGACTTCCGTGCTTTGGAACCCGTGGCAGTTAAGTATCAAGGTAGCATCACCAACCCAGTTTCCTGTTAGATTTAAGTTTTTTAGATGACCAAAGGATAGCAAAAGGAGAATATTACATTGAAGAAAATACAGACTGGAAAGCACTAGACTGACTCTTCTAAAGACAATACTATGGTTTTAGGTATGGGAAGATAAAGAGGTGATCATTTGAGAGTTAGGGGAAGTGAAATCATGAAGAAAAAACTGAAGTCATGGATAGGAAAAGATAAGGGTTAAGAATTAAATTCTTATATCAGGTGTGGTGGCTCACGCCTATCCCAGCACTTTGGGAGGCCAAGGCAGGCAGACCACGAGGTCAGGGGTTCGAGACCAGCCTGATCGGCATATTGAAACCCCCATCTCTACTAAAAATACAAAAATTAGCTGGGCATGGTGGCATGCGCCTGTAATCCTAGCTACTCAGGAGGCTGAGGCAGGAGAATCGCTTGAATCCAGGAGGCAGAGGTTGCAGAGAGCCAAGATCGCACTACTGCACTCCAGTCTGGGCAACAGAGCCAGACTCTGTCTCAGAAAAAAAAAAAAAAAAATTCTTCAGAGAAGTCAGAATAAAAGAAAAACACTGGATTTAGTATGTCATGATCTAGAAGAATGTTCTTGCAAAAAAGATTCAGAAAATATTAAAAAATAAAAGTTAAACTTCATGGGTAACCAGAGACGTGGAATTCAAATAAGATATTTTTACTACTCAATATGTTAAAATACACACACACACACCCCTTTGATGGGGGGCTATGGAAAAAGGGCCTTCTTGTACTCATATGCCCTGGGACAGCCCTTCTTAAAGGAAACAGGACAAGTGTTAAAAAGTTTAACATTCTGTATGATTCAGCAATTCTACTTCTAAGAATCTTATCAGGAAAAAATAAAAAATGTGAACGATGTACACTGAAATATTGTTTTAATAATGAAAAGTAGTAAACTTACATGTCTCAACAAGTTATACAAGTAAATTACGGCACATCCATACAATGAAATAGCATACATACATTAATGAAGAACATTGTAATTTTTAACAAGTATAAAAATGTTGTCCAATCTAATATTGGGGCTAAATAGCCTCTGAATTATATATATACAAGATAAACTAAATGTAATAAGATGATTATTTGAAGAAATCCTGTGGTGAATTCTTTGGTAAAGCCAGTATTTACAAATTCAAAAATCATTTGTTTTTATAAGAAATAACAACTTAATTTCTTAGTTTTGGTTTGGGTTTATATGTTTTCTAGTGGTGAACAACGACAACAAAAATACAGACTGGCTTCACATGTTACCACTTATCAAGATTCAGGCAATCAATGTTTCTAAGGATTTAATATCTTTGTTTTTGTTTTGTTTTGTTTTTGAGTTGTGGTCTCGTTCTGTTGCCCAGGCTGGAGTGCAGTGGCATGACCAGGGCTCACTACAGACTCCAACTTCTGGGTTCCAACAATTAACCCAACTGAGCCTCCTGAATAGCTGGGACTACAGGTGTAAGCCACCATGCCTGGTTACTTTTTTTTTTTTTTTTTAAACTTTGTAGAGTTAGCGTCTCACTATGTTGCCCAGGCTGGTCTCGAACTCTTGGCTTCGAGTGATATTACTGCCTTGGATTCTCAAAGTGCTGAGATTACAGGCAGGAGTCATCATGCTCAGCCTAATATGATCTTAAATAAATACACTAAAATGTATAGATTTTCTATTCTCTTAATAGACAATATGAGGGAAGCGTTATGGTAGAAGGACAGACAGTTTGGCTCTCCTTTTATGATGATTCTGGAAATACTACTTTCACAGACAGTTTCTCAATTCTCCCTCAACCTCATGATTCTACCTCATTAAGTACACTATTAAGACAAAAAAAGTCATGACAGCACTTGCAAATTCTGCAAATTCTGGAATGAACAACAATATTACAACTCTGAAATCCAACAATGTTACCAAGGAATGTCATAAGAGCTTTTTCTCAGAAGAGTTTTAAAATAATATTTGATTGGCAAAGTTACATATGACTTCATTTAGAAATCTGGAAGCAAGGAAATCAATTATGTGCTATTATCAATTATGAAGAACAAATACTATTCCTTTTTTGTCACATATGTGCTATAACATTTTTGCAAAACTAGTATTGGTATCTTTCATCAGTTTTAAGATATTTTCAGTCATTAGTTCTTCAAATATTGCCTACAATCCTTTTATAAACTCTCTCCTCTCGACACTCTGATTAAATTTTGGTTAGATGCTCTCTCATTCTACCTTCCATGTCTCTTCAACTTCTTTGTCTTACATTCCATTTTCTCTTTCTCTCTGGGCTGCAGTCTGAATATTTTTTTCTGACCCTCTTTTTAATTCACAAATTCTTAAGATGTTAAACCTGCTCAGTTAGTATTTAATTTGTTATAATCTTTTCATTTTTAGAAGCTCTATTTGATTTTTCTAAGTTGACTTATTCTTTTCTCATTTTCAACACTTTCATTTTTTGAACTATTTTAATCAACTATTAATATAGATATTTTTCAATTTAACTTGTTCTTTTCTCATTTTTCAACACTTTCATTTTTTGAACTATATTAATCAAATATTAACACTTTGAAAATATTTGCTCTCATTTTCAATGTGGAAATTATTTCCATTCAAAAACAATGGTGAAATTCCTCCAGAAAACATTTGTGTTTGCTTCAATCAGATATCTAAGGATACTACTAGTCCAGCACATGAAACCAAATGTTTACCTTGAAGGTTTTCAGGACATCTAAGTAGTATGAATACAGGTTGCAAAGAGATACTAGAGTCAATTGTTATGTTGATGAATTCTCTAGAAAAATGTTTAACTTTTTTACTTTTCCGCTTAGTCCCAAAGTTCAAGAGAGAATTTTCTGGTAGTTTCCTGAAGCAGCTGGAGTTGAGATGAAGGTGGCAGGTTTATATGTTTACTCTTACACTAAGGTTTCTCCTCACAGAGGGGGTGTCCCCAGTTATCAGATTCCCCATGTTGTTTAGAGCCCTGGGTTTTGTCTCCTACCCTCAAAAGCCCCTCGAGGGAGTAAAAAGTCAATGCTTAAGTTCAATTAGTTTGGCAAACGTTCTCACTGCAGAAATCTGGCATTAGTGTTCTGTTTATCTCTCCAGGTTCCCACTTCCACTTAGAATCCTTACTTTCTTGCCAAGTTCATTAAGATACATATCTGAAATAGCATTTTAGCTAATCTCAGCTGGAGTTTCCAATGGCTATCTGGTTTGTCTAATTCATCATTATATGACCCTCTGTGCACTGTGCCTAGTGATATGCTGAAACCAGCTTGTACTGGGTCACGAAAGCCAGGTCTCCTGAATACCACATTCGTATAGGCATGAAGGACTTCATATAGATTGCTGGAAATCATCCATGATACAAGTACTTACACCATAGAAATTGGCAAAAGCTACAAATCAGGGACTTCCACATGCCTCCTCAGAGAAATAGTTCAACACATAACAGCACACCACTGTCTCATACATAGTAAGTATCCAAATATCTCACTGAACAGGAGTCTTCCAGTTGATAACTTATCATCCTATTAGTTAGTTCTATCCTTACTAGCAAGCTTCTCGCCATCTCCAAACTGATTCCATGTTATCATAACATTTAATGGGTATGTTTCTATTTCATAATTTGGGATATATGAAAATGCTAATCACCACCAGAATATTGTAGCTCTCCCACCCACAGCCAGTTTCTGGTACAGTATATTATACTTATTATTAGGTTTACAAGGAAACGTTCATGAAGATGCCAAATACCATTTTCTAATTAGCTACATAATGCTCAATAATCCCAGTAATTTAGTTTTCCTAAACTACGATGAATTTATTATTGCCTTTAAAAAAAAAAAAAAAAAAAGAGTCTTGCTCTGTCGCCTGAACTGGAGTGCGGTGGCATGATCTCAGTTCACTGCAACCTCCACCTCCCAGGATCAAGTGATTCTCCTGCCTCAGCCTCCTAAGTACCTGGGATTACAAGCACCTGCCACCACGCCCAGCTAATTTTTGTATTTTTAATAGAGACGTGGTTTCACCATGTTGGCCAGGCTGGTCTCGTAACTCCTGACCTCAAGTGATCCGCCTGCCTTGGCCTCTCAAAGTGCTGGGATTACAGGAATGAGCCACTGTACCCGGCACCCTATTACTGCTTCTTAACTAGGCCCAAAGAAAAATTACACCAGTTTAGTTCTAGCTCTGCTATAAATTAGTAAAGTGTGACTTGGGCCAAATCCCCTACCTCTTTAACAATTTTTATTTTTTTAGACAGAATCTCATTATATTGCCTAGGCTGGAGTGCAGTGGCTATTCACAGGCATGATCAGAGCACACGACAGCCTATAGCCTAGAACTCTTGGGTTCAAGCAAACCTCCCTTAGCTTCCTAAGTAGCTGGAACTACAAGTATGCATCACATGTCCAGCTCTCCATTATTTGTTCTCAGCCTAAGGTACTCTCATCTATTCTCACTGGTCCTAAATCATCCTAGATGATCCCTATGGTCCCCATGATTCTAGAATACACTATTTACAGATACTGGCTTAGATCAAATCCAGGATACTGCCTGTAACATGTGTCCTTAGGGTCAAAATCAAGTCAAGGACGTTCCTTTGTTAAGACCTCTGAAAGATTTAAACTTCTGCCCTCCTGGATCCTCTTAGCTAGACAAAAGGGCTTCTAAAACTCTAAATGGCATTACCCTACTCTATCTCACCCTCATGGGTGAGAACAATAACCCTAGCAGACATCCCCAAAAGAACCCCTGGCCAATACCAGCTGATATGCCAGATGACAACAGATACTAGTTGCCAGCTACGTAAGGCAGGCATTTTAGAGCTGCCACCATTCCAGTTCAACTAGCCAACATCACTTGGAGAAACCTACAAAGAGGACTGGTATGTTGTTGTTTAAACTTACAATTTAGAGTGTTATATATATAGCCGCAGTAAATAACTGAAATGTTTATTTTACCAAACTCCCCTCCAAAGGTGCTATGGGCTAAACTGTGCTCCCCCATAATCTTTTATATATTTATTTTTTACAAAACCAGTCAAGAAGACTAGTGAGAAGGGGAGGAAAGAATAAAACAAAGAGTTAGATCTATAGCTGATTGTGAACAATCAATTGAGATAACTCATTACCTTTGTTTGGGACCAGCCCCCGACAAATCCATGCTAAAGTCCTAACCCCCAGTCCCTCAGAATGTGACATTATTTGGAGATAGGGTCTTTACTGAGATAATCAAGTTAATTTGAGGTCATTGTGGTGGGCCCTAATCCAATATGACTGGTATCCTTACAACAAGGGAGAAATTTGAATACAGTCACACACAGATGTGAAGAGACGGGGGAAGACAGTCCTCATCTACAAGGCAGGGAGAGGCCTGGAACAGATCCTTCATTCATAGTCTTTAGAAGAAACCAACCCCACTGAAACTGTGAATTTGGATCTCCAATGTCGAGAATTGTGATACAATAAATTTCTATTATTTAAGCCACCCAGTCTGTTGTGGGACAGTAATATTTCTATCATTTACATCAGTTAATGGCTGCCCTAGAAAACTAATACAAAGAGCTACAGCAAATTACATTTTACACCAAAATTACCTGACAGTACTTTTTTCCAGACTGTTTTGAGTCTTAGACAATTTCATAGCCCCAAAACACATCTATTTAAATTTGCATCCTGGTCCATTCATTCCTACATTTTGCCTACTTTTATGTTGCTTATCAATTTGCAGAATTTAAATTGGTCTTGAAAAGGCTAGTCATTTATATATGTATCATCAAATGGACATGATACACATTAAAACTGAAGTCTACAAATTTAAAAAGAAATCAAATACATACCTCTTTTCTATAATGATTGGCTGCATCCAGATTATCCAAAATAATGGTGTCTCCTAACAGCATACCAAATACTAAAAAAGTCAATAAATGAATTTTGAAAATTATGATATTTTCCTTGGTCATATTAAAATATAATGCACATTGCAAGTCTTTCTTTGAAAGAATGCTAGTATTCGTTCTAATTTTATTTGACTGTCCTCTAAAAAATATTGGTAAAACTATGACTGATAAGCAAAATAAGAATATAAATTTTCATTATCAATAATTTATAGATTTGTATCACAAATTTAACATCTGTACAAAAGTAAAGCCACCATAATGTCTTTTACCTGTTTCACAATGTTCTACATTATCTGGAAATGTTAACAAGTCTCGAGCAAAGACTGGATCTCCAATGGGTTTAAAATACAATTTTCCATTTCGGAAATGAGGTAGAGGTCTAAATAAAAAGAAATTTTTAAAAGATATTAAAGTACATGACTTTTTTAATTTTAAAAAAGACAATATGGAAAACATGAATATATTACACATCATTTTGATCATACAATGAACTCCCAATCCACCACAAGTGATACTTCTAAATGATCAGCTATTATGCCCTTAGAAATGGAAACAATACTGACCATATAAAAAATCTACTTGGTTTTATCTGTACTACTACCTTCTATTAGTTTGTATTAACAATATAATAATAGTTTCATTTGACAAGGAAAGAAAAAAAGTAGCCTCTAAAGCTGGTTCCAAACGAGAGTATGAATGACGTAACTGTTCACCTGAAGAGTGGTCACAGAATGACTAGGGGAAGGGGCAAGACCCAAGACTGAGAAACATATGAGGAAGGCAGCTCTATGTCCCCTGTCTCCTTGTCCTTCCGACACAATAGGAAGAGGAATTGAAGCCAGTAGATGATAACAATGGAATTTCAGAGATGGTAGTTGATTGGGGTGTCGGAGACTTTCCCTTCAACATAGGTGTGGAGGAGCTCTAGTTAACTCAATCCCAGTAAGAGAGAGAATACCAGAAACAGAGAGGATAACTCGTTTCTAGAACACACGTTAGTCCTAAATGTCAAATCCATAATTTCCCTAAATCAAGGATCCTTAACTTAGTCTCCAGGGATTAAAGAGATAAATAAGCCCTCCTGGAGAAAAAAATTCTTCTCACAAAAAGCATTAGGGTGTGAGGGGTACATGCCTCTAGTCGTCCCAGTTACTTGGTAGGCTGAGGCAGGAGGATCACTTGAGCCCACAAGTTTGAGGCTGCAATGAGCTATGACTGTGCCTGTGAGTAGACACTGCACTCCAGTCTGGGCAAGAGTTAAACCCATTCTCTTAAGTGGGTTGGGTGCAGTGGCTCACGCCTGTAATCCCAGCACCTTGGGAGGCCGAGGCGGGCGGATCACGAGGTCAGGAGATCAAGATCATCCTGGCTAACACGGTGAAACCCCATCTCCACTAAAAAAATACAAAAAAAATTAGCCGAGCGTGGTGGTAGACGCTTGTAGTCCCCACTACTTGGGAGGCTGAGGCAGGAGAGTGGTGTGAACCCGGGAGGTGGAGATTGCAGTGAGCCGAGATCGCGCCACTCCACTCCGGCCTGGGCGACAGAGCGAGACTCTGTCTCAAAAAAAAAAAAAAAAAAGCATTACCTTTATCAACACAGTAACAATGACCTGTCAGGATTTCCCATGCTGTTCCTTTGAGTACTGACTAGCTGCAGGGTAGCAGATTTTAGAATCCGATAGATCTGAGTTCAACATATAGCTGTTTTGTTTCCTCAATCTATTTTTAGATTTATAAGATGAAATAACAAGTTTACTGACATAGTAGGCTCTTAATGAGATCCCATTCTCCTTCAAGTCCCCATTCCTATGCAATTACAGGCCGTGAAAAGCTTTGTTTAGTAATCTGAGAAAATACTGACCAATATTCTGTTATACATTTTTATTTATTTTTTTGTTAGTATTTCCTTCCTGTCTTTAGGTGCATTTTTAAAAGTAGGCCTAATCAGAGTACACATAAAATATAAAAAAGGGCCTGGATGCAGTGATTCACACCTGTAATCCTAGCAGTATGGGAAACTGAGGTGGGAGGACTGCTTGAGCCCAAAAGTTTGAGACCAGCCTGGGCAATATAGCAAAAAAAAAAAAAAAAAAAAAAAAAAAAAATTTAGCTGGGCATGCTGGCATGCACCTGTAGTCCCAGCTACCTGGGAAGCTGAGGTGCGAGGGTAGTTTGAATCCAGGGAGGTTGAGGCTGCACTGAGTTGTGATCACGCCCAGCCTGGCTGACAGAGCAAGACTGCATCTCAAAAAATAAAAATTAAAAAATTAAAAAAAAATTTTATGTCTTTGTATTTTTTATGTCTTGTGTATATACATTACATATATATGTAATGTATTTGTGTGTATACATTACATATATATGTAATGTATTTGTGTGTATACATTACATATATAAATAACATTTAATTGGCAAATAAAACATAGCCAGCATATGTAATGAAAAATGCCCATTTGTGATGAAGACAAAAATAATGTAGATAATTCAAGTCAATTCTCTGTTTTAGATATCTTTTAGATAAATCATTTTTAAATTCAAGGCTTTGATAAAAAACAGAAAATATATTTCAGAAAAAACCATTACTTTCACTTTTTTCTAACCTTTTCCAATCTGGAAGAGTCTTCTTATAAATAGAATCAAGGGGCAACACCTGCTGACGACCTTGGGTTTCATCATAGATACGACGTGCAGCATCAGTGGTTAGGGTGACTACACAGTCCATGTCACTTGCCAGATGCCAAGAAATAACCATCGCAGCTCTATCATCTTCAATTTGTGCTAGATGTGCAATCTACAACCCATTTTCATAAAATCAAGTAAAAAAATATAAAATCCATTTATAAAAATTTGATATTACTTTAAAAGCCCAAGCCTAGGTAACAAAAACTTTTCTGAAACACATGAATTAAAAATAAATTGTCAAGTTGTTAAAAACTTAACTTGAATATATTAAACATTCTATTCTATTAAATTAAAAAAATTTTTTTCTAAAGATTAAACTCCAGTAAAGTCGCAAATGAGCAAATAAAAATATTAGGAATTTTTCCTTTTCAGACCGCTCAGGGATGAAATAATTAGAAATTTTATTTGCTAGTAATATATACTTTTTTCACATTTTAACACTCTATAAATGGGATCTGTCTTCTTGGTAAAATAATCATAAAGTACACTTAAATAATATACACATACAATAATGCAGTTCAATTAAACATACAGTTAATATGCCCTTCCCTTCTAAGTAAATTCTTTACTCCAATATTATAGTATTCCTTTCAGAAAACAAATCTGAACATCACAAATAGGAATTGTTTCTTCTGCTACTCAGGAGGCTGAGGAAGGAAGATAACTTGAGCCCAGGAGGTAGAGGCTGCAGTGAGCCGAGATCGTGCCACTGCACTACAGTCTGACAGAGCAAGAACCTGTCTCCAAAACAAAAAAGAATTGTTTCTTTTGTTTCTGTTTCTAGGAACAATGCTTTGGAGCTTAGAATAAATAAAAAATTACAAATCCTTGCTTCAGACACAAGTATTCTTTTTCTTTCCCTCAGATCAGACAGGTAATGTGCCAACAGTGTAACAAGGTTCAACGGTGGCATATTTCACACATGTGCGTGAAAACCCAATCATCAACAAGCATTCTTGTTCAAAGTCAAGTCCACCAAGATTGGACTATTGTGGTCAGTATCAAAGCCTAATTCATTGTGCTAGGATGGTGGTGTCTACCCTTTAATCTTACTTGATCTGGTAGCACAAATCCGCCCTAGCAATAAGAACATTGTGTGTCACTTTTAGAAACATCAGGCTGGACATGGTGACCCACGCCTGTATTACTAACACTTTGGGAGTTGAGGCAGGCTGATTGCTTGAGCCCAGGAGTTTGAGACCAGCCTGAGCAACATCACGAAACCCCATCTCCACTAAAAATACAAAAAATTAGGGGGGCATGGTGGCATGAAACTGTAGTCCCAGCCACTGGGGTGCTGAGGTGGGAGGATGACCTGAGCTCAGGAAGTCCAGGCTGCAGTGAGCCGAGATGCATCACTGAACTCCAGCCTGGGCGACAGGAGTGAGATCGTGTCTCAAAAAAAAGCCAATAAACAAAACACATTCTAACATCTATCCTTCTATTCTAATTCTCTAGAAGTTAGTATGAACATGCAAAAAAACCAGTACATGTAAATGAAAACAATGTTCTAGCCAATGGAGAAAGAATTAGTAGAGGCAAATGAAATGTAAGAAGAAGAAATGGCTTACTTGTGACATTTAGATGTGTTTTGTAAAAGAAATACCATGATACTATCATAAAACCTATTTAGAAGGGCATGTTAATTATAATCATGATATGTTTAACTGAACAAAAAAAAAAAAACTGCTACTATATCTTCCTCATTTAGAGATGGGATTTCAAGATATTAGGAATTGAGGAAGAAATGTGTAAAATATCTAAGTTACTTGAGGTATTCATGATGTTAAATACATTTTGAAGTTTGGGGGAAAAAAGCCTCCCCTTGTTCCTACTATATGTCTATGATTATTTATTCCAGGGTTTTTTAATTTTTTTGAGACAGAGTCTCGCTCTGTCGCCCAGGCTGGAGTGCAGTGGCGTGATCTCGGCTCACTGCAACCTCTGCCTCCCAGATTCAAACAATTCTTCTGCCTCAGTCTACTGAGTAGCTGTGATTACAGGCACATGCCACCACACCTGGCTATTTTTTGTATTTATTAGATACGGGGTTTCACCAGGTTGGCCAGGCTGGTCTCAAACTCCTGATCTCAGATAATGCGCCCGTCTTGGCCTCCCAAAATGTTGGGATTACAGGTGCGAGCCACTGTGCCTGGACTATTCTAGTTTTATAATAAATGCCAGGAAGAGTATTTTTTAAGGAAGCAAGGGAAAAGACTAAGGATGACATGGAAGGATTGCAAAGTTTTCTCCTATTGGTTAGGGTAGGGTTTGTACTTCTGAGGGGACAAAAGAGAAACTATGTAAAATGAAATTGCAAAGATTTCCCCCAGATTTTCAAGACATGCAATGGGAAATATTTAAAAAGGAGACTTTAAAATACATTTCTCTTGCTAAAATTTATATGTTGATAAAAATTTTACATATTGTGCAAGAATTTTGTATTGGATGGACTATTAAAATGTGGAAACCATATATTTATATGCTTAGGATCAAAGAACTGCTTTTTTCTAAAAATTGGTTCTAAAGAATAACATTTTAAAACATTGTATATTAGCAACTTGTTTTGTAATGTATAAATTTATATTTAAATTTAAATTCAATTTTTCAATTTGCAAATCTGAGGTTTGAGTAATAATGTACATGGTTTTGGTCATAAACATTGCTACACATTACCCCCCATTTTCAGTAGGCAGTGTATTTGTGAAGGCATATAAAATAAACTACCACAGATTTTAGAGTCAGAGAGACCTTGAGTCACATCTAAGCTCTGCCTTTAACTATATTTTAACAAGTTATTTGAGCTTCCCTGAATTTCAATTTCTTCATGTATAAATGAGAAATACTACAAATAATAGTTCATACGGTGGTTATAAAAGTAGAATATACATGCATAGGCAATAACCAAAGACTCCAGAGTCAGACTACCTGGGGTTTCACCCCTGGCTCTGCCACTTGCTAGCTGTGCAACTATGAGCAAGTTACTTGACCTCGGTTTTAGCTGGGCACGGTGGCACACGCCTGTAGTCACAGCTACTTGGGGGGCTGAAGCAGGAGGATCGCTTGAGCCCAGGAGATGGAGGGAGCACTGAGCCATAGTCTTACCATTGCACTCCAGCCTGGGTGATAGACTGTCTCCCCCTCCAAAAAAAGAGCTGCATGACATGAAAGCATCTCTAAGTAAACAATAAGCCTTGAACTAATACATCTTAACAACTTCTGCCACAGCCCTCAATAGTAATATTACCGATTTCAGTTTTAAACTCTACCAAATCCCTACTGCAATAATGAGAGCAGGTACTTTATTGGAAAGAAGTAAATTACAAAGAACCTGACACTTTTTTGTCACTTTTAGAAGACCCATTTTAAACAAACAAGATAATAAAATGTACTGCCTCTCCAAAGGCTTAATAAACACAAACCTTTCCCAAAACATCCCCACTGCCTTTAGTATAGTTTGGAAGAGTACATGATCTTCTAGGTTTTTTCTTCAGTTCTTCCTGTTCTGATAGCTTTCTTTTCAGAAGCGCTTCAATGTGTGGCACCTATAATTTATAAAGAAAAATTAACTACAAGACCAATTACTCTTGAACCAGGCAGCCCATAATGACAGTGGAGAAAAATTAACAATTTAGATAACTCAAGAATATAAAGTTGGTAAGTAGGCATTATTAAAAAAAAAAAAAAAAAAGACAAACTATCAGAAAACACACACACACAAAGAAAACACAATTTTAAAAACCATGATTATAGTAATATAAAGTTCCCACTTCACTGAATTTTAAAAAATCTTAGCGAAGATATACACTACCTATAATAGGACTTCTCTTTGAATCCGAGTTACACATATAAAAGAATATAAATTTTAAAAATCTAGATTGCTTTTTATTTTCTCTTACTTTGTTTACCACCACGTGTATTGGTTATGCACCCTTTTCAAAGCAGTACTTGAACTGATGTATTATTAACTGCATTTATTGGTGTCATTACATTAAAAATACAAATTGCAATTTCTCTGAATAGAGCACTCTATCATTTTGTTAGTCATTTTTAATGTCTAGTGACTAGACTATAATGCACACGTCCTTGTACCCTAAAACAATACTCATAAAATTCCTAATAAAAACTGCATATTGCAGAATGGACTTTAATAAAAAAATCTTTCACGTATACTTGGAAATTGTACCTGTTGTGTTGTAGGAATGTCAATATTATGTATTTTTAGTTCATTTCGCAATTGGGCCTCTTTTAATCTTGCTTCTTCAACTTGACCTAAAATTAAAAACAAAAAACTTGCATCAATTTCTGATAGCCCCCAAATCATAGTTTTTGGAAAATATTTTTTTTTTTTTTTTTTTTTTGAGACGGAGTCTCGCTCTGTCGCCCAGGCTGGAGTGCAGTGGCGCGATTTGGAAAATATTTTTAAATTCCTTTCGTTTTTTCCTTTTAATGTCTGTTGCTAAAATGAAAACTGATAGGTGACCATTTTAGAAATTCAAAATTAAACTATACATCTTAAGTCTCAATTTCTGATACACAAAAATGAGAAAATAAAATTAATGCAACTAAAGGGAGATATGATATACTGCAAACTCCTAGTAATCTTGGATAAGTGACTTAATTCACGAGTATACATAATTTATACATAATTGCACAAAGTTGTTCTCAAACAAAGAAAGACTTTATAAAAACAATTTTTAGTGCTACACAAATGACATATTATCTCATTACTAGATTTAGCTCCTATTATATTCTAAATATCCTTGATCTTGTACAGGCATACATGAAAGTGAGTACTTTGAGGCAAGCAGTAAATATTTCTTGGTTAACTTGATCAAAATAACTAACACAAAGTCAAAAACTTTACCAAAAAAATATGACAAATGAAAAGGGAAGGGATGATAGAGCACAACTCAGAAAATGTCTTTCAATTATATGAAACATTATTAAGAATTGCAGCAAACGTAGGCTGGGTGTGGTGGCTCACACCTGTAATCCTAGCACTTTGGGGGGGCCAAGGTGGGCAGATCACTTGAGGTAAGAAGTTCGAGACCAGTGGCCGGGCGCGGTGGCTCAAGCCTGTAATCCCAGCACTTTGGGAGGCCCAGACGGGCGGATCACGAGGTCAGGAGATCGAGACCATCCTGGCGAACACAGTGAAACCCCGTCTCTACTAAAAAATACAAAAAACTAGCCGGGCGAGATGGCGGGCGCCTGTAGTCCCAGCTACTCGGGAGGCTGAGGCAGGAGAATGGCGTAAACCCCGGAGGCGGAGCTTGCAGTGAGCTGAGATCCGGCCACTGCACTCCAGCCTGGGCGACAGAGCGAGACTCCGTCTCAAAAAAAAAAAAAAAAAAAAAGAAGTTCGAGACCAGCCTGGCCAACATGGTGAAATCCTGTCTCTACTAAAAATACAAAAATCAGCCAGGCGTGGTGGTGCCTGTAATCCTAGCTACTTGGGAGGCTGAGGCACGAGAATCACTTGAATCTGGGAGGTGCAGGGTGCAGTGAGTAAGATCACACCACTGCACTCCAGTCTGGGTGACAGAGTGAGACTGTGTCTCAAAAAACAAAAACAAAAAAACTGCAGCAAATGTTCTGTGAAGTGACTCAAGAATAATTTACATATTTCAGTATCAGTGTGTGCTGCCCCAGATACCTCCATAGTATGACAAACTGCAGATGTTTGAAGTAAAATACATACAGCTCATTAGTCAAATGAAAAATTACATTACACATCACTCCCTTGGTGATATTATCCAGTATCTTTTGCCAGAAGCCAGAGCTAAATATAAACATTATTATTATGTAGAAAGCCTTAAATTTTCCACAGGTCCACATTCCTAACAGAATGTGTCAGTTTTTTATAAGTAAGCAGGATACAAATTTATTTAAAATAAGAAATACTTCATCTTAAGAATTCTCAATGACAGTATCAACCATCATTACCACCTTTCTGCAACATTCAGCATTTTACTTGTGGTTTAGGAAAGTGGAAGCATGTTTGTGTATCATGATTTCACCTCCTGCCTCATCATTCCCCAAAGCATAATTTTTGTCTTGAATACAAAATGACTTACATTTCATTTCATTAAGAAGCTGTTGGCTGGCTTCAAATAAACTTTTATACATAATAATAGACTGAGATAATTGGTCCTTTTCTTTTGTAAGTGCTGCCATTTGTTGCTGCTTCTTAACATCTAAGAAAAAAAATTGAGATAATTTAATGTAAAAACTGACTTTTCTAAAATATGTCATGATGTGATTAAATAGCTAATAAACACCATGTTAATGGAAAGCAAAACAAGGTTATCTAAAGTATCACTAACAATGGAGTTTAACCATTTATTTCCTAGAAACTTACCATTGTAAAACATGAATGGTAGGATATATGGTTCTAAGGTTCTTGATAAAAGTGGTAGCCGGGGCTCAAATACAATAAAATATTCAGTACTATCCCTTCCAGGACTACTTTCTGCCAGCACCAGACTCTGTACATATAAACAAACAAAAGGGGAAAACAAGATTTAAAAAGAAATCTTTCAACATAAAAATGTTACATAACTCATTATGCTCTGTTTTCAAGTTAAGTGGTTAATTTTAAAGGCCAAAGGCATAGGCTGATCCTTAAGATTCCATTAAACCATCATCACCACTCACCACTACCCAAGACATAAAACATTTTACCTTCTGGTATTGGTTTGAAAGCCAAATGATCGTATCAATAAACAGCTTATGTGAAAATTATGTATAATAAAAAATTTCAAGAAAAAGTTATTTCCTTCACATTAGAAATATGGATGGCTGCTTATAGTTTTGACCTGTAAAATCTTCTTGATTCTAACCTCTAAATTGAAAGCAGTATGAAACAGCTGATAGTGTGAAAGTTATAAAAACAATCACAAAGCCCAATGCTGAGTTTAAGTTACAGCTGTTACCATGGAAATAGACCCATCAAAGTCCCAGGTGACAGAACAAGAGATTTTGAAAAGCTCTAAAGATTTTTTAAATTGTGTTTTTCTCATTAATGGACAAAAAACCTTTGGATATACTTTAAGACCATAACATATAACTAGTAAATGACACAAATATATTTTTATCTGAAATGATTTTTTCCCACACAATTCTATGGGAAACAATGACAGCAGCTGTTTTTGTTTAGACTATAACAATACAATTTACAAAGAAGCAGTATTTTTAAAAAATCTAAATCAATATGACACTGTAGGTCAATCCATGAAATAAAATTATAAATTATAGCTCACAGACTTTTTCCCAAAGAATATAGAATACAAGCCCACCATTAAACCAATTGCCAGTTTCTGAATGTGGTTTTCAACAGACTTACACAAATGCAAACACGTATTTAAAAAATACTGTTTGCATTTTAAAAATAAGTAACATATACTTTATACTTTAGCAACTTGATTTCAGCACTCGATTTGATCAATTCATGTGAATGTATACATGCCAATTTAAAATTTATGCATAGTACCTTATACTATACTACTCATTCATCGGGTGGTGAATATTTAGTACGTTTACAATTTTCAAACAATTATCTATAATATAGCAAAAATATATCTCCAAATGTTTCTCTGCAAATGTGTTTTCTGGGATGAATAATGATAAGTACGAGTTTATTTTAAAAGGCAAGTATCAAATTTCCCTCATAAGAAGTTGTATCAATTTATCCTCTCACCAGCAGTGTATGGGACTGCCAAATTCCCCTTATGCTGGCCAACATTTAATATAAATCATATATTTTTTTCTAAAAAGGAGAATTAAAAAGCAACCAGTCATTATTATTTTAACTAATATCTCCCCTGAGTGGTATTGAAATCATGCTTCTTATGTTTACAGGTTATTTATATTTTCTTTTCCATTAATTGCCTGCTCGTATTCTTTGCCCATTTATTTTTCTACTGGTTTGTCTTTTTTTTTGATTGATTTGCAAGTAGTTCCTTAGGAGGTTTTAGAAATCTGTTCAATATATCAGTCCTCTAATTATATGTATCTAACACAGTCATGCACCACATAACAACATTTCATTAACAAAGTACCACATGTATAATGGTGGTCCCAAAAGATTATAATACTGCATTTTACTATACCTTTTCTATGTTTAGATACACAAATACTATTATATTAAAATTACCTACAGTGTTCAGTATAGTCACATACTGTACAGGTTTGTAGTCTAGGAGAAACAGGTTATGCTGCTGGGCGTGGTGGCTCATGCCTACAATCCCAGCACTTTGGGAGGCTGAGGTGGGTGGATCGTCTCAGGTCAGAGTTTGAGACCAACCTGGCCAACGTGGTGAAACCCTGTCTCTACTGAAAATACAAAAATCAGCTGGGTGTGGTGGGCACGTGCCTGTAGTCCCAGCTACTCAGAAGGCTGAGGTGGGAGGATTGTTTGGACCCAGGAGGCGGAGGCTGCAGTGAGCCAAGAGTGCACCAATGCACTCCAGCCTGGGTGACAGAGCGACACTCCATCTCAAAAAAAAAAAAAAAAGGAAATAGGTTATGACATATAGCCCAGGTGTATAGTAGGCTGTATCACCTAGGTTTAAGTATACTCTATGATATTTGCACAACAATGAAATCACCTGATGATATATTTCTTAGAACGTATGCCCATCATTAAGTGATGACATGACTGCATATAGCAAAATTGGTATTTCTCCTCAATTTACTACCTTAAAGACTGTTTTTTCTAATACAGAATCAGATAATAAATCTGATCATCCAGTGTCAACAATTATCAACACATTGTCACTGTTTCTTTTAATTCTGTTTAAGATATGCTTACAGTACATAAACTGTAACCTTTTTTTTTTTTTTTTTTTGAGACAGGGTCTTGCTCTGTCACCCAGGCTGGAGTGCAGTAGCATAATCATGGCTCACTGTAGTCTCAACCTCCCAGGCTTAAGCTATCTTCCCACCTCAGCCACATGAGTAGCTGTGGCTATAGGCATGTGTCACCATGCGTGGCTATTTTTTGTAGAGATGGGATTTTGCCATGTTGCCCAAGCTGGTCTTGAATTCCTGGGCTCCAGCAATCCTTCCACCTTGGCCTCCCAAAGTGTTAAGGTTATAGGCATGAGCTACTGTGCCTGGCGGAAAGTGTAACTTTTAATGTAGTTAAATATAATCTTTTCCTTTTTGTCTTGTTTAAAGAGGAATCTCCTATCTCAAAGTTTTACAGTTTTTAATCCCTGATGCGTACCTACCAAGAAAAAAGGAAAAACAGAGTAACAGAAATGAAGAGAACTGAAGAATCCCAAACTGGATCCAAGTATAAACGGAAATTTGGCATATGAGAAACAAACAAATGCATATCAGAATGAAACTTAAGACACTGCCATCAGAAACGTCCAGCTCATGTAGGCAAATAATACAGTGAATCTGAATAGCACAATTTAACAAACTTGAGCAACTACAAATTTAGATTGTAACTTTAAACAAAGCAATAACGTGGAACATTTACAAATACTGGTTGTGCTCTGGACCAGTGTTTCCTAAACTTCCCTAATGATAAGAATCACCTGCTTGTTAAGAATCGCCTGCTTGTTAAAAATCAGATTTTAGAGCCCTGCTCCAGACATACTAAATCAATATGTGAGGCAGGAGCCAAGAAGGACTTGAGTTTTCTATTTATTCAGTGAGATATCAGGGACCTCTAGTGGTAAGAGTACATTTACATGCATGATGTGAAGAGATTTTTATATACAGCTGCTGGGGATTAACCAAATCTCTGTCTGAATCTCAGGAGTATATACAGCAGGCTTACCAATTTCAAATGACTACAAGGGGGCCAAGAAAACTGGACATAGCTAAATAGGAAAACAGGTAAAGTGGACTAGATGTCTTCTTCCAATACGAACCCACTCTGCATGTTAAGTATGTCTCTCCACTCCCCTTTGTTTTTCAATGTGGCTTTCATTACCTAATTTTTGTTAGAGCACAAGAAAATTTTACTTTATTCTCTACTATAATAAAAACAGAAGAACAAGTGTGAATATAAGTGATAAATATATATGTCCTCAATGTCAATAAATGAAAAGAAGTGGCATGGAAGTGGCTGACTGGAAACCAGATGCACTGAGAGGAGGAGTCACTGTTCAGGGTGAACACACAGTTGGCTAAGACAATCCTCATCCAGTGTTGCCAGATCTTTAGATTTTACCAAGTAAATTAGAAATGCAGAGTTTTATTTAAAAACTCCAGAACTTTAAATGTTGGAAATTAATTAAAATGAAAATGCTGTATTGGTCAGCCACTGCCAGACCAACTGACAAGTCTTCAGGCGAGATACAGCTTGCAGGCTCCTACTGTATAAGCCTAATTTTACTGAAACAATGTGATGTTGCAATGAATTAGACACAGAAATGAACAACAACAAAAATATAAGAAAAGGTAACATTTCATATCTATTAGTACTGTTAGAATTACTGATAAAGATATCAAGAAAATTAATGGATTTGAAAAAGGGTCAATAAAATCCAGATATATCAAAAATTAAAGAAAGGATATCAGAGATAGCACTGTGAATATGATCTGCCCCTCCAATATAAAGAAAGGAAAGTTCTGAAAACAAAACAAAAAAAACACCTCAGGAAAAAGTACTTAATACTTAATAAAAGAGCACTAATATTTTTAAGAAAAAAATGGAAATTCAAAAAGAAATGGTCAGTAAACAATCTTAGAAAGATTAAAGCCAAAAAATGTTCAACCTTAGTAGTGACAAAAATAAATTTTTAATCAGATATTTGGTTAGAATTTTTAAAACTGCTCACATATATAGTGTTGCTAATATGAGTAAGATGGACATATACTTCTGGCAGGAATATAAACTGAAGAGCAATTGGCAGTAACTACCAAAAGGTTTAAAATATGCATATCCTATCTCTAACACATTCTGCTTCTAGTAATTTCTTAAAGAAATAATATATACAAAAAGATATATAGTCATCCCTTGGTATCTGTGGAGTACTAGTTCCAGGACTCCCACAGATACTCAAATCCATGCACACTCACGTCCCTGATATAAAATGGTGTGGTATTTGCATACAGCCTATGCACATACTTCATATACTTTGAATCATCCCTAGATTACTAGTAATAACTAATAAAACGCTATGAAAATAGTTGTTGTATTGTTTATAGAATACTGACAAGAAAAATGTCTGTATGTATTCAGTACAGATGAAATTTTTTTCCCAATTATTTTTGAATCTACAGATGTGAAACCCACGGATATGGGGGGCTGACTGTACATAGAAGAAAGCTAATGGAAGCACTGTTGATAAAAACAAACTTTAGGAAATAACTAAATTTCACTAAGGAGTGATCAAATAAATGGTGGTCATTAACGTACAATGATGTAGGCTTACTTTTACTGAGAATATATTAGAGATGTTAAACCAGAAAAGATTTTTATAAAGGCACAATTCTATTAACGAAATTTTACACCCTCCGAACATGTATATAAATCATATACACACATGGTATGCAGGCAGCATTAGTGTATATGCTAAAACTCTGGAAGGTAATATGAAATTGCTAATCATCTATTATCTGTGACAGGTGACAATATCTTGATTATTTATGGAAGTTCTTGAATTGTGTATTTTTAAAATACAAATAAAACTATTTTCATTTTAGAAAAAAATGAGTAACAAATATAAGTTGTTTAATTCAAATTTACCTGGGCTACATTTTTTGTTTCTATCCACATAATGGCAGCTTTTCAATGAAACATAAAGTATCACGTATTGTCACTAAAGTTAAAAACAACTAGAATCAGAAAAAGCTGTCATCCCACAGGAAAAATGGGAGTCTTACTTAAAAAGATCCTGGGTTCAATTTGTAATAGCAAAATCAGAAAATATTTCAGCTGACTTTCCAATTTAGTGCTATGATTAGAACATCTTCATAGCTATACAAAAAAAAAGGTGTCTTAATATGGTGGTTAAAAACATTAAATACAGAAATCCTATCTACCAAAAGATATAAAAAATTTACCACGATTTCAGCTGAACCATTCACAAAGGGGAATTCAAGTGTTCTAACTTTCCCGATAAACAGTGGGGTATCAGTATCTTCCTCATTAGAGCCTTTAATGGTGGCTATTATAGTGCCAACCAAATCAATTCCAGTATGGTTGTTGTAGTCATCCTTAAAACAAAAAATGGAAAACAATCAGAGAAAATGATCAGAAGAGTAAACCCAGAGAAGAGCATGTACAAATCAGAAATAAGACACAGAGCCCCCGACATTAAATTATCTGTATCTTTCTTAATCTAAGCACAGAATTCAGTTCTAAGTTTGAGTGTTCCACAGGCAAGAAATAGTTCCAGAAACTATAAAAGAACAAGAGACTTCCACCTAATACAACAGTTCCTACCTTACTAAATTACAAAGACTCCCATTTTAAAATATCACCTTTTCATATACTTTTAGCACCTACTGATGTGAAAAGTGATTAACAAAAAGTTATTATAAACTTGTAGTGACTTTAATTATTTTATTAACACCAGCAGCATCTGTATACATTTAAAAACCAATAGGCCTATATGTGTTTCACACAATGTTTGGTGCTTATATGAGATTCAAAGACTCTTGGAGTAATTCTATGGCACTGTTGACCCCAACAAGATGTTTTGGGAAAAGAAGAGATGTCTGGGGAAGAATAACCAATCATCTAAAACAGGAAAATAAACTGGAAGTAGGTAAGTATCCCACCAACCAAATTTTCCATACAGGTGCAGTCCCACTACTGTGTTTTACATGTTTTTGTTAGTATTTTTGACAGCTGTGTTGCTGCTTACGCTTCATGAAATCAGCAGCCTTGGAGGAGCTCTGATTTTCTTTCTTTCTTAACTATGAGCAGTCATCAGAGCAGATCACTTAAAAAAAAAAAAAAAAAAAACAACTTATGTCCTTCTGTCCCCTCAGTGAACTGGACATTGAAGAGTCAATAGTTCACACTCATTCGTGATATATACACGAAAAAGGTGAGTAAAGGTATGTATTAGAAAAGGTAGCAGCTGGGTGTGGTGGTTCACAGCTGTAATCCCAGCACTTTGGAAGACTGAGGCAGGAGAATAACATGAGGTCGGGATTTCAAGACCAGCCTGGGCAACACAGCAAAACCCCACAGAAAAAAATTTAAAACTAGCCAGATGTGGTGCTGTGCAACTGTGGTCCCAGCTTCCCAGGAGGCTGAGGTGGGAGGACTGCTTGAGGCTGCAGTGTGCTATGATTGTGCCATGGCACTCTAGACTGGGTGACAGAACAAGACCCTGTCTCAAAAAAAAAGGTAGGCATATTGAGATTTCTGCATTTTGAGGCAGTTCTGCTTAGTATATCTGAATTCATTTTATGTATAATGTTATATATTCTCTATTTGTATTCAAAGATATTTACAAATATTTAATTCATCTGCACAAGTTTTCTCTATAACCTTAATCGGAGTAATTGACAGAATCCACAAAAATAATTTTGTACCCTAAAATCAAAGATAATTTTTCTTGTTACCCTTTGTAGTTTTGGAAGAAAATAAACATTACCGTGATACTAAGATGTAGATCTCTGACCAAGGTCCTACTGGCAACTGAGCGAACATTAGAAACAGCTGGTGTAGGTGGTTTAATTTTAGGTACTAACTTCACAGGTTGATTAGGCAGGACTTCAACTATAACCTTAAAAAATAAAAGAGACATTCTGATTAACAATATATTGATGCTTTAGTATTTAAGAGGAAGGGAAGACGTAACAATGGCACATACTAAATAAAATTAAATGTTACCTTCTAAAATTTATTTCTATTAATCTTTTAAAAGTAATCAATTTGCTTTTAAAATTCAGCATAAAAGTTAGGTCAGGTTAATTTTTGGATGTTTACAGCCATCTCTAAGAACAAACTTAGAGGTATTAAAAAACATAGGTAATTTAAAAAATTAGTATATCAACAGTTGTTTGTTTGTTTTTTTGAGACAGAGTCTCACTGTGACACCCAGGCTGGACTGCAGTGGCCGTGATCTCTGCCCACTGCAACCTCCACCTCCGAGGTTCAAGCGATTCTCCTGCCTCAGCCTCCTGAACAGCTGGGACTACAGGCGTGCGCCCACCACGCCCAGCTGATTTTTGTATTTTTAGTACAGGCGGGGTTTCACCCTATTGGCCAGGCTGGTCTCGAACTCCTGATCTCAAGTGATCTGCCCGCCTCAGCCTCCCAAAGTGCTGGGATTATAGGCGTAAGCCACTGCACCCAGCCTATACCAACAGTATTAAATGTAGATGATGTATATTTAAACTAACTTGAATATCACTATCCAGAATCCTAATAACTGAAATACTATTTATTTTTAATTTCTAACTTTTATTATTTTAAAAATTTTATCTTAGATTCAGGGGGTGTATGTGCAAGTGTGTTATATGAGTATTACTGCAGGATGCTGAGGTTTGGGCTTCTAATGATCCCGTCACCCAAGTAGCAAACACAGTACCTAATAGGTATTTTTTCAACTCTTGCCCACCTCCCTCTCTCCCCTCTTTTGCAATCCCCAGCGTTCACTGTTCCCATCTTTGTGTCCGTGTGTACCCAATGTTTAGCTCCCACTTGTAAGGGAGGACAAGCAGTATTTGGTTTTTGGTTTCTTAGTTAATTTACTTAGGATAATGGCCTCTATCCACATCCATGTTGCTGCAAAGGACATAATTTCGCTCTCTGTTATGGCTGTGTGAAATGTTACTAATATTTTCCATGCATGGTTGATATGAGCAACTTTATGACACTACACACTAAAATGCTGAGTCTTTGATATAAAGAGAAATGGAAATGTGACTCCTGTAACAGGTCAAATTATTGGACAAATTTAAACATATTCTATACTAATTTTCTTGAAAGTTGAATTATTTATATTTCACATCCAATAATCACTTTTAAACAAAATATTTCACTCATAAACTAAATGAGAAAACATGAAGCTATTTCATTTAATGCAGAACCAAGGGAAAAAAAAAGAAAATGTAAAGCTAACTGTGGTATATTAAAAAAGTAAGCAAACCTGTTCACTGTTGAGAATATTTGTTTTATCCATCATAAAACCAAACTGGATACAATATGTCCCCACTTTATTAGGAATTACTTTATCCCTAAATTTAAAAGAAAGTTAAGATTACTGACAATGTTTGTATAGAGGGGGAAGGAATTCAAAGAGTCAACATTTCTGTTCTTTCCACAAAAATAAATGAGTAGGAAGAATAGAACTACTAACACTATATTGACCTTCATTCATTCAACAAATATTTCTTGCTAATTCCGAGGTTCCTCTTACCTGTACATTCTTTTACAAAACATCCAGAACAAAAATGCTGGATATGGTAAAAATTGAAAGAACAGGAATATGAAGTTGAGAAAGCAGTAAATACATCAAAAATGCTGATATATGTCAAGTAAATTTTGCTTCATTTCTACTTTATAAATTTCTAAGCGACAGTTTTGTATTTCAAAATTATAGAACATCCTGCTGCTCTTCTATGTAACTTTATTTCCATTCAAGTACTACTTGAAATATTTATGTATATAAGGCATTTACTGTGAGTCAATCATCAATAACGAACTCAGTGCCTAAGAAGAGGTACACTTATTAACCTATTTTCGTCAGGCTTTACCACAATGAAAATATGAATAATATTCTACAATATGTGCGACATGGCTCATGATCCCTAGGGTAGCTTTTGCATGTCATTCATATTCTCAAAATACCGGCTCAATGCAGTACAGAGCACAGGTTTTGAATACGTACTTCAATTCAAATCCCGGCACTGTAACATCTATGCAACCTTGAAGAAAATTATTTAACCTTTCTCTATATTGTTTTCTCTGAGATAGTAACTCCTAAGAAAGTTATATTGAAAATTTAAACAAGGCTGGGTGCAGTGGCTCATGCCTGTAATCCCAGCAATTTGGGAGGCTGAGGCAGGCGGATCACTTGAGGTCAGGAGTTCGAGACCAGCCTGGCCAACATGGCGAAATCCCATCTCTACTATTAATACAAAAATGAGCCAGGCATGGTGGTGCATGCCTGTAGTCCCAGCTATTCAGGAGGCTGAGGCAGGAGAATCACTTGAACCCGGAAGGCAGAGGTTGCCGTGAGCCAACATCACGCCACTGTACTCCAGCTTGGGTGACAGAGTGATACTCTATCTCCAAAAAGAAAGAAAACAGATTTCTGCTTCCAAATGGCAGGCCAACCCTTCATGATGAAAACAGCTGTACAAAAAAAAAAAAAAAATTGCTTGAAAATGTTCAAGAGTTAACAAGCTAAAGTAAAAAATAACTTAGTAGAATATAAGATAGAATGGAGGCCCTGGGAGATGAATTTCACATTTAAGGATGCTTTAGTCCTGGGAGTAAATTCTAGCAGCACAGGTAAACCTAAAGCAGACCAGCTTGCAAAAGAAATGCAACTTGGCTTTTAATCATGTCAATCTCTGAAACTGAACTGAAGTGGTAATAGATGGGTAGTGGCCCAGACAATGGACAGAAGCAAATGTAACATACTCTTATCCTACATATCATTTCTATAAATATTCATAAATAAAATGTCTCGTACAGCAATAACAGAATCACCAGATACATGAAGGACAGAACTAGAATGAAAACCAACAGAAACCAAGAGAAAATCACAACAGACCTAAAGGAACTCTAGGCAGACTTTAATACACAGATTAACTGAAAATGTCAAACAGAAATTGGCAACTGAAGGAGGGATTTAACAGAAAATTAGATGTTACTGAAGGGAGAATTAGTTAACTGAAGATAGTTCAAAGTAATCATCTAGAAGGAAGAGAGGCAAAAGAATGGCAAAACTTTTTAAAACTGAAGACCACGAAATCAAAGCCCGTGAAAACCAAGCAGGATGTAAAAAAGAAATCCACACAGACATATAGTAAAACTGTTGGGCAGGGGATGGGGTGGGGGTAGGGGAGGAAACAACCACAAAATAACCAAAGGAGGGAAAATACATTTTTTTTTAAACAATAATGAGACTGACAACAGAATGATGAGAAGATAGTGAAGGATGGCGGTAAGAAATTGTTGACCTTGAATACCATATGCAGTAAAAATGTCCTTCAAGTATGAAAGTGGAATAAAGATATTTTCAGGTAAAAATAACATATTTCATCACCAGCAGACATACTGAAGGAACTTTCTAAGATGGAAAACAATACCAGATGAAAGCCTTGAGTTAAAGATTAACATAAAGGATAAATGAATCAATCTAAATAAACACTGATTATAAGCAATAAAAATGATGCCTTGATAGGTTTAATATGCACAACAAAAAAGCCATGTAAATTGGGAGAAGGGAATGGAAGTAAATGTTCTAAGATCCATGCACTGCTCAAGAAGGTAAAAAAATACAAATTATTACTAGATATTGCTATGTCAAGTATACATGTTACAAATCTCCAAGGAAATCACTTGGAGAACAGTGAAAGATGGTGTAACTATCAGAAAATGACTATTAGAAACAATATATCAAAAAGAAAGAAAACAGGAAAGAGAAGGGAAAAAAACAGTTGGATCACACAGAAAACAAAACAGATCCAAAACCAAGTAAATTGGTATATGTAAGACCTAAACTTTCAATGAGAAGACAAAGATTATCAGGAAAAAAATCCAATAATGCAATTTACAAAAGATACACTTAAAAGAATACACACACACACACACACACACACATATATATATGCAAACACTAACCCTCATGATTCCCAAAGTGGCTTTTGCATGTCATTCACAGAGAAAGTTGGTATACTGTTACCAAAGTAAACTTTAAGGCAAAAAACATTACTAGAGAAAAAGAATACTTCATAATAATAAAAGGTTTAATTTGCAAGAAAAATATAATAATTAAGTCTGTATGTACCTAATAACAAAGCCTCAAAACTAAGAGAAAAAATAGACAAACCTTCATTCACACTCGGAGATTTACTACACTGCTAGGTGAAACAGACAAAAAAATAAAAGATATAGAACACTGTACCTCAAATGCAAAAATCACATTATTATCTAGTATATTTGGAATATATGCAAAAACTGACTGTATACCCAGCACAAAAACAAGTAACAATTTCAAAGGATTGAAATCATACAGGGTAGACTAAATTTCACAATTCAGTAAACATCTGAATAAGCCATGAGTCAAAGGATGAAATCACAATGAAAATTTAAAAATATTTTAATCCAAGGCTGGGCTCAGTGGCTCATGCCTGTAATCAGCACTTTGGGAAGCTGCAGTGGGAGGACCGCTTGAGACCAAGAGTTGGAGACCAATCTGGGCAACATAGTGAGGCCCTCATATCTACCAAATTAAAAAAAAAAAAAAAAAATTAGCTGGGTGTAGTGGTATACACATCTGCAGTCCTAGCTACTAAGGAGGCTAAGGTGGAAGGATTGCTTGAATCCAGGAGTTCAAGCCTGTAGTGAGTTATCATCACACCATGGCCCTCCAGCCAGAATGAAAGAGCGAGACTCTGGTTCAAAAAAAGAAAAAAGAAAGAAGAAAAAACAATTTTTGACCCAAATACTAATAAAAATAAAATATATAAAACTTGTGAATGCTATTAAAGCTATGCTCAGAAAAGTACAGCTCTACATGCATATACACATATACATGTTGTGTGTGTGTGACGAAAATAAATGAGCTAAAAAACCTCAAGCAGTTTTAATAAAAGAACAAATGAAATGCAAAGGAATTAAATGAAATTAAATAATAAAACATATAAAATATATTTTAAAAGCCCAAAGTTTGTTCTTTAAAAGATCTAAAAAATTGAAATCTCTTACTAAGATTAATCAAGCCACAAAGAGAGTACAAATAGTGTCAAGAATGAGAGATCACCACAGATCTCACAGAAAATAAACAGAACAATAAGAAGAACAAATTTGAAAATTTACATAAAATTGACAGTCTGATAGCCAAGCGTGGTGGTGCACGCCTGTAGTTCCAGCTACTTGGGAGGCTGAGGCAGAAGAATTGCTTGAACAGGGAGGTGGAGGTTGCAGTGAGCTGAGATCATGCCACTGCACTCCAGCCTGGGAACAGAGCGAGACGCTGTCTCAAAAAGAAAAAAAAAAAAGAAGATAGTTTGATAATTACATTACAAGATATCAAAACTGAGCAAGAGACAGGAAATACAAATAGGTCTGTAACTTCTGAATTTGAACAAACTGAAACCATAACTAAAATCTTTCCTCCACAAAAACACCAGGCTCAGATGGCTTCACGGATGAATCTATCACCATTCAAGGAAGGAATAATAACACTCTTATATAAGATCCTCCTAAGAATAAACCCAGACTGAGGGAAAATTTCTTTCTACTTTTGTGAGGCCTACATGATAGAGCCAACAAACTAAGAATTTGTAAGAAAGAAAATGCAGGTTAATTTCAAACATCAAGGTAGATGCAAAAATCCTAAGAAAACATTACCAAAACACCTCCATCAATATATAAAAATAATACAACATGATAAAATTGGGTTTATTCCAGTAATTGCAAGGTTGGCTGACCATTCAGAAAACTAATGTACTAATTACCACATTAAAAAGTAAAGGAACAAAGTCTTAAGGGATTTTTTTTAAATTAAACGAAAAATATCACATATTGCCTCAATAGATGAAATCTAAAGTCAATTTATAATTAAGACTTAGAAATGAACAGTTTGATAAAAGACTTATTAAGACTCAGAAATGAACGTTTGATAAAAGAAAAACTAAAGCAAACATCACACTTAATGGTGGAATGATGAAATGTTCCCTTTGAGATTTGAAACCAGATTAGGATGATCACTCTCATCATGTCTATTTAACATTTTGCTGTAAATCCAAGATGCTGTGGTATGATAAGAAAAAGAAAACACACAGCCGGACGCGGTGGTTCACGCCTGTAATCCCAGTGCTTTGGGAGGCCGAAGCGGGCAGATCACAATGTCAGGAGATCGAGACCATCCTGGCTAACATGGTGAAACCCTGTCTCTACTAAAAATACAAAAAATTAGCTGGGCGTCGTGGCAGGTGCCTGTAGTCCCAGCTACTCCAGAGACTGAGACGGGAATGGCATGAATCCGCGAGGCGGAGCTTGCAGTGAGCCGAGATCGCACCACTGCACTCCAGCCTGGGTGACAGAGCGAGACTCCGTTTCAAAAAAAAAAAAGAAAAAGAAAAAGAAAAAGAAAAAGAAAATACAGAAAAACTGGAAAATAACAAACTATTATATATCACAGATATTTTTATTAAATCCCAAAGAATCTACAAATAAAATTAGAGCCAGGAGTGGTGGCTCACATCTGTAATCCCAGCACTTTGGGAGGCGGAGGTGGGAGGACTGCTTGAACCCAGGAGTTCAAGACCAGCAATGAGACCTTGAGTCCACAAAAATTAAAAAATTATCCAAGTGTGGTAGTGTGGGCCCGTAGTCCCAGCCAGTTGGTAGGCTAAGGCAGGAGGGTTGTCTGAGCCCAGGAGTTTCAGACAAGCCCAGACAACATAGTAAGACCCTGTCTCCACAAAAAATGAAATAATAAATCAGGTGTAGCTGTGTGGGTCTGTAGTCCCAGCTACCTGAGAGGCTGAGGTAGGAAGAGTGCTTGAGTCTGGGAGGTCAAGGCTACATTGAGCCATGAATGCACCACTGCACTATAGCCTGGGTGACAGAGTGAGACCCTGTCTCTAAATAAATAAATTAATTAATTAATTAAAATAAGAAATAAAGGAGTTTAACAAAGATAACTGCTACAAGGTCAATATACATAAATCAACTGCATCTCTATAACCAAAAACAACAGAAAATAAAAATGTTTCAGGAGATACCATTTCCGATGGACCTTATGTGATCTGCCTGCCTCTGCCTCCCAAAGTGCTGGGATTATAGGTGTGAGCCACCGCACTATACATTAAAAAAAAAAAAAAAAAAAAAAATCAATTCCATGTATAACTGTACAAAAAGAACACAGCAAATCTAAAGTGCCATCCTTAGAAAGGTCTGCTTGCAAGACAGGCCCTTGGCAGACATCTGTGAGTTTAGATTTCAGGAGGGTTCTGACCTTTAACTGATGAGAGTGGCTCACATTGCCTAAACCACTGTGCTAATATGGCTGATGCTACACACTTGCTTTTCTTCTGAAAATCTGGTATTTGCTAGGTAGAGGCTGCCTATGTGACCACACCCTAACAAAAACCCTGAATGCTGAGTCTCTAGTGAGCTTCCCTGGTTGACAACATTTTATACGCACTGTCACAATTTATTGCTGGGGAACTAAGCACATACTCTGTGACTTCACCAAGACAGAATCCTTGGAAAGCTTCCTCTGTGTGTGGTTTCCCTTGGACATCACCCCATGAGCTTTTTACCTTGCTCATTTCACTTTGAATCCTTTTGTTTCAATAAAACATAGCTATAAGCCCAACTATATATTAAGTCCTGTGAGTCCTCCTGGTGAATCATCAAACCTGGCATTGGTCTTGGGAACCCCCAACACAATAATATAGTAGAATGTGTTGATGACCTAAATATAAGGGAAGACTTAAACAGGACACAAAGAAGATCAACTATAAAAAAGATGATTAACACATTTGCTCATATAAAAATTAACCATTGCTGTTCAAGATATCATAAAGTGAGAAAGCAAGCCACAGGACAGGCAAAGATGTCTAACAAAAGCTTTACATTTCTAATATATAAAGAACTCCTACAAATTAATATAAAAAAATCAATACAAACGTTGTTCAGATACTCAAAAAAGGCACTTCACAAAGGTAATCTAAGTGGCCAATAAATATATGATAAACAGGAAAATGCAAATTAAAAGTAAGTGTGATGCCACTCTATTACATGTCCACCAGAAGATTACACCTGAAAAGACCCACAAAACCGTGTTGGGAAGGGCTGGGCGCGGTGGCTCATGCTTGTAATCCCACCACTTTGGGAGGCTGAGGCGGGCAGATGGCTTTGAGCCCAGGAGTTCAAGACTAGCCAGAGCAACTTGGTGAAACCCGGTCTTCACACACACACAAAATAAATAAATAAATTTGCTTGGCATGGCAGCACATTCCTGTAGTCCCAGCTACTTGGGAGGCTGAGACAGGGGGCTCGCTTAAGCCAGAGAAGCAGAGGTTGCAGTGAGCCATTGCACTCTATCTACTGCACTCTAGCAAGGCTCTGTGTTAAAAACAAATAAACCCTCAAGCTACTCAAGTTAAACATACACATCCATGTTTAACATATATATTTAACATCTAACATACACATCTACATTTAAATATACACATCTATGAACTTATAACCCAGCAATTTTACTTTTATATGAGCACCAGTGTTATAAACATTATTTGTAATAGCCCAAAATTGAAAATGCAAATAGCCATTAACAGAATGGAAAATTGTAGTGTGTTCACACAATGGACTTCTATACAGCAATGGAAATTAATGAACTTATAGCTATATGCCACAGAATCTCATGATGCTGAGTGAAAGAAGTCACATGCAAAGGAACAAAATTGTATATCAAGTTCAAAAATGGGCACAACTAATCAGAGACTATAGAGATGTATGCTAATATAAATGGAACTTTAAATAAGACCAAATCAGGACAGGGTTTGTGGTATGTGCATGTGTGTGTTTACACGAGTGTGTGCGTGGCATGCACAACAGGAAGGAAGACAGTAATAACTGGAAGAGGCAAGGGGTGGAGCATCCATGATTGGTCCTTTACTAGTTAGTCTGAAAAAGCACTGAACAAATATAATGAACATTTTGACCCTACTGATGATAAAGGATTTTTAAAGAAACTTAAGACATAATCTTTTCAGATTTGAAAATGGAGGTCTAGAATGAAGCAGCAACATGTTCAAAGCCACAGAAATGTTAAAAGCCAGTCTAATCTTTATAGAAACCTCGTATATAATAAAAAGTTATAAAGTGCGCTGACAACATAAAAGATCTTCTGATGGCTTCTATAGTTTCAAAAGCAAATACAATCACAATTTACAAAGCTTAAAACTAATTTAAAGCTTAAAAACGAAAACACACCTTTTCCCAAAAAACTGACAAAAATTTAGAGACATTAATATTTCTATTTGATCACCAATTACTTTTCGTCAGGTGAGCCCACATCTCTCTCCAGGGTTGAATTACTTTGTAACAAGATACGTATTCAAAATATGAAATGTTTTGAGAAATACCTGAAATAGAAGCAGCCATCTTCCTTGTCATTATCTTTTATTTTATTACAACTAAATGTTTCTGCCTAGAAAGGGGAGTAGGAGAGAAGGGGAGAGGGGAAAATGACAAAATTTAACATAGTATACTTAGGAGGAAAGCTTATATATACCTACACTGAATGTGTATCTGGATTCCGTTTATAAACATACAGGTATATATATACATGTATATATCTTCATAATACATGTAAGGTACACTGTGAGATTAGTGACAGTGGAAAGACACCCCATTATTAAAAGACACACAACAGAACTTTACGGTGATATTATTTTAAGATAACACCAACTTGACTGGACTGATGGCCCAAATTGAGCAAGCAAAGATTCAGGATTAATTAAGCAAGATAGTTTCCAAAACCAATGATCAAAATGAACCATAAATGTTGAAGTTGATTATTATATCAGGACCCTGATAAACTTTAGTTCCCAATTTTAGATTTATTTCAGATCTGCATTGTCCAGTATGGTAGCCAATGGCTATATGTGGCTACTGGACACTTGAAATGTGACTGGTCTGAATTGATATACAGTGTAAAATAAACACCAAATTTCATAGACTCGGTAAGATAAAAGAATGTGAAATCCCAGCAATAATTTTTAAACTATTGAGTATCTGTTGAAATGGTAACTTTTGATATATTAGGTTAAAAACTCTAGAATTTTACTTATTTCTTTTTAGTTTTTTTTTTTGTTTTTTTTTTTTTTTTTTTTTTTTTTGAGACGGAGTCTCGCTCTGTCGCCTAGGCTGGAGTGCAGTGGCCGGATCTCAGCTCACTGCAAGCTCCGCCTCCTGGGTTTACGCCATTCTCCTTTCTCAGCCTCCCGAGTAGCTGGGACTACAGGCGCCCGCCACCTTGCCCGGCTAGTTTTTTGTATTTTTTAGTAGAGGCGGGGTTTCACCGTGTTAGCCAGGATGGTCTCGATCTCCTGACCTCGTGATCCACCCGTCTCGGCCTCCCAAAGTGCTAGGATTACAGGCTTGAGCCACCGCGCCCGGCCTCTTTTTAGCTTTTAAATGTAGCTACTAGAAAGCTGAAACACCAGGTGTGATCTTTCTACTGGACAGCACTGTTCTAGACCCTCTAACTCTGTCTCCACTCTCTTTCAAGCAGTCTATCAATCCTATCTCTTTACTATCTCATTTTCTATATTATCCCCTCATATTTAATAGCTTCTGCCTTGTGCTACTGTCCTTCAGATGAAATAATTTTATTATATAGGCATCTTAAAATGTTAAGAAAAATCACAAAGTAGACTACTCTTTTTCAATAGCATCAACTGTCAATTCTGAAACATAGACTGATGTAATTTCTTTAACTCCAAGGAATGAAGTGAATTAGCTTCCATTTCTCAAATTTATATAACATTATATATTTACATTAAATGAGATTTAGTTTTAAGTTAAATGTAAGAACTATTTTTAACTTCAAAAAATGCTTCCCATGACTCACATTTGCTGGGGGTCGGTTCCCACTGGTAGATAGCTTCCACATTTTCATGGAAATACGTGCTGGATTAATATTTTTAATGATACTGTCATCTTCAGAAATAACACTAATCATAAAATCTGTCATGGTAAACGTTAAAAAATTATTTTCTTTCTAGTTCAATTAATGGATATGGTTAAATAATTGTATGCCTTAAAGCAAATATCTTATTTAAATGTTTAAAGCATACATGTTATTTAAATGTTAATACAAGTCTGACGAAGAAATGTATAAATTCTAGCATACAACACCAAAAGGCTAGAATGTATGTATACTCAGCAACTTAAGAGTTACGCCAACTGGTCATAGCACCATATGCTTTACGTATTCCAAGAACAGAATATTTACTTTCTTGTATGATTTTCAATAGCATACAATAGCCAAGAGATCATTATATATAATATTCCCATTATATTTACCACCTGTAACATTCATTTGGCACCTGTTACTGTAGTTTTTTAATAACAGGAAATAGATCTCCCTGAAATAGACTTAATATTTTACATATGGTATAGAGAGTCTACTTTATAAAGTATAAAAAGCTATGTGCACATGTAACTTAATTATTAAAAATTACTGTCAAAAATTTTTAAATCTAAACTTTGAGGTGCTTCATTCACTACTTAAAACTATGTACAGGGATTCACCTTTTTAAGAAAATGGAAGTCTTTCAGAAAATTATTTGTGTAAAGCAAAAACTAATTTCCTATTAATATCTGCCACATAATATTGAAATCATTTGCTTCCCTGTCTCCTACATTAGACTGAGCACACTGAAAACTGTCTTATTCATTACTGTAATTCAGAGCACAGCATAGTATCTTAACATAGCAGTATTTAATAAATGTTTGTTTTTCTTAAATATCTTTAATCATAAATGCTGATGTGATATATTTTCACTCAAATTAAGCTAAATGATTCTAGTTATGATGGGTTTAAGATCACAACACAATATTTAGTAGAGCATAACTCCATAATTCTAACCATATGGTTCCTATTTCTTTCACACAATTTTACAATTCAGTGAATGTACAAACACCACGTGAATTAATTACCTCAGCCTATCAGTTTATGTATGAACTTTCAGTTCATTCTTGATATTAAAATAAATGCAAGACACGGGAATAAGAGGAGGCATTGCTAAGTTAAATATATTTTCTTTGCCCCTTAAAAGGATTTTTTTTAAAAAAGGCTATTATAAGCATGATTTTTTATTGTGCTGAACACCTAGGATAAGTAATTTATTCCACTAATGTACAAAGCAAATTATCATTATAGATTTATTTATGTATATGAAATACTCACCAGTGAAAAGACCCCCTGCTAAGAAGGAAGCATCTTTGTCATATTTAACATTGAGACGAACGGGTTTTTCTGGATCTGGAAGAATCATTAACTTAATTACAGGTCCTTCTATGATACTTTTGTTATAGATGGCTTTAACCTGCAGAGTATGCTCTCCTCTAGCAAAACAAAACAAAAGGGGAGAGGGGTTCAAATTACATTTAGTTAATTTGAGTGAATAATCTAAAAATTTTGAGACAATTTACGCAAAGTTCAACTCTTAGAAAACCTCTCAACTTCTATTCAGTCCCAACTCTTGCCTAACATTAAATAGGAGGATAGTCATTACTTTTAACTTCAGCAAAGCAGTAGAAGAAAAATGAATCTCTGTAACACCAACAACTATCAAACTTTTGGTTCTTACCTAGGGGCAAAAACACTGAATACTCCCAAATTAGCCCTGCCTTTCTCATCTGTTTTATGCTGTTGGTTTGAAGGCGTGAGCTAAAAACAAAACAAAACAAAACAAAATGGTTAGTTAGAAAATTCTAGAGATCAATCAAGTTCTTTTCTTCCATTACAATGTTCTTTCCCTCTATTCCTATTTTAAAAGCAGTATTTGCATACTTCCAAAATCTAAATTTTAAAAATCTGAACTAGTTGGAATAATGTAGCATGTAATGATATAATCCAAAGTAGAGTAACAATCACTCATCTTGATCAATTTCACTAGAATTTAATGTATTTCAGTTACTAAGTTGCAGATTTCTAGTTCACCGTTTCAATATCACTGATACATCAAATGAAGTTTACACAAACAATGAAGGTATATTCTAAAGCTGGGGCAGGTGTAGGGGACTGTACTGGAGAAATATATACTGTACACACACACTCAAGTCAAAGGATCATAGCACTATCTTCATTCTTCATTTTTCTCTTGAATGTTTACTCAGATACGCTTCTCAAATTTTTGCTGCAATACTACATTCACAGTGATAACCAAGCTTTCACTTTCAAGAGATCAAGAATCAGTGGCCACATTTCCTAATAACGGATTTAGAAGGGTCTCTCAGCCTTTTACAGATGGTTCTCCAGAAACCAGAATCATATCTTTATTATGGGGTTAAAAATAATCGTTGTCTAACTCTACTGGAAGCAAACATTCAGAATAACAGTGAATTTGTAGACCACAGTAGAAGAAAAATCAGACTGTCTCCCAAACCCTAAAACCCATCTCAACTTAGTAGAACCTAAAGAAAAGGTAATAATGGTACATGCAGACAGGAAAAGCAATAGCTGAATAGGAAAAAATGAGAAAGCACACTTGAAATGATAGGATGAAGTCCTATGTTTATACCTGTCCCAGTTACTCTCTGGTCCATTGTCTCTCAACCCATCTTTCTCAAAATAAGTCTCCCATCTGGGTATCAAATCCTTACTGACAAGCCAGAGAAGTAAGTCTTTTCAGGTCTTATAGCAGCAATATCATAGACTCATTTAACAGACTCATTTAAAAACTCCAACTGTAATTACTATGAAAACAGGTCCATGTGTATAATAAGCCATTCTTTGCACTTTAATCTTCCATACAACTTTTAAGATCACCTTTTCAGGTTCTGGGAAATCCCTACTGGGATTCTGATTGAACTATAAATAATTGCAAGAGAAACATCATCTTTACATAATATCAACTGGTTTCTCCATTACATTTATATTTATTTTTTATATGTGGAGGGATACTCAAGATTGTCTGAATATGACCCCAACTCCCCCTGGCTTGCCTAGCAACAACCTGGCTGGGACCAATGAATTCCCTTCAACACACAGAAGAGACAGTATAAAAATACAACTTTATGGCCAGGCATGGTGGCTCACGCCTGTAATCCCAGCACTTTGGAAGGCCAAGGCGGGTGGATTACCCAAGGTCAGGAGTTTGAGAACAGCCTGGCCAACATGGTGAAACCCCGTTTCCACTAAAAATACAAAAATTAGCCAGGCATGATGGCACATGCCTGTAATCCCAACTACTCAGGAGGCTGAGGCAGGAGAATCACTTGAACCTGGGAGGCAGAGGTTGCAGTGAGCCAAGATCACACCATTGCACTCCACCCTGGGCGTTGCAGTGAGACTCTGTCTCACAAAAAAAAAAAAAAATTGTACACACACACACACACACACACACACACACACCTTTGCAATGAATAGCGGCTTTTCCTCTTTCCCCTAGAAGGAGGGCCTCCAACTTTGCACCAGCCCCTAGATCCCAAGCAGCTTCTCAATACTCATGGGAATAACTGATACCTAATCTTGAACTTTCTGGTAGTCAAGACTGTTCCTCACCTTTATAAGACCATGTTCATACTTGCCCCATAAGAAGAACCACAGAGGGCAGGAGCCTCACCCTAGAATATACCAGCATGTTCTAGCAGCTCTGCCCAGGATCTGGTAGCTCTCTATAAGTAGAGGATAGGTACCTGCATGACTCTTTTTGTTTAGCCTCACCATGTATGTTTCCCCAATAATGTCTGTTCCTTAATCCATTCTGTGGGTCCCTGTGGTATCTGTCTTCATTCACTTTGTCAGTGTTAATTATCTATTTATTCATCCTAATCTGAAATGCAAATCTTACTATATAAGAAACATTAAAACAGTCATAACTGTACAATGTTGGCCCCTTGTTGTACTATTGTAAGATATAAATTCTACTTCCTCAAAATAATTTAAAATTTTTTTGAGGTTTATTTATGCTAAGTAATAATAAAGATTATGTAAAATATATTTTTTAAAAAAGAAGCAATATGACAGCTAAAGATACTATCATGAAAATGAAATCCAGAATTTTAAATGAAGATGTAAGGAAGTTTAAAACTTACCTTTAAATTGCTAGCTTTTGTAAGACTTATTTTAACATGTTGTACCGGTGCTGGATTATCCCACTGATCACAAAGTTGAACAATAATAGGGTTCTGTAAATCTCTTCCATTAATCACTGGAATGCACTGAAAAGAATAGAAATATTTTAAGAAACACTAAAATATATGGGCCAAACAATGCAATTACTTGTATAATTGTGTAACGATCACTTAATTTATCTCTGTTCTATTCGCAAATGGCTTCTTTGGTCAATGAAAACAAACTTTTGAAAGTCAACTAAATTGTGTGACCCTCTTACCGAAATGATAAATGATCTGAAAAAAGGTAAAGCAACACCTGACATTACAGTCTTCCCTCAGTATCCACAGGAGATTGGTTCTAGACCCCTAGTGGATACCAAAAGCTGCAGATATTCAACTTTTTTATATAAAATTGCATAGTATTTGCATATAACCTAAGCGTACACCTGAAATCATCTTTAGATTACTTATAACATCTAACACAATGCAAATGCTATGTAAGTACTAGAATGTGTTCAACAGAAATGGAAACCTATCTTTGGTTCTCAGATTTAGCATTGGTAATCTCTAGTTTAGCTTCTCCTTCAGTTAATGTTCAGCTCTCTTGCCATTGTGCATTAAAAGTAGTAACATGGCTTTCTAGCCCTTGGTTAAATAGGACTATTCACTGATGATCTACACTGTCTTGTTGACTTAAAATGCTTCTTGCTTTTTCCCTAGCTAATATGTAAGGCTGTATAATTCCAGAAATCTGCTTACTGACCTATTAACATTGGGCACATCAAAGGAAACTGTTAAACAAGATACCTGACAAAAGCCCAATCCTCTGGGTCAATATTTTAAAAGTTTACAAAACATGGAAGGGAACTAAAGAACAACAACAACAAAAAACTGATTTATCACCTCTCCTCTAACAAGAATGTTCCTTCTGCTTCCTCTATCCCCTACTCTTAACTGAGGTAGTTGGTTACCAGATTACCGGAAAAGGCTGCTGAAAATGGAAAGAAAAATTAACATTCTGCTATGGATAGGACATTATGAAAAAACCAAAGACACTTGAGATTGGTTTAGTTGTGTCCCTCTACCATAAAGTTTACACAGCTACAGCCTTGTTCCCTCTGCCAAAGTTTACAGAAAGCTTGAATTTTGAAAACTGCTGAGTTTCCAAATGTAAACATACAGTATTTCATTCCTAATCAAGTAACTGTTTACCAAAACTACCTTTAAAGGACAGTCTAAGTTTTTAAAGGACTCCTAGCTACTTTTAAAGGTTATCTTTAAGTAAATGACTTGCAGCCCAAATGGCTAATAATAATGTTTTCTAGAAAATAGAAAAAGCAAATTTCTGAAAAAAAAGGTTCATAAGCATTTTAATATCACATTTAATGTCACTTTTTAATACTGGAATGTTAATATTTCAGCATTTCAGTTTCCTCATTTACTTACCTTTTTTTTTTTTTTTTTACCTTTTTACTGAGACAAATTCTCACTATGTTGCCCCACCTGGTACTTTTTTACCTTTTTACTGAGACAAATTCTCACTATGTTGCCCCACCTGGTACTTTTTAACTCCTGGGCTCAAGCAATTCTTCCACCTTGGTCTCCCAAAGTGCTGGGATTACAAGGCATGAGCCACTGCACCTGGCCAGCTCCCTCATTTATAAAGAATAATATATGTATTTATTAACACCCATATATTTTTCTATTCATCATGTTTATATATTATATCAGTTCCTCCTCTCTGAACAGATCCTATCGGGGAGAAAATGGGTCAGCAATTAGAAAACTTAGAAAAATTAGATATCAAATAATCATTTTTCTAGCCTCATCTACATATAACCATATCTCAACGGACTGATGTATTAGTTTATGTTTTAAGTTTCTGGATTATTATGGATCTATAAATAACTCCTACAAATTTTTGAGCCAACAGCCATCATTATTTTTTTATATTTATCCCCCAAAACGATATAAGACAAACATGTCCAGTTTTTTCCACCTCAAAACTATTTCACATAACTGTTCCAGGTAATAGTCAATCAACAAATCCCTTATTGGCATCAATAGGTATAAAAAGTGGGTTAATTTATGTTTTGTAAGTGCTCCCAGAAAAAAAAAATGCACTGGCTTTTCAGTAAAACCCTTTAGTCAACACATTATTATTTTAAAAACTGTGTTTTATAAAGCACACTGTCATAACCAGTTTATCTGCTTTTTAAACTCACAAGTGAAAAAGAGCAATCTCAAACTAAGGCATGACCATGTTAACCTTTCTTAGATGACCTGCCCCTTTACTAAGATAAATTCACCTACTACCATGATTGTGTGAGTTCATTTTCTTTTACAGAAAATGTGGGCTGGGAACGGTGGTTCACACCTGTAATCTCAGATCTTTGGGAGAATGAGGCAGAAGAATCGCTTGGGCCCAGGAGCTCAAGATCAGCTTGGTCAACATGGTGAAATCCTGTCTCTATTAAAAATAAATAATTTTTTAAATTTTTTTAAATAAAAATTTTTTCAAAGTTAGCTATCACATCAACAGTTAAAGTCCTGGCTGGGTGCGGTGGCTCATGCCTGTAATCCCAGCACTTCGGGAGGCCAAAGTGGACATACTGCCTGAGGTCAGAAGTTTGAGACCAACCATGGACAACATGGTGAAATTCTATCTTTACTAAAAATACAAAATTAGCCGGGCATGGTGGCACATGCCTGTAATCCCAGCTACTCGGGAGGCTGAGGCAGGATAATCGCTTGAACCCAGGAGGTGGAAGTTGCAGTGAGCCAAGATTGTGCCAATGCACTCCACACTCCAGCCTGGGTAACAAGAGAAACTGTTTCAAAACAAAACAAAACAAAAAAAACCGTTAAAGCCCTGCTATTTCACAAGCAAATGCCAGAATCTGGACATTTTAAAACTAGAATTCCATCAAAGGATACAAAATTTCAGTTAGATAGGGGTATTAAGTTCAAAAGATCAATTGTATGATGATGATTATAGTTAATAGTATATTGTATTCTTCAAAATTGCTAATAGATTTCAAATGTTTTCACCACAAAAAAATGTGAAGTAATATGTGTGTTAATTAGCTTGATTTACCCATTCCACAATGTATATATATTTCAAAATATGTTGTACACAATAAATATGTACAATTTTTGTCCATCAAATTAGAATTCTAAAATTTCAGTTAAAAAAAAAAAAATCAAAGGATTTGGCAGACATTTACAAAATTAGTGTTTAAAATTTAAGTACTTGCAGAGGAAGTCATACTGAAGTTTTTATGGGTATGACTTGATGTCTGAGATATGCTTTTTAAAACTCCAACAAAAAGTTATTAGATTAGTATAAGAGAACAAAGAACAAAATTGGCAAAAATAAGTAACTGTAGAAACTAGGTAACTGGCACGTGGGAGTTCGCTACACTATTCTTTTTATTTTTATGCATGTTTGAAATTCTCTGTAGTTTTTAAGATCTGAATTATTACACTCATTTTTAACAAATGAGGACACAATGATGAATCAAATAGCAAAGTATTAAGACTCACATTACCTTGCTCTTTTGTTATTTTTACTGTTAACTGTTAGTTGTTACTTCAGCAACAAAATATATCTGTTCTGATCCACTGACAATCTGAAAGTAATAGGCCATGTAATATTAAATTCTTTCAGTGAAGACATGAAGTGACTTACCTCCTTCAGTTCTGGCCAGTCTATAAGAAGAAGTTTAGCAGGAGGTCCAGAAATTAGTTGCACTCGAATAAAGTCAGAAAACTCGTGCCAAGTAAAACAAAGATCCTTATTTCCAGGAGGACCTGGAATAAATTTGATGCCTCTTACACTTATACTCTGTGTGTTTTCCTAGTGAGGAAAAGTACATTGAGAAAGACAGGGGATATCACTTAGTTTTCAGAAAAACAAAATAAAATGTTTTGTCATTAACCCATGGGCATACAGATGTGTTTCTTGGTAAAAGGACAGAAAATAAATTGTACCTATGCAATAATGGCATGTCATAAATTTTATTTTCAAGAGAGGAGAGATTGAATTTCTTCTTTCAAGGGGTAGGGGATCCAAAAGGTTCTGGCTATGTCTCTTTATCTTTTCTTAATTTCCCTCTTCCTTGTACTTTCTCCTTTCTGCTACCTGAACAGCTTTTATACTTTTTTTTCCCTCTGTTTGCAACATTACTTACCAGATATACACATTGTTTTTCTTTAGATTTTTGTATATGAAACCTTAATAAGAGGCTCTTCCCTGATCACCTTACTTATTGGCATACTATCTATCCCCTTCCTTACTTCATTTTTCTTACCTCTTATTTCTCATCTATTGCATGTCCTCTCCATGACAAGATGATTTCCACAAGGGCAGGAGCTTTGATTTGTCACTACTCAATCTCTATTACTTAGAACAATGCCTAACATGTCATATTAATGAGAATCAATGAAACTAGCCTATAATCTCTGCAATATGACTGAATGATTCCACACTGGCATGAGTGCTATAGTATTCATATTTTAACGGTGACCCTTGAAGATTCAGTCATCTTAAATTTCTACTAGGTACAAATCTGCTTCATCAAAATTTTGCTTTTGTTTCTGGGCTGCTGTAACAATATTTCATCAAAATTTTAAAATCAGGCCAGGCACAGTGGCTCCTGACTATATAATCCCAGCACTTTACAAGGCCTAGGCGGAAGGATCCCTTGAGCCCAGGAGTTCACGACCAGCCTGGGCAACAGAGTAAGACCCCATCTCTACAAAAAATTTTAAGATTAGCCAGGTGAAGTGGCAAGCGTCTATAGTCCCAGCTAGTTGGGAGGCTCTGGTGGGATCACTTGAACCCAGGAGGTCGAAGCTACAGTGAGCCATATTCACAACATTGCACTGCGCTCCAGCCCGGGCAAAAGAGTGAGATCCTGTCTCAAAAAAAATAAATAAATAAATCAGAGAGAAAACTTCATGTTTTATGTTCTCAATGATCTGTAGAACAGAACATTTTATGTAAAAAGTCACTGCAAAATAATCAAAATTAATTTCTCCTAAAAGCTCAATAAGCACAGAAGAATTTTTCAATATTCAGAAAACAAATTAAATAGATATTCCTTAGTAAAATGTACTGAAGTTCAAAATATGTAAAGTCTATCTTAGGGTTCCAAATTTGATAGCCCTTCTGAACCAAAAGCCCTTCTGAAGGGGTGATTTCTTTTTTAAAGTCATGTTGGAATTTGTTCTGGTTTTATTTCAAATCTTGAAAATGAAATTGCATTTACAAATTGTAGATGGGTACAAACAGAATTAAATATACAATTCCGAAAATGGGCCAAGATGGTATACATCAATTACAGAACAACAGAAGTAGAAAAAAAGTCCACTTGGCTGGAGAGTAAAGAGCTATGGAGAGAGAAAGGGGTGAGATTATGGTAGGGTGGAATACTGTAGGTATTACAGGCCATACTAAGGCAACTGATTTCAAATGCAGTAGAATGTAACACGCTGATAGGTCTAATGGGTAGCATGAGAACTGAAAATTGACCCCTGGATTTGGTCAGGTAGAACAGAGCAGAAAAACATGATGAAAGTGGCTTGCTACAGAATGACAGAAAAGGATGTGAAAACATACAACTCTTCCAAGGAGTTTTACTATAAAATGGAGGAGGGCAGTAGATGGACAGGAATACAGAGCCAAATGAAGCTTTGCTGGTTTTTCTGGAGGGATTTTTCCTTTTGTTTGTTTAAGATGAGTGACATTCCAGCATGTTTACATGCTGGTGGGACGGATCTAGTAGAATAACTGAAGATGTAGGAAGATGGGTTATAATTTAGGAACAATTAGGAGCCTCTGCACAGAATGATAGGAAGCAGGGATTGTTTATTCATAACCACAGGAGCACATTTATTTTCTGATTTCATCTACCTGTAGCGTGAAGCTAGAAAATGGAAGAACCTAAAAGTCAAAGAGCACATTTTATTGTGGAGGGAACAAAATATTCAAAGTTCCTCAGTAGTGAAAATGATGCTCTCAACATTAGAAAAGAGCAGAACAGATTATTGGAGACAGAAACGCTAGTTAGAAGGGAAACATGGAAGTTATTTTTGTGACTGCCCCTGTTAAGAAAAAGTGTAATAGAGACTCAAAGAGGAAAAGTTTAAAAAAGCATTCAATGATCTAAATGAATTTAACTTCCCTTTGACCTGAGAGATCTTCTCTCTCACCCACTGTGGACTGGCAGGTTCCTTAAGACCCAACTCCACCATGTCCTTTTCGCTAAAGCTGTCTCTACCTCTCCAAGCAGACTACAGCATGCTTGTTTGTTTTAAACTGAAAGAATTCCACCAGAGTTTTTATTTTTTAAGCTAACCTGAATTAAGTGCACAGTTGCAAACCTTTATAATGATTTTTTCTCTCAGCATCCTGTTAATACAGGGTTTAAACACCAAGAAATTTTATTTAAATAGCTGCTATGAAAAGCTATCAAAAAAATCTATACACCACAATCTTTATGGATAAAATGGTATGATGTCCGGAATTTGCTTCAAAATGATATGGTATGGGGAGAATGATGACTGTTGAAGATGATGGGAACACAAGAAATACCCATTCTATGTTTATTTCTGCGTATGTTCAAACTTTTTCATTATAAGATTTTTAAGTGCCTTTTATGACTTTTCAATTTAAAAACTAAAATCAAACTTTTTTGTTATACTAGTTTTTCCCAAACTTTTTGTTACACATATAACAATAGAATGAATCAAACCAACATGGTATAGAAAGTAACCATACCTGAAAGGTTGTTTTCAAATTTGAGCTATCAAGTCCAACCCCAGCAATTGACAAAGAAGATAAAGAACTTGGTGAAAATGCTTGAATCTGATTTCCGTACTGATCCGTAATTATTATAACTAAAAAAGGGGAAGTTTTATTTTAGTATTATCTTTTAATAGAAGATATAAATATCTACAATATACTTTATAAAAACATGCTTAGAAACTTACTCTTTGTTCTCTTACTAATTTTTGGTAATAAAACAATTATACTCATTTTTTAAATTCATTATAAAATAAAGATTTACATAAGTATATTCTCAACTACATTTAACACGATGCTAATGTTAATCAGATTTTTTACCATGAAAATTTGAAGATAATATTTTAATGTAATTTTCTAGACATAAGAAAAAATACATAGGAATCCATTCATACATGTACGTTATACTTTCATGTTTAAAAAAGAATTTTTTAATCCAAATGCCCATCAATGACAGGCTGGATAAAGAAAATGTGGCACAAATACACCATGGAATACTATGCAGCCATAAAAAATGATGAGTTCATACTCTTTGCAGGGACATGGATGAAGCTGGAAACCATCATTCTCAGCAAACTAACACAGCAACAGAAAACCAAACACCGCATGTTCTCACTCTTAAGTGCGAGTTGAACAATGAGAACACATGGACACGGGGAGGCGAACATTACACAGCAGGGCCTGTCGGGGAGTAGGGGCTAGGGGAGGGATAGCACTTAAGAGAAATACCTAATGTAGATGACGGGTTGATGGGTGCTGCAAACCACCATGGCACGTGTATACCTACGTAACAAACCTGCACGTTCTGTACATGTACCCCAGAACTTAAAAAGAATTTTTTTAGGAGTATAGTATCACTATTTTGTCCAGGCTGGCCTGAAACCCCTTGGTTCAGGCAATCCTCTCGCCTCAGCCTCCTGGGTAGCTGGGACCACAGGCATGTGTACCATGCCAAGCTTATTTTATACTTTTCTTATTAACTTCTAATTAGTAATATTATTACTTCTAACAAAAGGCAAGATTTTTTTCAACAAAATATGTTTGTCACACTGATTTCAAAGCTATGTCAGCCTGGGCAAACGTAATGAAAATACTTCAATCTTGTCTGACAATAGATTTTAAACCAATAACATTATATGAACCCAAAAGCTTTCCTTTCAGATTATGTATCTAAAACATCCATAGAAGGAAACATCAGTTTTTTTGTTGTTTTTAAAGCAAGCCATACTAACCTACTTCTCCTTGAAGCTCTTGGCCAATCTGTACGGTTTTTCCTCCTTTCATCTCACATTTTAGATGTTTAGGTTCATCAGGAAGTGGTCTGAAATTGTTTAACAAGTTAGAAGTCTTTAGTTAGACCATTAATTGAAGTAGTTCCAACATGCTACAGAATAACACATATATAATGTTCATATCCAATAACTCAAATATAATAACACCCCTTCAAATAACTGTTTAATTTATATAATCTGCTATTAACCCAAAAGAAAATAGGAAAAAGATACTTTGCAAAGATAGTAGAGAATACAGACCAAAAACTTACAGACATGTTAAGTCACAGTATTAATGCTGGATTAAGAGGAAATTATGACAAGAAAACAGACGAGTTAATAACTCACTGAGTGATGTCATCACGGTCAGAATGCAGCACATTTGAAAATTCTATCTCAAAAACAGAACTATCCTAAGTGTTGGGAAAAGTATAGAAATGGGTAGAAGAATTAAAGTCCAAGAGGTTATTGGAAAAGAGGTGGCCAAGAAATTGATAGACCAGTGTAAAAGGTTTTTTTTACACATTCACTTAATTCTGTCCCTTCAATATAAGTTCTACATATTAACTCTGGTGGGACTCTCAGCTTTAAAAATTCTCACTAAGCAATGAAAGAATTTTTCCTTCTGAACAACACTGACTGATCACACTGTATCTTTTGAATTTTTCATGTCTTTGTCATTTTGCAGGTGTTTTCACTGTTGCTGGCACTAAACTTTCCTTTAATAAAGGTTCCAGATACTAGAAGGTCAATTCAGTGCAAGGTTATAGTGATAACAAAAATTAATCGCTATCACCAATGATACTTTATTCCAAAGACAATCTATCATATTTCATTGAAACTGTAGTATTTTTACATTAAAAACAACTTTCATATATGTGCAATGGAGGAAAGTATTTTGTTGCCACAGGCTGCAAAATATAATGAGTCCACAAACCTTACTGTAAATGCACTTTCCAAAGACACATGATCATCTTGGAAAGAAACCTGGCAATAGCGCATATCTTTTACAGATGTTGGTACTTGCACATCAGGAAGAAGACCCTGTAGCAAGTGCTCTTTGTTAATCTCAGGAGTCCAATTAACCTAGAAGAAAATGATATATTTAAGAATAATAAAGCTTAGTCTGTCTAATGTTCTCCTACTGCCACTTATCTTACTCTTAAAACTACATTATAATCCATCTTCTTCACCTCCAAGAAAAAAGTCTCTTTATGGTCAGAAATGGTGTGGTTCATATACTACTATGATACAGAGGCATCCTCTTTGTCTCTGTTGTTAATGTTGCCCTGTTTTTTAGTGAGACAAAATAAAAATTCTTAAGTCATTTCTTCAGTGCTTTGCCAGAAAAGTATCACTGTGGCCATTATCGTTTAAAAGTAACATATAAATCAGATCATGTAATTCTGAAAAGCAATATTCAATTATTTTTTGAAAAGAATCCTATTTATGGGAAGGCTCTGAATGAGATCTAGGTGGACCTTATTCTTACTCAGCAAGGTGAGAAAAAAAAAGTTTTATCTAACTTTCTGGACATACTTTGGCCTTAATCTCTTCTTGGGTGCTTTCAGTTCTGTATTAATTTACACCTCTTACATTCCATATTTTGTCATTTAATCCATACTTTTTCAAGTTGTTTGCTCTACTCTGTCCTTACTTTTAAACTTCCAATACTTTCTATTTAAGAATTCTGACCTCAACTTTCTCTCTACTTTTAGACTTCTGTAGTTGATTTTAAAATCACTCATATTCTATTTTTACTTTTAGATTTTATAGACAAGGTCTCGCTCTGTAGCCCAGGTTGGAGTGCAATGGCATGATCACAGCTCACTGGAGCCTCCAATTGCTGGGCTCAAGCAATGCTCCTGCCCCAGTCTCCTGAGTACCTGAGACTACAGGCATGCACCACCAGGTCTGCCTAAGTTTTTGTTAAGAAGGGGTCTCACTATGTTGCCCATGCTGGTCTTAAACTCCTAGCCTCCAACAATGCTCCCACCTCAGCCTTCCAAAGTGCTAGGATTACATGTGTGAGCCACCATACCTGGCCTTAAAATCACTAACAATCTTTTTTTTTTAAAAAAAAATCTAATTTACACTTTATTTTTCCTCTACTTTTAGGTTCAGTGGGTACATATACAGGTTTGTTACATGGGTAAATTGCATGTTGCTGAGGTTTGGTCTATGAGTTATCCCATCGCCCAGGTAATGAGCATAGTACCCAATAGGTAGTTTTTCAACCCTTGCTCCTCTACTACCCTCCCCTCTTTTGGAATCTCCAGTGTCTACTGTTCCTATATTTTCCATGGGTATTTAACGTTTAGCTCCCACTTATGAGACCATTCAGTATTTGGGTTCCTGTTCCTGTATTAATTCACTTAAGATAATGGCCTCCAGCTGCATCCATGTTGCTGCAAAGGACATGATTTTGTTCTTTTTTATGGCTGTGTAGTATTCTGTGGTGTATTTTCTTTATCCTTATTTTCTTTATCCAGTCCACTACTGATAGGCACCTATGTCTTTGTTGTTGTGAATAGTGCTGAGATAAACAGAGACTGCATGTATATTTGGTGAAATGGTATCTTTTCCTTTGGGTATATATATAGTAATGGTATCACTGGTTCAAATGGTAGTTCTATTTAAGGTTGAGAAATCTCCAAACTGCTCTCCACAGTGGCTGAACTAATTTACAGTCGCACCAACAGTGCATAAGTATTCCTTCTTCTCCACAACCTTGCCAACATCTGTTATTTTTTAATGTCTGCTATTTTTAAATATAGTCATTCTGACTGGTGTGAGATGGTATCTCATAGCTTTTGATTTGCATTTCTCTCTGATTATGATGTTGAGCATTTTTTTCATATATTTGCTGACCCACATGTATGTATTCTCTTAACAAGTTATCTGTTCATATCCTTTGCCCATTTTTTAAATGGGGTTGTTTTTTGCTTGTTAAAGTTCCTTATAGATTCTGGATATTAGACCTTTTTAGAATATATAGCTTGTTAATATTTTTTCCCATTCTGTAGTCTGTCTGTTTACTCTGTTGGTAGTTTCTTTTGCTGTGCAGCTCTTTATTTTGATTAGGGCCCACTTGTCAACTTTTGTTTGTGTTGTAACTGCTTTTGGGGACTTGGTCATAAATTCTTCATCAGGGCCGACGTCCAGAATGGCTATTTCCTAGGTTTTCTTCTAGAATTTTTATGGTTTGAAATCTTATATTTAAGTCTTTAATCCACCTTGAGTTAATTTTTGTATAAGGCAAAAGGTAGGGATCCAGTTTCATTCTTCTGCATATGGCTAGCCAGTTATCCCGGCACAATTTTTTGAATAGGGAGTCCTTTCCCATTGCTTGTTATTGTCACCTTTGTCAAAGATCAGATAGCTCTACGTGTACAGGTTTATTTCTGGGTTCTCCAACCTCCTCCGTTGGTCTATGTATTTGTTTTTGTACCAGTAGCATGCTGTTTTGGTTACTGTAGCTCTGTAGTACAGTTTGAAGACGGGTAGTGTGATGCCTCTCATTTTGTTATTTTTGCTTAGGATTGCTTTGAGCCCTTTTTTAGTTCCATACGAAATTTATAATAGCTTTTTTCCAATTCTGTGAAAAATGACAGTAGTTTGATACGAACAACACTGAATCTGTAGATTCCTTTGGGCGGTATGGTCACTTGAATCATACTAGTTCTTCTGACTCATGAGCATGAAATGTTTTTCCCTTCTTGTGGGTATTATCTACGATTTCTTTCAGTAGTGTTGCAGTTCTCCTTGTAGAGATCTTTCACTTCCCTGGCTAGATGTATTCCTAGGCATTTTGCATTTTTTGTGGCTACCATAAATGGGACTGATTTGGCTTTCAGCTTAAAAGTTACTGATATACAGGCCGGGCGCGGTGGCTCACGCCTGTAATCCCAGCACTTTGGGAGGCCGAGGCGGGCGGATCACAAGGTCAGGAGATCGAGACCACGGTGAAACCCCGTCTCTACTAAAAATACAAAAAATTAGCCGGGCGCGGTTGTGGGCGCCTGTAGTCCCAGCTACTCGGGAGGCTGAGGCAGGAGAATGGCGTGAACCCGGGAGGCGGAGCTTGCAGTGAGCCGAGATCGCGCCACTGCACTCCAGCCTGGGCGACAGAGCCAGACTCCGTCTCAAAAAAAAAAAAAAAAAAAAAAAAAAAAAAAGTTACTGATATACAGAAATGCTACTAGTTTTGTACACTAATTTTGCATTCTGAAACCCTACTGAAGTTGTTTATCAGCTCCAGGAGGTTTTTGGCAGAGTCTTTGGTGTTTTCTAGGTATAGAATCACCTCTACAACGAAGAGAGAGTTTGACTTATTTTCCTATTTGGATACCTTTTATTTTTCTCTTGCCTGATTGCTCTGGGTAGAACTTCCAGTACTATGTTGAATAGAATTGGTAAGAGCAGGCATCCTTGTCTTGTTCCAGTTCTCAAGGGGAATGGTTCCAGCTTTTGCCTGTTTGGTATGATGTTGGCTGTGGGTTTGTCATGGATGGCTCTCATTATCTTGAGGTGTATTCTTCAGTATCTAGTGATGGCTTTTATCACTAAGGGATGTTGGATTTTATCAAAAGCATTTTCTGCATCTATTGAAACCATATTAAATCATATGGCAAATTATGTGGCAAATTATGTGGCAAATCACACTTATTTATTTGTGTATGTTGAACCAACCTTGAATCTCAAAAATAAAGCCTACTTGATTGTGGTGATTTAACTTTTTTTTTTTTGAGACGAGTCTCGCTCTGTCGCCCAGGCTGGAGTGCAGTGGCGCGATCTCAGCTCATGCAACCTCTGACTCTCGGGTTCAAGCAATTCTCTCTCTCAACCTCCTGAGTAGCTGGGATTACAGGTGCCCGCCACCACACCTGGCTAATTTTTGTATTTTTTTTAGTAAAGATGGGGTTTCACCATCTTGGCCAGGCTGGTCGTGAACTCTCAACCTCGTGATTCACCTGCCTCGGCCTCTCAAAGTGTTGGGATTACAGGCGTGAGCCACCGCGCCTGGCCCGTGGTAAATTAACTTTTTAATGAAAATCACTAATATTCTGTTTCCTAGTTTATGCTGCTCTAATGTTTTTAGTTACCTTTTTATCTTTTAAAACCATCTTTAGTCTCTGTTCTTTACTGTATTAAAAAAAAAAAAAAGAGGAAAATAAGAAGGAGTTCCACAAAAAAGATAAAAGGCTTTCCTCACTCACCCTGGCTGTGTACCCCTCTGAACAGATTCCCCAGCTCAGTTCAGGCTGAATTCCCTCTATCTTGGCTTAATTCTCTCAACACCACAAAACCACTGTAAAGGCTGTACATTCAACTTAAGAAAAAAGGAGTATTCACTATCTTTTACTGTCAATGAAGAAGTGCATAGACATACATAATTACCAAATTAGAGGCACAATGTGTCAAATGCAGGCAACAACCTTAGAGAAGGTATGACAGGGAGAGGCTCTCCACTCAATGTTTTTCTTAAACTTCTTAAGAAACAAGGAAGTGGAAGCATGATTGTGAGAAAGAAGGAAATAGCTCAGAAGCCACATCCCTGGCACCACTATTAAACCACTACTTACCTTCAAATCTGCTTATAGAGATAAAATGGTTACCTCCTTTCCAAGAGGAATCAGAATTATTTCTATCTCAATTCTCTCTTCCCTCATTACGAAGGGGAAAAAAGCTGGCTAGAACAAGCATTGTTCCAAATAAGATTTTAAAACTCATGTCAGTTGAACCCATGCTAAATAATCCTTTTGAATTACCAGATCTTATGTTTGGAAACACAGGATGGGTATGGTGTATACCAGTCTGAAAGAGCAATTGCCAAACAATGTTAACTCTCCAAAAATTTGGTTAACTGGGACTCCTTACTAAGAGTCTATGAATGTCAGCTCTCCAGACATGGAGGAATGCTTATTTCTAACTACCTCAAAAAGCCTGGAATTTTGGTAAATTCTTTTTCCACACTTGGGAATTTTATCTCCATAGACGTCAAGGGGAAAAAAGTACAGTAAGTTCTGTTACAATGTTTACTTTGAAAATGCAAATTTGTTCCAATACAATCATGTTTACTTTGAAAATGCAAATTTGTTCCAATACAATTATCAGTAAACAATTTAAGCATAAGGCAAATTTTACTTTTGCTTAGGTACGATTTCATCTTTGAAAAAACTAGGTCAACACAGAAAACTGCGCAGCTGAACCAACCAAGTGGGAACACAAAAAATGTTGCACCTCAAACACCTATCAGTCACCTCAGTTGACTATGTGTTAATGAGCCATGCTCATCCACAGACTGTTAAAACAACTTCCCCTCACTTTCAGACAACCTTCCTTCCACCACTTTACAGTAACTCAAAAGCTGCAATCATTCCTAAGACTTCATTAAGCTAGGTAAACTGCCATATTATTATAGTATTTATGTAGTTCTTAACATTTAACACGTATTATCATTATTGTTTTTGCCACTATTTTATTAGGTTCTCTTAATGGGTTGCTGAGAAAGTTTGAGTATTGTGCCTCTAGTTTCCATTTTCCCTCATAAGTCCTGTGATTTTTTTATTGCACAATTTTGCACAGCAGAGTGATTTTGAAGAATGCATGTGTCTCATTATAGAAGAACAAACTGAACTTTGAAAGAAGCAAGCATAGACTGTCCACTATTATTTCAGTCAACCATAAAGGGAATGCGAAAAAGCTGTCTACTTTATGTAATAAGACTCTTAACATTTTGATTTGGGTCCTTGTTCAGTGAGGTATTAAGTTTCAACATGTAGATTCAACCCTATCAAGGTACAAATGTCATATTTAGATGACAGCAGGTTCATGAGGACCAACAAAACTCTTTTCTAAGGATATTTTTAGAGTGGTATACCAATTTCAGTAATTTAAATGGCCAAATCGAGGCTCTGTAGTTAACAACACTGTTTCACTGCTTGCCTTTAACAGATCTTTTGTTTAGTGCTTTCAAAACTGCTACCAATTTATTGCTAGCTTTATCAAGGTGGTGATGTTAACTGCGATTGCAGAAAAACAGCTAGTCAGGAAGAGCACAACTAAACAAAATGCCAAAACCTAGATTTTTAAATGTCAAAATCATTTTTTTCTAAGTATAATTTTGTCACACATGAATCATTCGCATTTCAACCTACTCCATGAAAAAAGCTTATTCTTCTTAGAATTTGAAATGATAGTATAATTTGTCTGTGACAACTTTCTTTTTTAGAGACTACCCACAAAACAGCTTGTTCAAAGTCTTACAAACATAAAATTTAAAAAGTTCTTACAAATAACCAATCTGTTAGAGATACTTACTTTAATTTTTTCTGCTAAAGCGGATGTTATATTGATTTCTCTTTCTCCTTCATCATACATTTGAAAAATAAGATTACGCATAATATCACCTGCTATCCAATTAACCTCATCCTGATGTTTGATCTGAATTGCCTTTTGTCCTTCCACACTGAATATTTGTAGTCTTGCAACATGGCTACTGGGAAGTAACTTAATAGTCTTCTCCACAGGTGCCACATCTTTACAACTCTAGGAAGAGAAGAAAACACAAACACTGAGTGATATCTGTACTGAAATCTTACACTCCTGAAGAATTTACTTTCAATATTAGGGAAGACCATCTCATACATTGTTATACTCACAGGTTTTGTCATTAAGATGGCATTGTACTATTAATAATTCCGTATGCTATACCATCAGGTTATAAACGACAGTGGCCACATTCTTGAAACAAAAACAATTATATTTGGACTAAAAGGATTCCCTTCCTCTTTTTTATTTTTTTATTTTTATTTTTGAGACAGAGTCTTGCTTTGCCTCCCAGCTGGAGGGCAGTGGCGCGATCTTGGCTCACTGCAACCTCTGCCTTCTGGGTTCAAACCACTCTCCTGCCTCAGCCTCCAGAGTAGCTGGGATTACAGGCGACCACCACCACGCACAGCTAATTTTTGTATTTTCAGCAGAGACGGGTTTCACCATGTTGGCCAGGCTGGTCTCAAACTCTTGACCTCAGGTGATCCACTAGCCTTGGTCTTCCAAAGTGCTGGGATTACAGGCATCAGCCACTACACCCGGTCCCTTCCTCTTATTTCCAAGTTTCTTTAAAAGTATTGCCAACGGCCGGGCGCAGTGGCTCAAGCCTGTAATCCCAGCACTTTGGGAGGCCGAGACGGGCGGATCACGAGGTCAGGAGATCGAGAGACCATCCCGGCTAACACGGTGAAACCCCGTCTCTACTAAAAAATACAAAAAAACTAGCCGGGCGAGGTGGCGGGCGCCTGTAGTCCCAGCTACTCGGGAGGCTGAGGCAGGAGAACGGCGTAAACCCGGGAGGCGGAGCTTGCAGTGAGCTGAGATCCGGCCACTGCACTCCAGCTTGGGTGACAGAGCAAGACTCCGTCTCAAAAAAAAAAAAAAAAAAAAAAAGTATTGCCAACTTGTGAAATTTTAATTATGTTCATACTCTGTTAGTATTTATGAATAAGAATAAAGATGTAAGAAATTAAGAACTTTCTAAAAATCAGAGACAAACAGCTACCATAAAATATATTATTTAATGATAATAGATTACATTAAGCTTTCAGTATTTTTTCAATTCATAACACATTGGGGTAAGTGATCAAGGTTGTTTATAGCCAAAGAAGGACTCTAGACGCCCTAAAGACAACTGGTCAATGTATCGGCATATTTACAATTTATTATTGGCACACCAGTGTTCTATAGATCAAAGAAAAGACCTAGATTATGCTATATAAATTGATTTTAGGCACACAAAATTAAAATATTACATTATTATTTCATAATCTAGTTAGTCTATTCAACAGCATACACTAAATTTAAAACAAGTTTAAACATAAAATACCTTTATAATCTTACCTAACTCATGTCTCCTTCCTCATCCAGTTGTAGCCATTTAACTTATGGAAGACTATCCATGTGAGTGATATTAAAAATTCCTACCTCACAGAATGTCAGGCACACAACCATCTTCTGTTGTATCTTATTTGCTTTACTCCTAAACTCAGTTACTGCCATTGGATAACATTTTCTAACTGCATATTAGAGGATTTCTGTTGGCATTCGTTTTAATTGACGTGAATTCTTGGTCTTCTGCTGATTGGTCTGTAGTTTTTACATAAGTCCTAATGCCTGCTGCTCTTGCCTCCAAGTCCAGATTCCTCCCTAATTCATAGTCATCTTTTGCAAGAAAGTGTGCTCAAAAGTATGTTGCCCATATTATTGCATAAAGAAAATGCATAAAAAATACTTTAAGGTTATCAAATATAACCAGCTTAAAAAGAACTGGAATGAAGAGTCACCTCATTCTAATTCAAAAAGTAAAAGACATCTTGTATCCATTTGAGGTTCAAGCTATGTTAATAACTGATGTATAATTAGTAGGAAAGTATAAGTTAATCAACCAGTTAGATTATCTATCACCATTATCAATTACTAAGAAATCACATTTAAGTATTTTACTTAAGTATCTGTACTCAGCAACCTTAGAAGTTTTACTTAAGTATTTGTTATCCCACTCCACAACCTTAGACTGTTTACAGCTTCTGCCTCCATGCTGGCTTCGCTATCAGCCATGATGCATCGCCAATAAAAAGTATCCTACTGGCACATGATATAGAAATCCCTTTGTGGGCCAGGCGCAGTGGCTCACACCTGTAATCTCAGCACTTTGGGAGGCCGAGGCGGGTGGATTATGAGGTCAGGAGATCAAGACCATCCTGGCTAACACGGTGAAACCCCATCTCTACTAAAAATACAAAAAATTATCCGGGCGTAGTGGCAGGTGCCTGTAGTCCCAGCTACTTGGGAGGCTGAGGCAGGAAAACAGCGTGAACCCGGGAGCGGGAGCTTGCAGTGAGCCGAGATTGCGCCACTGCACTCCAGCCTGGGAGAAAGAGTGAGACTCTGTCTCAAAAAAACAAACAAAAAAAAGAAATCCCTTTGTGTAAAAATACAAATAAAAAGCTATGTGTGTATAGAAAATTATATACACAAATTAAAGGTTTATATGTTCTTCTGTGGTGGTTTAAATGGAGATATTTACCAAACTTTCTAAAACAAATGAGAACCATAAAAAGCAAAAGGGCTAGGCACAGTGGTGCACGCCTGTAACTTCAGCACTTTGGGAGGCCAAGGTGAGAAGACTGTCTGTTGCCAGGAATTTGAGATCAGACTGAGCAACACAGCAAGACCCTCTTTCTCAAAAAATAAATAATAAATAAATAATCAGGTGCATTGGTCCTTGTCTGTAGTCCCAGTTACTTGGGAGGCTGAGGTGAGAGGATCACTAGAGCTTAGGAGTTGGAGGCTGCAGTAAGTCATGATTGTGCCACTGCACTCCAACCTAGACAACAGAATGAGACCCTAACTCTTAAAAAAAAAAAAAAAGGCAAAAGAATAAGATTATGTATTTTAATAGAAGAAAACTATTTTAGGGAAATATAAATCAGTAATAGTTTCAGACACTATAATAAAGACACTGTAAAAATCAAGACAATTACTAATATTTGACACAAATGTTAAAATAGTCATTATAGCATTTCATATTGCCTTTGCTTTGCTTTGGCTGAAAGAACCACAAATACCTCATTTTTAGAAGTTAACAATTTTGCAAAACATGTATATTAAGCAGTTGAAGACTATTTGTATGAAGACTCAATACAGTATCAATGAGTAACAATAATAACTTACAGGTATTTCAATTCTTGCTTTAAGCATCTGGTCTTTTTTAATATTCTGAACTTGAATTGCAGATCCTGTTAAAATACTGGTTCCGGAACTACTGCAATCTACAACATAGACTGGAAGGTTTGGAGCACCTGAAAACTATTTGAAGGATGCAAAATAATGTAAGACCCTATCAAATGTATTTGATTATTCCATAATTGTTCAAAGTTTCAAATAATTCACTAGAGCTACTATTTCTGGCAATGAATAAGAAAATTCTAAGTAAAAGTCACTAAAACTCTTGAATACTGAACAAAAACAGTAATTTTCTACTGTACGATGTAAAATTTATCTGTTTTGGAAGGAAAACCAACCTCCTCAATCACAATCCTTTTCTTTTTTACTTAACTGGATTTTCCTTTTCTTTCTGTGGTCTTTTACCTACCTTCATTTAAGCATCATTCCCAATTTTTTTTTCCCCTAAAATAAAGGAATAAAGGCTATTCCACAGGCAGAGCAGCCCATTCCCAATCTTGAAAGACATTTTTGTCTTTCTATTCATGTATAATTCATATAAAATGAGAGGGATGGAGTCAAGGAAGGAGAGGTGAGTAAACCTTCATCCACGAATTTATGAAACTGGGCACAGGTGGCATCTTTATTGGTTTAGGAATGATTAAAAAAAAAAAAACTATTGGCAATAAGATCCCACAAATCCCTCCATGGAATAATCATTTCAGACTTAAATCCTATGTAAGATTTACTATTAAGTGGCTAAAATAGTCACTGCCACTTACTATAAGGGACTCATAATAATCGAAGTATCTTCCAATAAGCTTACCTTACAATGAACAATCAATTTTGGTTGTGCTGTTATGTTGTCTGATTCATCTAAAACTTCCACCTGAAATGGGAAAGCTGTTCCATTTTCTATAACTAAAATTTCGGAATCAGGTTTCACTTTCAATCGACGAGGCTGACCTAACAGTAAATTATACAATGAAATACATATTCAGGTTTCAAAGACTGAAGTACTGAAATAGCAAAAGAAACAACTTTAGCATTAAAGACTCAATATTTTATAAATATTGCCAAGAAAGAAAAATACAGGCAATGTCCATGTTTAATCGGTTTCATCCCAAAATGCATAGATTCAATACATGACAAGACTTATCTCAACTGTATAAAATGCTTGGTGTCTAGGCTAAGTTTTATTCCACAAGGTACGACACAGTGATAATTCACATTAGAAATCACCTAAAATCTTTAAAAGATACTGGGGAAAAGGTATTCAAAAAGAAAAATAACGGCTTATTAAAACTATTTAACAATTTTACATGATGATTTTTCCGGCACAAGTAACTATATGTTTTAGACATTCAAAGAATTAGTTCTTGTAATGACATGATCAGGTCATTCACTTGTTAGATTGTCCACTACCTCTGATGTCATAAGCAATTAACATCACAAATTTCCTCTAAGATTAAGAAAAGTAGGCTTACATTTCTGCAGTAAGCCAGTCTGATTTGTTCCATAAACACTGATATTTTAAAATTCAATTAATGCTACATACTGATAACACAAGTACATGGAGAGAATTACTGAAAATATTTATTATACTTTGTACTAATATTAGTTAATATTCATTTATTTACTATATATGAAGTATTGTGCTAAGTTTTATTAAGGATTATTTTTACATAAACGTCACAATAATCTTAATGAAGATATTACTATTATCATCCCCATTTTACAGGGAAGGAAACTGGGATTCAAATAAATTAAGTATTTCTTCCAGGTCACCAGGCTAGTAAGTAGCAAACATAGGTTTAAATCCTGATTTGTAATTTGAAACTCCTTGACTTTTATCACTATACCATGATACTTCCTATATACCCCTCAAAAAGAACTATCTAGCTACTGAGAAATATACTAATCAAATCCATACTTATTATTTAATAATCTAACCTCTAAAATAAATGAGTTTGTTGATACGTATGATTTTTTTCTTGTACTTCCACCAATGGACCTACCTAAATTCTTTAACAATTCACACTGGAGGAAAATGTCAAACAACTTGAATTTGTGAAAGCAAATAGCTGATATGTTTCTTTTTACCTACAACCAGTAACAAGATCACATATGCACACAGATATGATTGTGGTATTGTTCATATCAGAGCTAAAACTAACATGCTAAACATTGCTGTGTTTTACAGGTGCAGGCAGTTCTTACTTGGTACAGTAGGTGTTAATGAAAACTCTTGCGTATTGGAACTGTGTCCTCCATTGAGTACTACAGAACTGTGCAAGGCAAGGACTACCTGTAGTAACTCATTTAATACTCCTAACAACCCCAAGGGAGTAGATATTATCTCATTTTACACAAGAAGAAATTGAGGCATAGAACGAGTTTACCTAGACACTAACCCAGCAGGGCTGACTCCAGAATGCACTTAGAACCTCTACTATAGACTGCCTCTCAAATTACCCAGCATATTCTATCCCATGTAACTTTAATGCAACTTCATTTTCTCAAGTTATTAACTTAATAAAAATAACATTAAAATTTTTTCTTAAAATATGTAACAGTTGTATAAACAAAATGTAAAGAACAGACCCATCTCTAATAAAGCCTAATAGATATATTCCAAGAAATAGTCCCCCAAAACATTTTCAATACCCAAACTTTTCTCCCAATGTTATATTTAGAATGTCAATAACATCTTCCTAAATGTTTTCCTTTTTAAAAACTGGTCATTTCTGTTAGTGCTATGGTTTGACATTTAAATGTATTTTCAAGATTTATACCACTACTAAAAGCCCAAAAATCTCTAACTTTATAGCATTATACTTTAACATAAGAATATTATTTTAAATAATTATGAATATTTCTTGAAATAATATTACCAGGTAGTAATTTCATTTTCAAAATCTGTGAGTCTTCTTTTAAGCCCGGCAGAGTAACCTTCAGATTATAATTCTGTTGAAAAAACCAGTAAAAATTAAACCCAGTCCTAAATACAAACTTAAGTAGTTTATCACATCAATTCTGATTTATATTTTGGTTTTATTTTCATACCATTGTAGAAATTACTTACCAATTTTATACTTACTAAAATTATCATATATGGAGTCAGAAATCTTAGAGGAAAAAAATTGATCAATATTGCTTCCTTATAGACAGTGAAATGAACAGAATTATGGTAGAACCTACTTTTCCAAAATAGGAATATCATTTTAGGATCAATTTTTCTCTTAAATTTTTATTCTCAAAAGGCATAACCTCTGAATAATTATCATAATCAAGATAGATATTATAAAACATATGAAATAGTAAAGTAGAAACAAAAATCACAAAATTTTGAAATGCAATGTGGTACTCTATATTGGATCCTGGAGCAGAAAAATAAATTAACTGGAGACAATAAAAAAAGTCCACAGTTTTGTTAGTAGTATTTTGTCGATATGTGGATAAATATATAAAGTTCTGTCAGACATTAACAGGAAGAACTTTCTACATGCAACCTCTCTATACTATCTTCGAACTCCTTTGTAAGTTATTTCCTCTAAAGTTATTTCAAAATAAAAAGGTTTTTATAATCTAGGAATTTTTAGTAAGTTTATCTTACTAAAGTCAAATTTTCTGTGAATTTCAAGTTCTTTTTCCAGAAAAATCTGAATTCAGAAAGAATCAAGAACTCAATTGTTGACTTGATTATACAAAGCAGTATACAGTACTTGAAAAAAATACACATGCGCTGTTTTAAACATCACACTGATAGGGAAAATATTTAAATATTTAAAGTAATGATACACTGAAAAAAAAATTAGCTACAGTGTTCCTTTTAGTCAGTTAAGTCTATTAGCTGCTGTATAGACCTAATTGAAAAATTACTTTATTAGAGTTTCTATCTTTAGCTTCCCTGTTTTTTTTTTTAGACCAACAAACTATGCATAGGATTCCTTCCTTAACTGTATCTCTCACCAAACACTTCCTTTTATCTAAATATCAAAGTGATATGTTTAAAGATGTGAGCTGAAGTTTCCCATATTTCTAATTGTCATTTTTGTTCTAAGAAAAATATTCAAAAGTGGACAGAAACAGTAGGAGAGACAGAGAAAAAAAAAACCCAAAACGGCATAGTCCTGGATAACCGCCAAAAAAATGACTTTGAATGTGAAAGAACTGAAATAGCGATAATGGGGACAGATGAAAAATATTTAATTCATGTTTAACCAACAATAGTAGGAAATGTGCCAATTTTTCTTACAGATGTAACTGATAAGTCAGGTGGCATAATGCTGATAAATTCCTAAAAACCCAATTACTATCATCTGTTTTTTAAAAATAGGTCATTCCACTTTTCATTTACAATTTCATTCTTACCATATGAAATAAATACTTAACAAGTATCATAGGATCTATACATAATGCTTACCTTGCCTTGACAAGAGTTTACAGGGCCCTTAGCTGTAACACCTCGAATTACACAATTTGGTCCTTTGGTTATTTCTTCATAATGTAAAGATAAACCACTGGGGAAAAAAAATTATTTTTTAACTCCCCTCAATTGCCTACAAGTAAGCTGCAAATGTGTTTTTGCTTTCCTATGTAACATTGCCATGTCTATTTTTCTAATAAAATATTTTTTATATATAAAGAACTAAACAGAAAAAAATTCCAATGGATTTCTTTTACAAAGAAAACTGATCCAACAAGTATTAATAAGTGATGCCAATGGGTTAAACACCGAAAATGATACAATAGGTATAATGTAAAATTAAAATAGCACGTATTGAATTAGTAAAGATACAACGTAGTACCTAATCTAATGCTAGACCATGTATACAAGCCTAAGAAAAGGAAATATCCAAAGAAGCCAGGTTTAAGGATGTCCTCAGCATTTAACATGAATTCTTTCAAATATTTCACCAGTGGGATTTTAGAGACTTATGGGCATCTATTATCAAAACGAATGGCAATTTAGATAAAAGTCCAAATAATAACAGACAGGCTTATGAGGACATCAACCGGCGATATCACCTAATCTACTTCCATGAGTAATATGGTTCCTAAAGCTGATTCCAAAGCTAATTTCATCAGATTTGACCAGATGTAGACCTCTGCAGTGGCAAAATTTTACTTTGTCAAAGGTAAAGGGGAAAAAAGTAAAAAATATACCATGATGGAGAAAAGCCTAATTTTTCTGAGGAATGGAATTTAAGTGTTTACAGGTATTTTCAGAATAAACTGTAAAGCTCATTTGAAAAAAGATGTAATGTGGCACACAAGATAAAATAAATCCCCTGGGAAAGATGGCACATTAAACATATACACCTACTTTCACTGTCTCTAAATTCCCACTAATATGACAGTAAAGGGATTTATTTTATTATTAAAGGAAAAAATAAAGAAAAAACAGAAAGGAAGCAGAGACAGGGCAACCAAACTTATCTGCTAGAAAACAGGACAGACAAGTGGCAAGTATCAGCAGTCTCCAAAAAGCTGAATCATAAAACAGAAATAGAAAAAGCTAGAAACCAACCTCTCTCATAGAGTGCCCAGGTACTGTTCAGAATTGGCAAAAGGAAAAGGTTTAAACAAACAAGCAAAAAGACTGATGAAAAGTTTAGATCTCAGATCTCCAGATCTCTCGTCTCTGCCTCTGGCAGATGAGTGAAAGATAAATCTCTGAAAAGGTTAAAACAGAAGATCTCTGAACCAGGGACACGAGGTAAGTTGAGGATGAGAATGAAATACTAAAAAGAAGAGAAGAGGTAATCTGGAACGAATGCATATGGATACTGAGACCTCTCCTCCCCAATTCCCACCCCAGCCCTGTTCTTTGATTAGGAACCAAACTATTCCCCGCTCCAGGCAAAAGACTGAAGATTCTTCTTTGAGGAAACTGCCCAGCCCAAGACCTAAAAATACTAACAGGATTTCCCCCAACAATGTACTCCAGACAGATCATCCCACAGTGGAGCTCTCAGGCAACAGCCTCTCCACATTCTTTCACCTGCATTCCAGTCTCCTACTCATTTACAAGCAGACGACCAATAACCAGATATCTCTAGAGACCAAGAACAAGCAATCGACTAAGTTGGAGACAACAGAGTATCTGTATAGGCAAAAGAAAACTTTAAAAAAAAAAAAAAAAAAAAAAACCATTTGTTTTATCAGTGAAAACGGTACTACACTCATAAAACAAAAAGAGGGTCTTCAAAAAATTTCAGAGAACCAAAAAGAACTCATGGCAACTAAAAATACATTAGCAGAAAGGAAAAACTCAATGGAAAGGTAGTAAGCACAAGGTTGAGAACATTTATCAGAAAGTAAAACAGAAACACAAAAAGATTGAGGACATTTTTTTAAAAAATTGGGGATTCAGTACAGAAGGTCCAACATCCAATAACTAAGAACCCTAAAAGAGAAAACAGTGATGACAGAAGACACAGAATGAAGTATTTCAAATAATGAATTGAGACATTATATCATACTTGCAAAAGAACATGGAGTAAGACATAAACACCTTAATTTCAGCAATAAATTCAGTCAAAATATAAACTTCGGTGAAGCAATTTATATATGACACTAGTTACAGAGGATAGCTTGGAGCTAAATTACTCAGATATAATTCACTAATATTTTAAATAATACTAAAGTTGAACACCTTACACACAAAAAAAATTAAGCTGAAAAAAAGAGCGAATGCTTAGCAAATATGAAAGGACAAATATGTATTGATCCTTCAAATTACCTTGCTTCAAGAACTGGTTGAATATCAGTTACTAGTTGACTGGTATGACCAAATTCATCCTGAAACTCCAGAGGGATATTAAATGGAACTCCAACACGACAATGATGATCCAGAAGAACACAAGAAAATTTCTCTGGCTTACCCTCTTCAACAAAAACAAAAATGAAATGAAAAGCAAGTACATTGGTGAGAAAATCCATTGGGGGTCAAAAACAGATCCATTTCTATATGAGAAATTTTAGAAATCTATTTTAGACTATACTAAAAATAACATTTTAAAATCAGCACAAAAATTATATATTATGCAGACAATCCACTTGGGAAAAACCTCCCGAGTAGCTGGGACTACAGGTGTGTACCACTACACCTGGCTAATTTTTGTATTTTTTGTAGCAACAGGGTCTCATCATGTTGCCCACTGGTCTTGAACTCCTGAACTCAAGCTACCCACCTGCCTCCCCAGGCGTGAGCCACCATGCCCAGCTGTTGTACCTTTTCATAGGAAAGAACTTTAAAGGCAAAACACGATATTCAATAGTTATAAAATGATATATATGATGAAGTTAAACAGAAGCTCCACACGAGAAAATATTTGCAACATGTGTAACAAGGAAAATTCAGACTTCATGAAACCCTCCTATAAATCAGCTGTTCTCAAAGCGTGGTCTCTAGTCTTGAAGTTTTAGCATCCCCTGAGAACTTATTAGAAATGCAAATTCTAGGGCCCACCTCAAACCTGCTGAATCAGAAACTCGGTGAAATTCAGCAAGCTGTGTTTCTTTTCGGGTGAATCTGATACAAACTCAAATTTGAGAACCACAGCTTTAAACTATTAAAATGGGTATAGTAAATTAACAAGCATTCATAGATAGCATACAATGTCCAATAATGGCTAGAAGAGGTACACAATCTAAAAATTAGAGAAGCAGTTTCACCACCAACTATGCTAAATAAATATATAGTTCAGCCAGGAATGAGCATGCAGTCAACTGGAACTCTCATAGTGAGAAGTGAAGGTACTTCTTGGCATAGCCTTTTGGGATGTCCACTTCTTGGTATCACCCTAAGGAGATTCTAACATATGTACAGAAAGCAGCATAATTTTTTTTACCAAATAGCACTACGGTTTCTAATAGCCAAAAACTTGGAAACAATCAACATGATTCATCAACAGGAAACTGCTTAAACTACAGCAAACCCATCTTATGAATATATGTTCCACAGGTGTTAAAAGAACAGAGATTTATGTATAAAAAAGTCTCCTAAAACATTAAAAAAAAAGAAAACCACTCCAAGGTGGTCCTTCTTGATATCACAGCTACTTAGATTTAGATCAGTTCTCTCCAAAAACCCTGTAACACTGACTCTATAAAAGCAGTAAACAAGAAAAAAGATGAGAGTAATAGAATTGGAAAGCCAAAGACATATGAGTAAGTGTAACTGACTTAGCAGAAAGACCTAAGAACATCAAATACTCAAACAACAAAGCAAGCAGAGACCGAATCTGATTCACAGTTATCAGATGCCCAAAAGTCTCAGGGATGGCTGTAGAAAGTTGTAGTGAAACTGAAATAAAACAAGGTTAGCTGAAGTCAGTTTGAGAAACAGTTTCGCAGATCCCCATCCTTCAACGCATGGGCTAGTCAACGACCCTCCTCATCCCCAGCAAAAGATGGAAGGTTAATTCTTTAGGGAAAGAAGAAAAGGTCCAGAAGTGAGAGACACACCACTACTAAAAGTGTCACTGATCAGGCGTGGTGGCTCAAACCTATAACCTCAGCACTTTGGGAGGCCAAGAAAGCAGGATAACTTGAGCCCAGGAGTTCAAGACCAGCATGGGTGACATAGTGAGACCCTGTCTGTATTTTAAAATATAATTAATCAAATTTAAAAGTGTCATTGAAAATAGGAAAGTGTTTATTGAAAATAGGAAAATCAAGTGGAAAATTATATACTAAATGTGAGGACTCCCACAAACACACACAAATGGTCTTTCCCAGCTTGGTTCCCAAAATGCTGGCAGCTACGTCTTTACCCTTTTAGCAGGTGACTGAAAGGCTCCACTCTGGGGAATGGAAACAGCCAAAGAGACAAGACCTAAAAATTCTCGTATCATAACTTCCCCCAAGGAAATTTAAGTTTTTAAGTGCCCTATTCTTCAATGTAAGCAAATCACTAATTATATAAGAGAATATCTAATAAAGACAAGGAGGAGAAAAAGCAACATGGAGGAAACAAACTATGAATCAGGAAAAATGCTATAAAAAAAAAACCCACTATTATTAATATCCTCAGAGAATAAAGATACTAAATTCATGAAGTAGGAAGAGAATGCTTAAGGAATTGTTTAACAAGATTATTTTAAAAGAGATTTTAGAAACTAAAAATGGTAGCAAAAAGGAAAAAATAGCATAGAACATCCAGCTGTTAAGAAAATCTCCAATACGGTAGTAAAACAAAACCAAGAGATGGCAAGTAGAAAAAACAAAAATAATATACCAATCCTGAAATCCAACATCTTAACATTAGATGTTTTAGAAAAAAAGAACAGGCTGGGCACAATGGCTCAAGCCTGTAATCCCAGCAGTTTAGAAGGCTGAGGCAGGAAGATGGCTTGAGGTTAGGTGTCTGAGGCCAAAATGGGCAACATAACATAGCGAGACCCTGTCCCTACAAAAAAATGTTTTTTAAAAATTAGGGCCAGGTGCGGTGGCTAACATCTGTAATCCCAGCACTTTGGGAGGCCGAGGCCGGTGGATCACCTGAGGTCAGAAGTTCAAGACCAGCCTCACCAACATGAAAAAACCCCATCTCTACTAAAAATACAAAATTAGCTGGGCATGGTGGCGCATGCCTGTAATCCCAGCTACTTGGGAGGCTGAGGCAGAAGATCCACTTGAACCTGGGAGTCGGAGGTTGCAGTAAGCCGAGATCACACCATTGCACTCCAGCCCTCCAGCCTGGGCAACAAGAGCAAAACTCCATCTCCAAAAAAAAAAAAAAAAAAAATTAGGTGCAGTGAGCAGAGGTGATGGCTCATGCCTGTAAACCCAACACTTTGGGAGGCCAAGGAGGGCGGATCATGAGGTCAGGAGTTCGAGACCAGCCTGGCCAACATAGTGAAACACCATCTCTACTAAAAATACAAAAAAATTAGCCAGGTGTGGTGGTGGGCACCTGTAATCCCAGCTACTTGGGAGGTTGAGGCAGAAGATTCACTTGAACCTGGGAGTCGGAGGTTGCAGTAAGCCGAGATCACACCATTGCACTCCAGCCCTCCAGCCTGGGCAACAAGAGCAAAACTCCATCTCCAAAAAAAAAAAAGAAAAAATTAGGTGCAGTGAGCTGCAATCACACCACTGCACTCCAGCCTAGGCAACAGAGCAAGACACCATCTCCAAAAAAGACAAGAGGCCAGAGGTGATGGCTCATGCCTGTAACCCCAACACTTTGGGAGGCCAAGGAGGGCGGATCATGAGGTCAGGAGTTCGAGACCAGCCTGGCCAACATAGTGAAACACCATCTCCACTAAAAATACAAAAAAATTAGCCAGGTGTGGTGGTGGGCACCTGTAATCCCAGCTACTTGGGAGGTTGAGGCAAGGAGAATCGCTTTAACCTGGCAGGCAGAGGTTGCAGTGAGCTGACATCGTGCCACTGCACTCCAGCCCGGGCAAGTGTAAGATCCCATTGAAAATGAAAGAAAGAAGAGGGGAGAGGGGAGAGGGGAGAGAAAAGAGGAGAGGGGAGGGAAGGGGAAGGGAGGGAAGGGGAAGGGAGGGGAGGGGAGGGGAGGGGAGGGGAGGGGAGGGGAGGGGAGGGGAGGGGAGGGGAGGGGAGGGGAGGGGAGAAGAAAAGAGAAAAAATCAAAGTGATTCAAGAAAAATTCCCAGAAAACAAAACAGAGATTTCCAGACTGAAAGGGTCTATGAGGTACATGGCTGGATGATACTAGATAAAAACAGGCCCACACTAAATCATACAATTGAATATTTCAGAAACTGGGATTCCCTAAACACTTGAGGATTAGGGAACAGAGAACATTTTGGGGGAGGAGGGGCCATAAGCCAAGGGTCAGGAATCAGGACAGTTTTAGACTTTACCAGCAACAATGAAAAGTAGAAAACAATGTCTTCAAAATTCAGAAGGAATATGATTATCAAGCAGACTTATAAAGCTATTTAAAAATCAAGATGGGCCAGGTGTGGTGGCTCACATCTGTAATCCCGGCACTTTGGGAGGCTGAAGCGGGTAGATCATCAGACGTTATGAGATCAAGACCAGACTAGTCAACGTGGCGAAACCTTGTCTTTACTAAAAATACAAAAAGCCAGGCACGGTGGAGGGCACCTGTAATTCCAGCTACTTGGGAGACTGAGGCAGGAGAATCACTTGAACCCAGGAAGCGGAGGTTGCAGTGAGCCGAGATTGTGCCACTGCACTCCAGCCTGGGTGACAGAATGAGACCCCAACTCAAAGTAAGTAAGAACAAAACAAAACAAAACAAAACAAAACAAAATAAAATAATAAAATAAAATCGAAATGGTTACCCAATTGTTCAAACATCTTTTACTGGCTTATCTCTCTTTTCTTTTTGGATTTAAAATGCCATCTTTAGCATATATAATTATATATTACTGTTTTGCTTACCTTTAACAGAAAACTTAATTGCTTTAGATGGTAGCGGTCTTCCTGCATAAGTGTCTGCATTACTTTCATTCAATACAACTTGTAATTTCAAGGTATAATTCCCCAACTTCTGAAAGTTTTCTGGATAAATTAAGAAGAAATTAAAAATCAAGTCAACACAATACCAACGTATTTTTTAACATTCAGAATAAGAACTCACCCATTTTTTTAAACCAGTAAGGCCATTTTCCTCCATGTTGACTAATATGCGAAATAATCTCTTTATTTCCACTTGAAGCTTAATAAAAGAAAAAAGAAACAATACTGTCTTGAGAAATTTAACATAAAACATGAAACATGCAATGTCACATTGGCACCAAATACCTATTTGCTGTATTTTAAAACCTGCTTTGAAGCTTCAAAAGATCTAACACTATCCTATGAAAATGAACAGCAATAATAAGTTAACTCTTCAATTCATTAAAATCTCTTTATTTCAAGTCTTTACTTGTAAACTCTTTCACTTTATTTAAAATTACTATTTAAAGAGAAAGGAAGACAACACAATAGACAAATAACACAACCTCTCCAAAAAATTCCTTATTTATTGCCCACTCTAGATTTATATAATGCAAATATTCAAAAACCCAAAATTTTTTAAAAGGCAATTCATGAACAAAACCGAAATGTTTATCAAGTAGGTAACATGACCACACAGACCAAAAACAGGGAGAGAGAGAAAAGTAGTCAACCTTACCCACCTGAAAACAGTACAATAGTGTATTCAAACTGTGAACTTTTATCTAAGAAGGAACACAGGAGTTCAACATAAAAGCATAACAGGCCCAGTGTGGTAGCTCATGCCTGTAACCACAGCACTCTGGAAGGCTGAGGCCAAGAATTTGAGACCAGCCTGGGCAATATAGTGATGGCTTGTCTCTATAAATATTTAAAAATTAGCCGGGCATGGTCCGGCTAATTAGTCCCAGCTACCTGAGAGGCTGAGATGGGAGGACTGCGTGAGCCCAGGAGGTCAAGACCGCAGTGAGCTATGAAGGTACCAGTCTGGGCAACAGAGCAAGACCTTGTCTCAAAAAAAAAAAGCAAAAGAAACTTTGGATACTTTGAACACTTCAGTAGGCAACAGCACTGCATGTCCCATGAAAAACTGGGAGTGAATCCTCCGTGTGAGAAGGGGAGAGAGCAACTGAAGCCAGTGGGAGCTCCTTGGCCCTACCAAGCACTGGATCTGACTTGGAGAGCACTGGGGAGAGTGGGAAGTGCTCCACTCATACTCCTAGACCCAGTGGGTGCAAATAGAAGGAGGCCATTCCCAATCCTAAGTCACAGGGGGCTGCACAGAAACCTGCCAGCCAGCATAGGTGGCAGTCACTCGTATGGAGAATCTCCAGACTAAGATTTGCGATCTGTTACTGAGGAGAGCAGCCTCCACAACCAGAATTGAGAGGCAAGCGTAACATGGGCCCCAGCCATGGGTAAGAGAATTGGGAGCCCCCGCTTTGCAGAGCCAGACTGGGAGGGGTATGGCCTGGAGCCTGGTTTTTGTCCCTGGCAGAAAGTTTTGCAGCCTGAGGCAGATTCACAATCTGAGGACAGACTGCCTGGGACTTGGCTGGCTATTTCAGCTTGCTGCCAATAGCAGACGGTAGGAGGGAACTCAACCAGGTCAAAACTATAGAGAACCAGGTCCCACTATCACCTGCCAGGTTGTAGAGCCCTAGCAACCCCACTTTCCCCGTGCTGGATCTTTGGCAAGGCATTGGTTGCTCTGCTCCTCCCTGGAGCATTGCTTCAGGGGCCTGAGAACTACCTTGCAACCCCTGCAAGGGCTGGTGCTTGTGTCCACTGTTGAGGTGGCCAAAATGCAGGATTCTCCGGCCCAGCCCTGCCTAGCTCTGTCCTCCCCAGCTGCCTCAGGGGCAGAGCACAGGACTGGGACCCCTGGAAGTTACACAGCCCAGTTCATCATCTAGGACATCAGAGTACTTCTGGTTAACAAAGGTAACCCATAAATGCTACTACAACAGCTGCATCCAGCTCTTACCTTCTAGCACCACATACTGGACAGGAGGCCAACCTGCACAGCCCATTAAAACATCTGCTAAAACAATCGTGCAGTGCTCAGGAAGGAGACAAGCTCTGCCACCACCTCTACTACCACAATTGCCCATACCACTGCAGCTACACAGGAAGTCCTGAGACTGCCCACCCGCCCGATACATTACTACAATAGCCAGCATTGCAGAAAGCCACCACGCTAAGGCTATTTATAAACAAGGAAATCATACGTAACTTATGTCACTGAATACACCCAAGAAGCAAAGTCAAAAGAATCTATTAAACATACATCACAGACACATTGTCAAGGAAAAAATAAGTCCTGCCCCAACAAAAGTAAATTCAAAAATAAAAATAAGCAACTACTACTCCAGATGCAAAGGAAATGAGCCCAATACAGAAAATATTTTTTAAAAAGGTGCTATGACAGTTCCAAAGCAACACAGTAATTCTCTAACAATGGATCCTAACCAAAAAGAAATCTTTGAAATATTAAATAAAAAATTCAAAATACTGATTATTTTATTTCTTGAGATATGGTCTTGCTCTATTGCCCAGGGTGAATTTCAGTGGCACAATTATAGCTCACTGCAGTCTCATGGGCTCAAGTGATCCTCCCACCTCAGCCTCCTAAATGGCTGGGACTACAGGTCTGCACTGCCATGCCCACTTGTTAAATTAAAAAAAAAATAATTTTTAGAGTGAGTGTCTCACTGTTTTGTCCAGGATGGTCTTGAACTCCTGACATCAAGCTATCTTCCCACTTCAGCCTCCCGGGATTACAGGCATCAGCCACCATGCCCAGCTAAAATACTGATTTTTAAAGAAGCTCTATGAGATACAGGAGATATCTGAAAACTAATATAAAGTAATAAGAAAATGAAATTCAGGATATGAACAAGAAATTTACCAAAGGCAGAGTTTTTTATTTTTTAAAAAAGGAACTTCTGGAATAAAAAAATTCATGGAAGGAATTGCAAAATACAGTTGAAAGCAAACAATGGACTAGACCAAGCAGGAGAATCTCAAAATGTGAAGATAAATCTGTTGAATTAATCAATCAGACAAAATAAAGAAAAAAGAATTGTAAAAAATGATCAAAGCCTTCTCGAAGTATGGGTCAATGTAAAATAGTCAAACCAACAAAATCCTAGGTAATCCCAAGGGAAAAGAAAAAGCAAAAACTTTAGAAAACCTATTTGAGGAGGCCGGGCGCGGTGGCTCACGCCTGTAATCCCGGCACTTTGGGAGGCCAAGGCGGGTGGATCACGAGGTCAGGAGATCGAGGCCATCCTGGCTAACACGCTAACATGGTGAAACACCGTCTCTATTAAAAAATACAAAAAATTAGCCAGGCGTGGTGGCGGGCACCTGTAGTCCCAGCTACTCAGGAGGCTGAGACAGAAGAATGGCGTGAACCCAGGAGGCAGAGCTTGCAGTGAGCCGAGATCGCACCACTGCACTCCAGCCTGGGCAACAGAGCAAGACTCCGTCTCAAAAAAAAAAAAAAAAAGAAAAAGAAAAAAAAGAAAACCTATTTGAGGAAATAATTGTCGAGGAAAACTTCCCTTGTCTAGCAAGAGATCTATACATCCAAAGAATCAGAGGCTCAAAGAACACCAGGCAAAAACACTGCAAGAAAGGCCTCACTACAATATATAGAAATTTGACTGCCTAAGGTCAATGTGAAGGAAAATATCCTAAAATCAGCAAGAGAAAAAGCATTCAGTCACCAGTAACGGAAAATCCATTAGACTAACAGTGGATTTCACAGCAGGTACCTTACAAGCTTAGTAGAGACTGGGATTTTATTTTTTCTGTTTTTTACAATCCTGCTCCATCTGTAGGATTCTGTTTTCAAAGTGCTGGGGGTGGGGAGCAGGAGGACTGTCAACCACAAATTTTGTGTCCTGCTAGAATAAGCTTCATAAATGGAGGCAAAATAAAGTCTTTCCCAGAGAAGCAAACCCTGAAGAAATTCACCACCCCTAAACCAGATCTACAACAAACACTCAAAGGAGTTCTAAACATGGAAACAAATGGTCAATACTAGCCATCATAAAAACAAGAGAGTATAAAATTCACAGGTCTTATAAAATAATTATACAAGGCAGGAAGAGAAAAAAATCAAATAGCAACACAACAGAATTCCACCAAACCACAAAGACAGAAAGGAGGGAAAAAAAGAAAGAATCTACAAAGCAACTGGATAACAACATTATGATAGGAGCAAAACCTCACATATAAATACTAACCTTGAATGTAAATCGATTACATGCTCTACCTAAAAGATACAGACTGGCAGTAATGGATTTTTTAAAATGAACCAACTAAATGCTACTTACAATAAACTCATGTTACTCATAAAGACAATTATAGACTGAAGGTGTGGAAACAGCTATTCCATATAAACAGAAACCAAAAGTGAGCAAGAGTAGCTGATATCAAATAAAATAAACTATAAATCAACAACAGTTAAAAAAAAAAAACATTAGGCCGGGCGCGGTGGCTCAAGCCTGTAATCCCAGCACTTTGGGAGGCCGAGACGGGTGGATCACGAGGTCAGGAGATCGAGACCATCCTGGCTAATACGGTGAAACCCCGTCTCTACTAAAAAATAGAAAAAACTAGCCAGGCGAGGTGGCGGGCGCCTGTAGTCCCAGCTACTCGGGAGGCTGAGGCAGGAGAATGGTGGGAACCCGGGAGGCGGAGCTTGCAGTGAGCTGAGATCCGGCCACTGCAGTCCAGCCGGGGTGACAGAGCGAGACTCCGTCTCAAAAAAAAAAAAAAACAAACAAAAACAAAAACAAAAACATTATATAATGTTAAAGGGATCAACTCAACATGAAGATACAATTCTAAATATATATGTACCAAATACCAGTGCCCAAATTCATAAAACATATATTACTAGACCTAAGAAGACACAGAAAGCAACACAACAATGACGGACGGATTCAACACCCTACTGATAGCACTAGATGGATCATGGAGACAGAAAACCAATAAAGAAACATTGGATTTAAACTGGCCTTTAGACCAAATGGACCTAAGCAAACATTTACACAACATTCTACCCAACAATATGCAGAATATACATTATTCTGCAGAACATACATTCTTCTCATCAGCAAATGGAACATTCTCCAAGACAGGTCATACATCAGGCCACAAAACAAATCTCAATACATTTTGAAAAATCAAAATCATATCAAGTAACTTCTTGAACCATCGTGGAATAAAACTAGAAATCAATTCCAAGAGAAACTCTCAAAACTATAAAATACTTGGATCAAACAGCTTGCTCTTAAATAACCTTTATGTCAACGATAAAATTGATATGAAAATTTAAAATACATATACGTATTTTGAGATGGAGTCTCACTCTGTTGCCAGGCTGGAGTGCAGTGGTGCAATCTCAGCTCACTGCAGCCTCTGTCTCCCAGGTTCAAGTGATTCTCCTGCCTCAGCCACCCGAGTAGCCGAAATTACAGGTGCACATTACCACACCCGGCCAATTTTTGTACTTCTTAGTAGAGATGGGGTTTCACCATGTTGGCCAGGCCAGTTTATGATGTATCTTAAAGAAAGCATGCCTATATTTGCCTTTTACTGCTGGATTTCCCAACTTATACCAATAGAGAAAGAAATATGTTCTAGAAACATCTTCTCAATATTTGCTTTAAAAAAGGGTGCAATTATAAATCAGACAGCAAATCACCATGAGAAGTTCTCTAAAAAGACCCAAGCAACTTTCTGATTTTTGAAGCATTTATTCAACAAATATTTAATTACCTCCTATATACAAAGTACTAGAAAAAGGGTAAAGAAAACAAAGTCATTGCTTTCCTGGAGTTTTTAATCTTGTAGAGCAAGGGGACTGGCAAACTACTGGACTGCCAATGGCTGCATTCATCTACGACAACAGACTTACGTAATCATAAGAAACAACTTACGGCCCTCTAAGCCTAAGTATTTATTTACTACCTGATGCTTTCCAAATAGTTTGCCACCCCTGTCCTAGAGGGGAAAGACACATTTAAGGAACAAAATTTGGTCTAGAGTTGGGAAAACTGGGGTTTGATGAGAACCAAAAGAAAACAGTTGCGGTTAGAGGTATGGTGAGTGAGGACGAGATCAAGTTGGAGCGAGAGGAAGGGCCAGATCATGCGTGGAGTATTGCAGAGCTATGACTAGTTTCCTAGGCCACTAAAGATGAAATAATATAAAACAGAGTGATATACACAGTTCTGCAATTCAAAAAAAATCACTTTGGGGTAAAATGAAAATGAGCTGGAGCAGTGCAAGAGTGAATTCAAGAGGACTTTTCATTGAGGCAGCTACTACATGGTTACAATGAGAGACCATGATGACTTGGACTTGAACGGGCAGAATGAAGATATACAGTTGCCTGCTGGTTTACGCAGAAGACTGGTTCCAGGATTCCATATGTATACCAAAATCTGCACATACAACTCCTGTGGTTGGCCCTGCAGAACCTGCATATATGAAGAGTTGGCCTCTGTTTATGTGGGTTTCAAATCCCACAAAAATGTATTTTCAATCTGCATTTGGTCCACATGTAAGTGGACCTGCACAGTTGAAACCCATGTTGTTCAACAGTCAACTGTACTTTAGTGTGATACTTGGTGATAGATTGGTTACAAGGGATTAAGAAATAAATGGAAACACCAATCCTTTTCAAACTCTTCCAAAAAATTAAAGAGGAGAGAACACGTCCTAACTCACTCATTTTTTGAGGTCAACATTATCTGATACCAAAGCCGGACAGAGACATCAAAAAAAAAAACAGAAACTACAGACCAAAATCCCTTATGAATATTGATGCAAAAATTCTCAACAATATGCTAGCAAGCCAAATTGAGCACAATTTTAAAAGAACTCACCTTAGTCTATTTAGTGTTGCTGTAAAGGAATACCTGAGGCTGAATAATTTATAAGAAAAGGATGTTTATTTGGTTCACAATTCTGCTGGCTGGAAGACTAGGCATCTGGATGAAAGCCCAAGGCTGCTTAGCTGCTTCCACTCATAGTGGAAGGTGAAGTGGAGCCAGTGTATGCAGACATCATATGGCAAAAGAAAAGTAAGGGAGGTGCCAGGCTCTTTTTAACAACCAGCTCTCATGGGAAATAACAGAGTAAGAACTCACTCAATAAGCCCTTCATGAGAGATCTGAACCTATGACTCCAAAACCTCCCATTAGGTCCCACCTCCAACACTAGGGATCAAGACAAATATCCAAACTATACACAATAACCAAGTGAGTTTTATTCTTGGAATGCAAGGATGGCTCAACAAATAAAAAACAATCAAGGCTATGTGCAGTGGCTCGTGCCTCTAATTCTAGCACTTTGGGAGACTGAGGCAAGAGGTCATTTGAGGCCAGGAGTTTGAGACCAGCCTGGGCAGCATAGTAGACCCTGTCTCCACCACAAAAAAAAAAAAAAAAAAGAGAGAGCCATGATGGCTCAGGCCAGCCGTCCTGGTGCATAAGGAGGCGAGGCTACGCGCTTGAGGCCAACCTGGGCAACATTTAAAAAAAAACTCTCATCCACTGATAAAAAGAAAAAAAAAAACTAGCTAGGTACAATGAGCATGCCTGTAGTCCTAGTTACTAAGGAGGCTGACGTGGGAGAACCACTTGAGCCCAGGAGTTCGAGAATGCAGTAAGCCACAATTGTGCCACTTCATTCCAGCCTGGGTGACAGAGTGAGACCCTATCTCAAAAAACAAAAACCAACCAATCAATGCAATACATCACTTTGAGAGAATAAAGGAAAAAACCTACATAATTATCTGGACTGATGCAGAGAAACATTTGGGAAAACAATACTCTCTCATGATAAAAACACTACACAAGGAATAGAAACTTCTTCAACATGATAAAGGCCTCATATAAGACCCACAGTTAACATCACATATACTCAACTGTGAAAGACTTAAAGCTTTTCCTCTAACATCAGCAATAGGACATGGATTCTCATTTTAGTCACTTCTTTTTTTATTTTTTTTGAGGCGGAGTCTCGCTCTGTCGCCCAGGCTAGAGTGCAGTGGCCGGATCTCAGCTCACTGCAAGCTCCGCCTCCCGGATTCACGCCATTCTCCTGCCTCAGCCTCTCGAGTAGCTGGGACTACAGGCGCCCACCACCTCGCCCGGCTAGTTTTTTGTATTTTTTAGTAGAGACGGGGTTTCACCGTGTTAGCCAGGATGGTCTCGATCTCCTGACCTTGTGATCCACCCGTCTCGGCCTCCCAAAATGCTGGGATTACAGGTTTGAGCCACCGTGCCCAGCCCATTTTAGTCACTTCTATTCAACATAGTATTTGAAATCCTAGCCAGGCCAATTAGGCAAGAAAAAGAAATAAAAGGCATCTACTTTGGAAAACAGTAAGCTATTTCCGTTCATAAATGACATGTTCATATATGTGAAAAACCTAAATAATCCATTAAAAAACCCTGGTATAGCTATTAAACTCAGCAAAGTTACACATACAAAACCATGTTCACAGACTGAACGACTTACAATTTTTAAGGTAAAAATAACACTCAAAATGATCTGCATATTCACTGTAATCCCTACCAGGATCTTAATGGTGTTTTTTGCAGAAATAGAAAAACGCATCCTACATTCATAGGTAATCTCCATAGACCCAAATAGCCAAAACAATCTTAAAAAACAAGAATAAAGTAGGAGCACTCACACCTCCTGATTTTAAAACTTACAAAGCTACAGTAATCAAAACAGTGCAGCATGGGCATATGAAGAGTCATATAGACCTAGGGAACAGGGAGCCCAGAAATAAACTCTCACATATGTGGACAACTGACTTTCAACAAGTGGGCCAAAACAGTTCAATAGAGAACGTATAGTCTTTGACAAATGGTACTGGAAAAACTGGGTATCGGCAGGCAAAAGAAGTTTTCCATATGAAAAGAAGTTAACCATATGCAAAAGTTAAGGTCAAATGGATCAAAGTAGTAACCATAGAGCTAAAACTGTAAAATTTGTAAGGAAAAAACATTCAGGAAAAGCTTCATAACACTGAATTTAGCAACAATCTCTTGGATAAGACACCAAAAGCACAGGCAACAAAAGAAAAAAGAGACTAATTGTTTTTCAAAATTGAAAACTTTTGTGCATCACAATTACCATCAACAAAGTGAAAAAGCAACCCACAGAGTGGAAGAAAATATCTGTAAATCATTTATCTGATAAGGGATTAATATCCAGGATTATAAAGAACTCCTACAACTCAACAACAACAAAATTAAAAAATGGCCAAAGGACCTGAATAGACCTCTGTCCAAAGAAGATATACGGATGGCAATAAGCCCACAAAAAGATGCTCAAAATCACTGAATATTGGGGAAATGCAAATCAAAACCACAATAATCTTTAGTAGGAAAAAGGGGAAAAGAAAAACCACAGTAAGATACCCCTTCATATCTGTTAGGATGGCTATTAACCGCCCCCCACAAAAAAACCCACAGGAAATAACAAGTGTGGGTGACATGGAGAAACTGGAATGTACAGTTGGGCGACCACTGTGGAAAACAGTATGGTAGTTTCTCAATAAATTAAATAATAATATGACCCAGGAAGTCCACTTTTGGGAATACATCTAAAACGAACAAAAGCAGGGACTCAAAGGACTATTTGTACACCAATGTTCACAGGAGCATTCTTCACAATAGACCACAGGTGAAAGTAACCTGAGTATCCATCAAACAAATGGATAAACAAAATATGGTATATATATACACAAGGGAATATTATTCAACCTTAAAAAGGAATGGGAATTCTGACACACTATGCTAAGTGAAACAGGTCAGACACAAAGGACAAATATAATTCCATTTTTATGAGGTACCTAAAATAGTCAAATTCAGACATAGAAAGTTAAAAAGTAGTTATCAGGGCAGGGAGAAAGGAGTGAAGAGTTATTACTATAGAGTTTCAGTTTGAAATGTTGAAAAAATGCTTTAGATGGACAGTGGTAATGGTTGCACAACAATATGAATGTACTTAATGCCACTTGATAAATTTTATGTTAATATGTGTTATTTTTATATATATATATCTACACAAAATTATTAAAAATAGAGGCAGGGACCGGCCTAACCAATATGATGAAACCCCATCTCTACTAAAAATACAAAAATTAGCTGGGAGTGGTGGCATGCACCTGTAATCCCAGCTACTCGGGAGGCTGAGAGAGGAGAATTGCTTGAACTCAGGAGGCGGAGGTTGCAATGAGCCTAAATCATGCATTTGCATTCTTGCTTGGGCAACAAGAACGAGGCTGTGTCTCAAAAAAAAAAAAAAAAAAAACAGAAGTAGGAAGGTCATGGAAGGTGCTGCACTGCTGGCTTTGAAGATGAAGGAATGAGAGTGGCTTCTGTGTGATTTATTTATTTTATTTATTTTATTTTTTAGAGACAGGCTGTTACTTTACCACCCAGGTTGGAGTGCAGTGGCGTGATTATAGCTCACTGTGGCCTCAAACTCCTGAGCTCAAGCAGTTCTCCTGCCTCAGCCTTCCGACTAGCTGGGACTACATAGGCTCGTGCCACCAAGCCCAGCTGAGAGTAACTTCGAAAAGGCAGAAAAGGCAAGGCTCACCTAGAACCTCCAGGAAAAAATGCAGTCCTGAAGACACTTTAATTTTAGCCCAGTGAAACCTGTTTTGGACGACGACTAATTCTGTAATTATTACTATAATATTAGAACTGTAATAATACATATAAGCTTATGTAAATTCCTACTGCAAATTCTTCTACATATACGTATCATACCTTTACTTTAGCCCACAGTTACCTACATGAAAAAATTCAAGATAAAGTATTTTTTAAAAACCTTAGAAAAATATCCACCAAGAAAATGAGCTATTCATAACATTACTGAAATTCCTAACTTCAATAAAATTTGCTGTGGCTATCAGATTGCTAGGTCTTCAATAATTACATGAAGATGTTTAATTTGATATTATTTTTAAAAACAATACTAAAGACCCAAATTAGTTTGTATACTTACAATGTAAAATAACTTTGAGCTCAACCAGGAGTTTTTTTGACCCTCCGTGGCTTGTTCCTGGAAGCTTTTGCATTGCTTCCCCTTTTTTATTCAATATTTCAATTCTTAATGCACCTATGAGTCAAAAATTAAAAGTATCTTAATTACACCCAAAAATTTGCTGAATCTGCCAAATCTTCCCATTGCATTTTACTATCTCATGAGCTTTTACATACTGGAAATGCAAGACAAAAGAAAAGCACACTTTTTGGTATTAGAAAAATAAACATACCAATAGGGGTTCCAGCAGGCCTAATCTCATTAGGCAATAATTCATCTCCTTCAGGCCAAGTTACTGACAATCTATCAGGGAGCCTGTTATGAAACCAGTATATTAATGTTCCACAAACTTTGTTAATTATGGTCTTAATTAAAAACATACAAGTTATTAGAAACTTAAATATTTATTGCTGATCTATTTTAAAAGGTTAAATCTGGAATTATTTATGATTAATCATCTAAAAAAGTTTTTCCTCCCTAACCATTCCTGTGGCTACTGGAAAAAAAAAAACCTTTTAGAATGAAAAGCCAGAAACTGTTAAATTTTTATGATTTTTTTTCCTACTTGTTTATAGTACAAGTTACCTTTAGAAGACAGGATAACCCCTAAGAATCAAAATTCAGTAAGAATCAAAATGATTGCATCATTAGCTATACAAGAAGAAAAGCCACTTTCTACTTCCTTTTTCTTCTTTATAACTCATTGATAAGGTTTGGCTCTGTGTCCCCATCCAAATATCTCAAATTCTAATCCCCAGGTGTCAAGGGAGGGACCTGGTGGCAGGTGACTGGATCACAGGAATGGTTTCCCCCATGCTGTTCTCTTGATAGTGAGTTCTCAGGAGAGCTGATGATTTTTAAAGTGTTTGGCAGTCCCCCCCTTCCCTCTTTCTCTTCTGCCACCCATGTAAGACATGGCTTGCTTCCCTTTCCCCTTATGCCATGATTATAAGTTTCCTGAGGCCTTCCCAGCCATGCACGACTGAGTCAATTAAACCTTCTTTCTTTATAAATTACCCAGTCTCAGGTAGTATCTTTACAGCGTGTGAAAACGAACTAACACACGCATCTTTACCTCTCAGCATATATTGTAATATTCTAGTTGTAGGCCAAACTGAGTTTTTTAAAAACATGTTAACCATAGTGCCTATAAGAGTGACACTTTAGATATATGATTTCCTTTTTTGTCTACAAAACAAATGCAGGTTTCTGTTTGTATAACTAGACCTCTTAATCTTTTTTAACAAGAAGTTCATCTCAATAGGTACAATATCTAAGACTACAAATGCCCTAACAGCAGAGTAAATGACATACTCCAAAATACTTAACAGCACAATTCTTTTCAATTTTTCTTATTTTTGTCATGCATCTTGAAGTGTGACTTACCTTGCCATTTCATCTTCTACATATTTTTTAACAGCTTTCTCAGCAACTGTCCTATCCAGCTTTGCAATTGGCACAGTTCTTACTTCATCATATAGTGCCTGAGGTTCCTGAATAAATAAATTTACCAACATTTCAAAGAAAACTATTTAAATCTAGCTATAAGAAAAACAAATACCCATTTGTTTCTTCCAAAGAAATATATTTTATCCTAATTAAGTACATAAATAACAGTAGCTATTCTTACATTATACCATAGTGTTTGTTTATATTTTTTACATATCCTCTGTAGTCCTAACATATCAAATATTAACAAGAAAGCATGGTATAGGGAAAAAACCCACTCCAGTTTTGTAGTTACTCATTCCTGAGACAGAATTCTGGCTCCAATGTTTACTAGTTAGTGGGCCCTAGAGGAAATATGACTTTATAAAATTAATGTGGTAACTAGTTATAATATATATATGTTTACAAAAACTGAGCATATGTTAAATTGTACAGATTACTAAAAACATCAACTATGACACATAAAAATTCACACAAAAACTACAACCACTTTATCCAATGTAAAACTAGTCACAGACAAAATATACTGTATCTTAACAATTACGCAAGAGTAATTTCAGTATTATTACTTGCTGTCTTACCACTGCAATTTGAACCTCTCCTCCAGTAGCATATACTTCTCCATCATGATCGCCATAAAGAAAAAATCTTACTATGCTTCCATAAAAGAGAGGAAGTGTCTTGATTGTCTTGACCTAATATTGTTTTTTAAAAACAAAAGCTTCAGTATTAAGATTTACTAAGAGAAACAGCCTTAATAATAATTTCACATAACTTCTTTATTACAAAGTAAAAAACCTTGATAACTATCATTAGAAAAACTAATGAAAACCGCATTCTAATATTCAAATAAAATTGTATTTTTGAAGTTCTGTACTTAACAAATTGTTGTAAAAATACCGCAACTTCTTTATACAAATGTGTTAGAATTAAGCATGTATCTTACAAGTCCATAATTCCTTCAAATTCAATTATAATGAATGCCAACGTACCTGAAACCTTTTTTCCCCCATAAAATTCTGCTCTCAGACGATGAACAGCAATTCATAAACTCGACAAGTTAACATTATTTTTCAAACACATCAGTTCAAAACTTGCGTATCATATTTCTTCTTCTTACTTGGCTTAAAAAATCTAAGGCAAATTTCCACTACTCCAATTCAGAAATTCCTAACAAGGACTACAAGAGTTTATCCACAACCTACCTTTCCTGCCCCATTTCTAAACTATTTCTCTTCACACATACAACAGGCAGCAGGACAACCCACCTCTTCTTACTACTTGTTTTTCTGCACTTACCTGTGCACATCTCTATGCTCAGATTATCTTCTAGAAAGCACTTTACTCCATCACCACTGAGCATTTGACTAAAATGATCACTCCTTTCTTCTTGTAACTCTTCACTTGGCTCCAGGGATGTCATATTCTGCTGGTTTCCTTCTATCTCACCAGCTCATCCCTGTCAGTCTCCTCTGACAGCTCCTCCTTTTCATTCTAACCACTAAATGTTGGGAAAGCTCCAGGCTCAATCCTTTTATCTCTTTAGCTATACTCACCAAGTATAGGTGATCTCATCCAATTCTATAGCTTTAAATGTACAATGGTGTCTCTAATTTATGGAGAGAACAGACAGCCTTCTACCTTGTAATTATCATCTGTGTAAACCTCAGCCTCTACCCCTTTCAAGGTCCACACAAATGCTACTTCTTTTCTATACATGTGATTTTGCATATGTTTTAAATTAAATTAAATATTATTTTAAAAAATGACAATAAGTTATACCTACCAGCTGTCCTGCTTTGTATATCTTTCCATCCCATTCTATTGCTGCATATGTTGCCCAGGGACCTTGCTTTTTAGAAGGAAGATCAGGACGTGTAATTATTCCCTTAAAAAGCGTAAATTTTATTTGTTTATCATACTTTTCATGACAATCCTTCAGCCACAAAGCAAATTCTCTGTCAATTTTCATCCGCTGTTCCTGTAGAATTTTAAATGTTTTATGAAATATAGCTACTGGTAAACAAATATAACCATAAACATTTGTCATTCATTTTATTTTTTCCTTTCATATACTCCAATTCAGAAAATCTAATAAAAAATTAAATATTCTGCTGGATCCTTCCCCTGTACACATTTAGGATATTTCAAACAAATGCATTACCAAAGAAGAAAAATTTGGTATCATTCTTAGAATCAAGGTGTCCGTGGTCAATATCAACAATAAAACCTTCCTTTCCACCTTTAACTCCTAGGATACACTAAAAACTGATGAACCCTTACTGCCTGGGAGGACAACTAGCTAGCTCCACAAAAGGGATGAGTGGAGGCCTTCTAACTGTAAACCACATTCTCAATGGGACAATAAAAATCTCACTGTGTATCAAGTACTTTATAAACGTGAATACAATATACAAACAGACAGATAGTAAATCTGCAGTAGTAAAATTTCACTGGGGAAAACAATTGAGAAAAAGATGCCAAAAAAGACTCCTTATGAAGGTGATAATGAAAAAAGGTTGAGAAACACTGCTATGCAAAATGTACTTCTTTTTAATTTTCTCTTTTATCTATATAGCCTATTCAAAAAAACTCATAATAGAAAGTCAAGTGTATTCTAACAATACTTAAGAAGATGTGTTTTTGCCAACCATTCTTCACCCTTTTAGGAGAGAATAAGAAATCTCTGTTCAAGCATAAGGTGTTATACACTTGTTTGATGCCTGCCTCTAGGACAATGAGGAGGTAAAGACAATCTCCCAATTACATGCTTTCACAGAGGACAGTCTGTAAAGTTACAGAACTCCATTCCTTCTTACGTACCTTACACCATAAAATACCATTTCCAAAGGAAAGTAAGGCAAAATTAAAAATAATTTCAGCCTAAGTTTTTGAAGCTTACTGTCAAGAAGGATACTTAGTTATTAATAAATTTGATTTTTTTTTAAGTTATACGAATGAAAAAGAAATATATATACATGGTGAAGACTCAGAGGTCCAAAATGGTATACTGTTTCCAGGAAATGGCTGCCGCCCTTACTCCTATACCTAGGTTCCAACTCTTTCCCAAATCAGCAAATCATTGTCAGTTTGCCAGCTGACGTGGAGATTAAATTATTAACTAGGAACCAGAAAATCTGACTACCAAAATGTTAAACTGCCCCTTCTAAAACTCTCAGGATGGATTCACTATCAACCAAATTACCAGATGCTTTAATTCCAGACACTCAATAACAGTCAAAGTACAATTCACTAGGCATGTCAAGTTAATCTAGGGGAAGAGTATGCAGACATTCATTTTATAATATTCTTTCAACTTTTCTGTGTATTTGAACATTTCTTTTCCTCCTCCTTCTTTTTTTCCCAAATAGGGCGTCTCACTGTATTGCTCACACTGGTCTTAAACTCCTGGCCTCAAGCCATCCTCCTGCCTCAGCCTCTCAAGTAGCCAGGATTACAGGTGTGAACCGTTATGTGCAGCTTGAATGTTTCAAAATTAGAACATACATATTTTAAAAGTACAGTGTAACAAAGGAATAGAATTAACTTATTCTGGATAGCTTTTGAAAAGACCCACTGCTCAATAAATGTTGGATAACTAACACCGTATTATAAATGAATTGTAAGTGTATAATAAAGGAGTAGTAACTCATTTTGATAAGGCCTTTCTCAGTGCATAATTCTTAAAAAGCGTCCTAATCTTCTATGATTCAGAATCTTTATAAGAGCAAAATTAATTTCAACATCTTACAGGAAGACTGACTACAAACACTATGTACTATGCACTGTATTTATTGCCCAGCAATAAATTGATAATAAAATCATCTATTTCCTGGCAATTCGACATTAAACTATCGAAACAGTATCACGTAAAAGTCTCTGAGGTCTGTGCACAGAATACAAGTACACTATATGGTAGTTTCACTCAACTTTTTAACAAATTTCAAAGTGAAATCATTCTTCTTGTATCAACCAATGCATGTATTTTAATACCAATCAATCTCAAACCACCTTTTAGCTCAAAGTACTTCACAGTTTTACCCCATTTTTACCTTCAAGACTAGCTAAAAATCGCACAATTAGGTTATTCATGTACAAATATAGCCCTTAAAGCAAATACAATTGTTCATAAACGTTCTCATCAAGATGCTTCTGTGGCTTCTACTATGTCAAGGGCTAGATATTAAGATCTTAGCTGGGTGCAGTGGCTCAAGCCTGTAATCCCAGCATTTTGGGAGACCAAGGCAGGTGGATCACCTGAGGTCAGGAGTTTGAGACCAGCCTGGCCAACATAGTGAAACCCCATCTCTACTAAAAACACAAAAATTAGCCAGGCGTGGTGGCACATTCCTGTAGTCGCAGCTATTTGGGAGGCTGAGGCAGGAGAACAGCTTGAACCTGGGAGACAGAGGTTGCAGTGAGCCAAGACTGAGCCACTGCAATCCAGCCTGGACAACAGAGTGAAACTCCTATCTTTAAAAAAAAAAAAAAAAAAAAAAAAAAAAACCTAATGAAGATATGTAAATTCTAGCCAAACCTAGTCTAATTAGCTTAAAATTTTTTAGTTATGTGAACATTTGACTGCTCATAAAAAATTTATACATCATAGTCTTTTGATGCAAAATATCAACAAAAGCCTACACTGCTAGTGTCTTCTTTTACTTAAAAATAAAACATTTGCAAATATTCACAACTTTATATTTAAAAATCATACCTGTCCATTTAAAATCCTTGTAAAAAGGGTGTTCTTATCTTTCAATTTTAGCTCAAGATCCATAAACGTCAGTTTATTTGTGCTGACCTGGAATTTGTCATTAGTGAATAATGCACCAGATATTCTATTGTAGCATTCAATTGGTGCAAGCCCTCTCTTCTTAGGAGGAGTACACCAGTCAAAGCTTGAACAGAACAAAATGTTAGTTAGTAAAAAAAATTAAGTGGTAAAAATATAATTTCAGCAAAAATCAAACTTACTCTTCAACTGATGTATATGGTATTAATCGTCCATTCCAAAAACATTCAAAAATAGGCCTTTTCCCTCTAGCTGCTTTCTCAAGTATGAAACAATCATCATCATCATCTTCATCTTTTAATTCTAGATCAAAAGGGCAAATGGAACAAAATGTTTATTGCCAAAATGTGAGAAATAATGAAACAAACACATATGATCTTTCAAATTGCATTCTATAAAACCTAAAGGTAGTTTTATACTCTGTTTGCCCACAAAAAGGCAGGTTTACAAAGTGGTTCCACATTACGAATGGTGTTTGTCATTTAAAAGTCAGTAATTACTTATATATGAACTAATGTACTAGCTGCTGGGCCTGTCATCTTTAAACCTATTCATGAGGCTAAAAGAGTCTTACATCCAAAAAGATTATCCCCTGTAACAAAATCCCTCCTTCCTACAAATATAGGAGCTTAAATCCTGTATCTAAAATAGTTTCACAATTTTATCAGAACTAGCATGTTCACATGAAAATCACCTGAGAAATCTGACATCTAACAGCAGCGAGTTTACCTAGTTTGAACAAATTAGTGAATGATGCTAAAATTAAGCTTACTTTTTAGAAATTATTTCATTTTCAGATTTAACTAAGCATGGAAAATGTACACAGAACTGTAAGATATATTACTATGCATCGAGAGCATTAATTAGCACAATTTTCTATAATCTTATGTTTATTAGCAACACACTCTCGTGTATCCAGATAAATTAGGATTAAACAACATGATCCTGACATATTAACATCTCAGCTACCCTGGCATTAGTTCACGCACCTAAAACAAAACCTTCTCCCTAAAAGCCCTCACAAGAAGTCCCTTATATACAAGGTGCTTTCAATCAAACAAAACCACTTTGCTCTTAGAGAATCCCTCTGATTGATCACTCAACTTACTTGCTCTTCTTTTTAAGGCAGCATTTGAAAAAATTTATATCTTTTTGTCTATTAGCATACAAAAATTGGAAATAGTAAATTTAAGAAGTCAGAGACAGCCAGGCACAGTGGTTTATGCCTGTAATCCTAGCACTTTGGGAGGCTGAGGTGGGAGGATTACCTGAGTTCAGGAGTTTGAGACTACCCTGGGCAACATGACAAAACCTTGTCTCTAATAAAATACAAAAAAATTAGTCTGGCATGGTCGTGGGCACCTGTAGTCCCAGTTACTCAGGAGGTTGATCCATGAGAATTGCTTGAACCTGGGAGGCAGAGATTGCAGTGAGCCTACATTGTGCCACTGCACTCCAGCCTGTGTGGTAACACGAGACTTTTGTCTCCAAAACATAAAAAAAAAGCAAAAATGCCAGTGGAGCCACTCAGTAACAACACATACTGAGCAGGAGCACTTAATAAATAGTGCTGAGCACTATTCTGAGAAGTTGCCCCAGTTTTTAAATTTGATCTTCACAACACCCTTATGAGGTGTGAACTACCCATATCCCAGATAAGGAAACTAAGGTAGGGAGTAGTTTGTCCAACAGAAAGCAGCAAAGATGGGATTCAAATCAGAAAATCTGGCTGCAGACCCTAGAAAACTAACAATGTACTCAGGAAGTATTCTGAAAGAAAAAGTTTAATATTGTTAACCTATCAATTCAATGCAATCCCAATAATCCCACTAGAATTATTATAAGTGAATGTATGAAGCTGATTCCAAAGTTATCTAGAAGAGCAAAAGTATTCTCAAAAAGGAACAATAGTGAAATGTTTTGTCCCAAACATACCAAATTACAAGATAAAGCTACAAGACAGTATCATTACTTATATACAAAAAAATAAATAGTACCTTATAGTAAAGAATCTAGACCTATGTACTTATGGGAACTTTATATTATAAAAGTAATATTATAAAAGTTCTAACTATTGGGTAAATTGTAACATTTAATAACTGGTGCTAAGAAACTGAGTATGAATACCACATAGAAAATAATTGTTAAATCCCTATCTCTCTACTGGGAAAAAAAAAAAAAAAGGGGGGCCGGGTGTGGTGGCTCACGCCTGTAATTCTAGTACTTCGGAAGGCCAAGGCAGGAGGACTATTTCAGGCCAGGATTTCAAGACCAGCCTAGGCAACATGGCAAGACCCCATCACTCAAAAATTTAAATAAATAAAATCCCACCTTACTCTACATACAAAAAAGGAAAACACAGATGCACTGACCATAAAATGACAACAAAATCAAAAAAGCTACAGATTTACATAATCTTGAGGTGTAAAAAGCCTTTCTACAGTAAGACAATATCAGAAAGCAAAAAGAAAAAACTGATAGATATGACTGCATAAAGTGTAAAACTGCAACAAGGATAAAGAGAAGAGAACATATAAACGATTAATATGCATACATATCTAAAAGTTTGGTTTCATAACAGAACTAAAAGAAGAGTTCATTAAAGATGTATTCACCTAGAAACGAACGTACATAAAAATCAGGAATTACAAAAATTACAAATACCTAAAACAACCTAAGACCTGCATAAGAAAAAGTTTTAATATTTATTTTTCTAACCTGAATAGCCCAACTGATAATCATTTAGAAAAACAAATTGCTGTCCCAAATCACAACTTCGTATTTTATAACTAAGATAACAGATTAACATACTTGATGGAAAGCATGGATCATCAGGGTAGGTTTCTCTATCATATAAGAATGGATGATAACGGATAATCCCTTCCACTACACCATCTCCTTCAACATGAGCTTTGAATTCAAAACTGTCAGCTGCTGTGTTTACATACAACGTCTGCATGTCGTCTTGTATTTCCCTTAGGTTGACAATCTTAGGTACCTTCCCTTTTTCAAACATAGAAATCTAAAATAAAAATGAAACAAAAATAATTAAATTCCATGGTAACTTTACTTTTGTTCTCAGCTATGATTCAACAATAGAATAAGCAAAAATTCTGTTTATTTGTACAAGTAATAATCTGGCTTAATGAAATATATATATTTATATATGAGTTAAACAGCTTTAAGTAGCATCTCGATAAGGAATATACTACTAAAAAATATAAGCAAAGAAACAGCAAATCAGAGCTGAAGGACAGAAAAGTCACAATAATTCAAGGTTTCTTGCTAGAGGTAGGAAGTGGGACAACATTGTACGTGAAATTCTAACATGTGGGTTAGGGTATTGAGAATCCAATACTCAAATGCTCTGTGCCACTAAATCTTGTCACCATCATACAACTTCTACAAACAAAAGGAAAGCTACGTTATCTCCCTTTTCCTCCATGCTTCAAGAGATGATTGATGTTCAGTAACAATGCATAGCTCTACAGAAGAGAGACAAAAAAAGATAAACCAAGTACTACAGTAAATAAAGGTTCAAGAAAAATACATCTAGGAAAAATCTCTTTAGTTGGATATCAAACAATCAAAGTAGTTTGGTAAAAAACAAGGAGAGAAGTTGTCTAATTATCGAGTGTTTTTTATTAGCCCAAGTCATTTAGAACTGGAACAAATATCTCATAATTTTTAATATTTTAAGATGGATTTTTCTCTTACTTCAATATCAATATTGTTGAAAGGTTCAACTTCTTTTGATGTTCGTATTTCATTTCCTTTTGGGCCATGAATATAGTAATGATAAATATGCCTAAAAGAGAGAAGAATAATTTTATACTTTTAATTCACATAAAATTATAGTTAATGTAATCTTCTATCAAAAAATTTTAACACTATTTACTAGGTATCAAGCACTTTATTAAGCATTTTTAAACACATATTCCATTTAATGGTAAAAACAATTGAGATGCAGGTATTATTGCGTCTCATTTTACAGATATAGACCCTGGGGTACAAGGAGTGTATGTAAGTTATCTGACATCACAGAATAGAGTTAGGGAGCTGTGGGCTTCAACTCAGGTCTTCCCAACTTTAAAGACCATATACACCACTTCCAAGAGGAATAATTCATCAAATAAATATAAATTAGACAGCAAGAGTCTATAATGCTACTTGCCAGGTACACTCCAGAAAGGACTCAATTATCGGGGGTAAACTGAATTCGATATCTAATGTCAATATGAGAATATCATTCTAGAACAGCAGTCCCCCACCTTTTTTGCACCAAAACCAGTTTCATGGAAGACAATTTTTCCAGGGATGGGAGTTGAAGGGGGGTGATTTGGGATGAAAATCTTCCACCTCAGCTCAACAGGCATTAGAGTCTCATAAGGAGCACGCAATACCTCACAAGCACAGTTCACATTAGGGTTCATGCTCCTATGAGAAATCTAGTGCTGCCACTGATCTGACAGAAGGCGGAGCCAGGAGGTAATGCTCACTGGGGCCCACCACTCACTGTGGGGCCGGGTTCCTAAAAGGCCACAGATGGGTACCAGTTCACAACCCGGGCGTTGGGAACCCCCATTCTAGAACATTCATCTCTCCTCTCCTATAGCACTGAGACAATCTTATCCTAATATTCCAAAAACAAAACTACTAAGTTTGACATCATCTCACTGAAAACCAACACTCTGGAAATCAACACCTCTTTATTTTTTAAGAAAAGGTTTAAAAAGATTATATTTTGGTAATGTTGTTCAGGATTATAAAATACCATGTCTTTATTCGCAAAATAGAAATTTGCAATATTTCTTCATAATCATTCTTTATTAGAGCAAGAGTATATTTAAATTATGTGTTAACGTACACTGAGTTCCTTCAATAAAAAGAAACTATAAAATAGCTAATAAAATAAGTACTTGAAGAAAACTGCAAAGTCCTATTTAAATACCTTGGGTAACAGGGATAATAAACAGAAATATTCAACAAGAAAAAAGGTATTCCTAAAATCAAATTTATTTTCCCATAAAAAAATTTTTAAAATTCTCTTAGCATATAATTATGTATAAAATTGAGACTCTCAAATTAAGAGCAACAGTCTTTTGGGTAAATGTAAAAAGATGCATTTTTAAAATATGAATTTTGAGCAGATGTACCCATTTTGCAAGTCTCAGTAATTCAGACTAATGCAAATCAGGGAAACAATACAGTAAATCGTACGTACCACATAGCTATAAAAAAAAAATTTGGGGGCCAGGCGCGGTGGCTCACGCCTGTAATCGCAGCACTTTGGGAGGCCGAGACAGGCAGATCATGAGGTCAGGAGATCGAGACCATCCTGGCTAACACGCTGAAACCCCGTCTCTACTAAAAATACAAAAATTAGCCAGGCGCGGTGGCAGGCACCTGTAGTCCCAGCCACACGGGAGGCTGAGGCAGGAGAATGGCATGAACCCAGGAGGCAGGGCGTGCAGTGAGTGGAGATCATGCCACTGCACTACAGCCTGGGCGACAGAGTGAGACTCCGTCTAAAAAAAAAAAAAAAAAAAAATTTTAGGCCAGGCACAGGGGCTCACGCCTGTAATCCCAGTACTTTGGGAGGCTGAGGTGGGCGGATCACCTGAGGTCAGGAGTTCAAGACCAGCCTGGCCAATTACAGCGAAACCCTGTCTCTACTAAAAATACAAAAATTAGTCGAGTGTGGTGGCACGCGCCTGTAATCCCAGCTACGCGGGAGGCTGAGGCAGGAGAATCGTTTGAACCCAGGAGGCGGAGGTTGCAGTGAGCTGAGATTGCGTCATTGCACTTCAGCCTGGGCAACAAGAGTGAAACTCTGTCTCCAAAAAAAAAAAAAATTAGAGCCATTAAATAACTATTCCTCTGATTTGGTCTAATGGGATATAGAGTCCCTACAAGTTTTACTGGAATAAAAACGTATGATTATTTTCAGCACTAATGTCATACAGGCACATACATACATATATTTTTTATTTTAATAAGCTTGATGCATTCATTCACTTAATAAACATCTGAGCATCTACCATGTAGCAAGTATTCTGCTAGTAGACATTGGAGACACAGCAGTGAATTTAACGACAAAAATAAATATATATGGTATGGAAGATTATGACAGGTGCTATGGAAAAGCAGCACAAAACGGGGTCGTGGAAGTGATATAGTGCTCAATTTGACAAACTGTGAAGTTCATTTTTAATTTTATAGTATTGTCAAAATCCTGTGCCTCAAATAATGCTCAGTACACTAGAGATGATCTATAAATACTTACAGAATAAAAGAATAGAGAGCTGTTTTAACACCAATATCAGAGTACTGGATAATATCAGAGTACTGGGAAGAAAATGAGATAGGAGCAAAAAGGATACCAAAGAGGCTTCAATGTATCTGTAATATTTTCAGTCTTAAAAAAGTTAAGTACCAACATTTCCTAAACCAAATATAATTACTTACGCTAACTGTCGTGTCCAAAGGTGGAAATAATTTTTCAAGTACTGTATGTGTTCTGGTTGTACCCCTGTGATAACCACAGCAGTAAAGCTATCTTTTTCCTTCTCCTCTATGATGAGATTATGTAGAAATCTTTCATCATCATTTGTAATGTGAACAGAATCAGAGGGCTACAAGAGTGAACACAAATACAACAGATTAAATCATCTAAATTATAATTATACAAATAGCTATTGCATCAAATTTTAATGTGATTTACTTGGAGTTTCACAAACAGGCTTCAGAAAAGCTTTTGGAGGACACTGGCCCAATATAACAAACTGGCTGAGCATGTGACAACACTGTGAAGACAAGGGAACTTTCACACAGACTGCTAAACTAGCATGCATAAAGAGCACCCTATCTTATAATGATAAACCAATTTTAGAATCATAAAGGAAAAGGTAAAGACAAATACCGAGTTTTAAAATGCCTTAAAAAATTGAGGACACTTACCCTAGGGTGGAATGAACCCTTGCTTGGGAGACCTACCACTTAACTTGGTCAGGACCAATGTCCAGCCCTCCATGTTCAAGAAAACTACAGGGCAGGCTGGACACAGCTAGCTAAGCCCAAACACATTGTGCTTAAAGGTAAAAATCATCCTGGACACCAGTCCACTTTCAGAGAAAATCTAAATATTCTCTGGAAGGGGGGTAGTAGGGGAATTTGAGGATAAAATTACAAACTTCTCAGTTTGTAGTATGAGTCTATGTTTTAAAAAATTCCAGGTCGGGTGCGGTAGTTCACTACTGTAATCCCAGCACTTGGGGAGGCTGAGGCGGGCAGATCACCTGAGGTCAGGAGTTCAAGACCAGCCTGGCCAACAAGGCGAAACCCCATCTCTACTTAAAATACGAAAGCAGCCAGGCGTGGTGGCATGTGCTTGTAATCCCAGCTACTAGGGAGGCTGAGGCAGGAGAACCGCTTAAGCCCAGGAGTCTGAGGTTGCAGTGAGCCAAGATCGCGCCACTGCACTTCAGACTGGGCAACAAGCATGTCTTAAAAAAAAAATAAAACGACAACAAAAAAAACATGGTATGTGCGCACGCGTGTGTGTGCATGTGTGTGTATGTGTATACAGTCATATGCCACATAACATTTCTGTCAACAATTGACTGCAGTGGTCACATAAGATGATACAATATTGTAAAATCAGTGTACCTTTTCTATGTTTAGATATGTTTAGCTACACAAATATTTACCATTCTGTTACAACTGCCTGGGGTAACAAGCTGTACAAATTTGTAGATTAGGAGCAGTACCCTATACCATATAGCCTAGGTGTGTAGTAGGTTATGCCATCTAAATTTGTGTAAGTACGCTCTATGATGTTCACACAGCAACAAAATACCCTAATGATACAGTTCTCAGAATGCATCCCTGTCCTTAAGTAATATGAGACTATATCTACTGTGTATGTTGCTATGTAGATTTAAAAACTGTGGAAATAAAAACAGATCAAACTATTCTATCTAGGAAATCAGTTAATTTTTAAAAATAAGTATGTATGATTACTTGCTTAACTAAAAACAGTGTTACAGCTCTTTTAGAATTTGTCTATCAAATTCTAAAATTTCTGATTAAAAAATAATAAATCCTTTAAGACTATACCCCTTCAAAACCATTCTAATGCATCTCTATACACTAAATTGCTAATATCACAGCTACAATATATACAAGTAACATTTCATACACTTTGAGTCAGTAGAGTAGTCTGAATTTACTAATGATGCAAATTCATTATCCAAATATTTATCAAGCATCTTCTGTAAGTCCTATGCCTCAACTTGGGCCTAAGGAAGACAGGTTCAAGATAAATAAGACAGTGCCTTTGTGCTCTACAAATTCCATCTGGTAGGAAATGAAAAAAACAAATGATTACAAAACAATATGCCATTATGTATGAAGATATGAACCAAGAGCTACACAGGTAAAAAGAGGGTGACAGTCACCCAGCAGATGACTGATTAATAACATTCCAGACAAATGAGAACATGAATTCAAGAGCATAAAGGAAATATGGTAGTTTTAGGATATATGATAAACATATGATAAAAGATAAGGCAGGATGGCTGAATTAGAGCAGTGGAAAGTGGGTGGAAGAGAGGATAGATGAAAGAAAATAATATAAAAGACAAAATTAAATGTGCTGAATGATTAACAAAAAGGATTATCAACTTTAACTGCATGGCTAGTGGATGCCATTAATTGAAAAGGGTAGTTGAGAGGGAAACAGGAGAAAGAGGGAATAAGAAAGGTTTCCAGATAATATTTGATCTCTTTCTCTTAAGAGACAGGGTCTCTCTATGTTGCCCAGCTGGTCTTGAACTCCTGGGCTCAAGAGATTCTCCCTCCTCAGTCTCCCAAAGTGCTAGGATTACCGGCATGAGCCACTGTGCCCAGCCAATAATTGACTTCAAAGGTACCAAAAGTGAGTTATTCCTCAAACACCTAAGAAAGAACATCTAACTGAACCTGGAAATGAGTGTGCTGGACATGATCAGTTGGTATTCATCACCCATTCCTACTACCTTTAACTGTACTCCCTTGGGCTACAGAGGTTGGAAGGAAAAAAAAAATACTGTTTGGTTGTGGATGCAAATTAGGTTTCACCAATTAGACATACTAGCCAAAATCTGGACGCCAAAAATGAAGCAAAGGCTATTTCCTGAAGTTTCTTAAAGGTTTTCTGTTATCATACAAGGCACTGAAAGATCAGTAACCAGGTTTCAGGTTTAATGTGTCAAAAGGCCACTGCAGCCCTAGTTATGGCCAGAAATTCTGTTTTCCAGTCGTGGAGCAACTGTGGCAGTGAGAACATTCCAACTTTTGGATCACAGATACAGCAGTGAGTTCCTGAATTCCAGACCCAGTGGTGGTCCTCCAACTGAATGATTATAGCAAATGTTGCAGCATCCCTCCAGGATTAACTTCAGAGTCTTAGTATCATTCTTGAAGGCTTAGCCCATAACTCATTCCTTTGGCCCTTCCAATAATCAGGTAATCACCTGATTCCCTCTGTTAGATATTTTCTGTTTAAAGGGCCTAGGATGGTTTGTTTCCTTTATTGAAGCTAGCATGTTTCAGTGTCTCAGTCTTGAGAAAAGTTTTCACATGAAACTCAGATTTGAGAGCTTTTGACATAAGTAGCAAATACACATCTTTAGAAAAGGCAAGACTATTGACTATAGAACAAGAACCACCAACTCCACCCACATTCTGAAAACTGCTCACAGGTCAGAGATACAAGGCCAACAAAAATAGGCTGGAAAAGACTGGTCATAAAAGGAAACGGAACAGGTACTTATGTTTGTTGGGTAGAACTAAGCACAAAATACAGAAAAGGCTGGCAGAGAAATGGTGCTCCAGGAGACACAGTTCTATACAAGCTTCGTAATACGCACACAGTTTTGAAAACCACTTAAATTCTCAATTTCTATTTCTCACCAGTTTTATCACGGCAACTAATATTTCCACCATTATATTTTACAGGGCTTTGTGGTGGTTAAGACAAGATGGAATACTGTTACGTAAAAATATCAAAATATGCAATTTGTTAAGTAAATGAAACAAAGAAAAGAAAGTCGTGTCCTGCACAAAGGTATATTAAGTTATCGAGAAAATAAAAGTGGGTAATAAAATGGAAAAAAAAATAATCCAACCCACCAACTAATGAAAGAAAAGGTATTTTTTTTTTCACTTATCAAATGGCCAACATTTTGCTGCCCTTTCCCCTTCTCACTCTTTTGAAAAATAAATGGTCAGACATGTACTTCCATACGGTTGGAAATGTATGTGACTAGGGGTTTAACCTTTCTGACAAGCAATTTTGAAATACATGCCACGAACATTTTAAAAGTTCAAATTCAGGCTGGGCGTAGTGGCTCACACCTGTAATCCTAGCACTTTGGGAGGCCAAGGTGGGCGGACTGCCTGAGGTCAGGAGCTCAAGACCAGTCTGGCCAACATGGTGAAACTTCGTCTCTACTTAAAAAAAAAAAAAAAAAAAAAAAATTAGCCGAGCGTGGTGGCATGAGCCTGTAATCCCAGCTACTCGGGAGGAATTGCTTCAACCAGGGAGGCAGAGGTTGTGGTGTGCTGAGATCATGCCACGGCACTCCAGCCTGGGCGACAGAGTGCAACGCCATCTCAAAAAAAAAAGTTCAAATTCATTATCACAGCTATTAAAATTATAACAATCTAAACTAAGGAAAAAAATTTTTAATTCAGGTAAAATGTTATGCAAAGATATTCACGGCAATGTCTTTACAATTACTGTAAAATCCTTTAAATAAGCCAAATGCTCAACAGAATCATGAAATTATGTTACAGTCATTGAAGGAAATGTTATAAAGCTACTAAAAACTGCTGTGTATCAAAACAATTTGTAAGATGGGGAAATATTCAATGTGTTAATTTTTAAAATGTGGGATCAAAACTATTAAGTAGGCCGGGCACGGTGGCTCAAGCCTGTAATCCCAGCACTTTGGGAGGCCGAGACGGGCGGATCATGAGGTCAGGAGATCGAGACCATCCTGGCTAACACGGTGAAACCCCGTCTCTACTAAAAAAAGTACAAAAAACTAGCCGGGCGAGGTGGCGGGCGCCTGTAGTCCCAGCTACTCGGGAGGCTGAGGCAGGAGAATGGCGTGAACCTGGGAGGCAGAGTTTGCAGTGAGCTGAGATCCGGCCACTGCACTCCAGCCTGGGCGACAGAGCAAGACTCTGTCTCAAAAAAAAAAAAAAAAAAACTATTAAGTATATATTTTAAAAAGCTGAATTAGAAGGAAATTCACCAAAATGTTTCAGTAGGCTTCTCTAGGACTTGGGAGTATTTTTATCTTCCTTATGCTTTCCTATAAAGCTTCCTACAAGTTATTTTAGAATCAGAAAACCAATGTTTTAAAAGTTCAAAATTACTTTTTAAAAAATTTGTATTGTTTTTGAGACAGTCTTGCTCTATCATCCAAACTGAAATGTAGCAGCATGATCATAGCTCACTTGCAGCTGGGCTCAAGTGATCCTCCCACCTCAGCCTGCCAAGTAGCTGGGACTACAGGTGCGCAGACCAGCACACCCAGCTTTTCTTTTTCTTTTTCTTTTTTTCAGTAGAGACAAGGTCTCCTATGCTATAGAGGCTGGTCTTGAACTCCTGAGCTCAAGCAGTCCTCCCACCTCAGCTTCCCAAACTAGTGGTACTACAGGACTGAGCTACCATGTCCAGCCCCAAATCACTTTAAAATAAAGATTTTCCCGTAACTCCAACACTTTCGGAGGCCAAGGTTGGAAGATTACCTGAGTCCGGGAGTTAGAGGCTGCAGTGAACTGTGATAGCACCACTACACTCTAGAGGGACAGAGTGAGACTCCATCTCTTAAAATAATAAGTAAACTAACTTATATATTAAAGATTTTAGATTAAAAATCATGTTTCAGGCTGGGCATGGTGGCTCACGTCTGTAATCCTAGCACTTTGGGAGGCCAAGGTGGGCGGATCACTTGAGGTCAGGAGTTCAAAACCAGCCCGGCCAACATGGTGAAACCCTGTCTCTAGTAAAAATACAAAAAAAGTAGTGGGGTGGGTGTGGTGGCAGGCGCCTGTAATCCTACAATCCCAGCTACTCGAGAGGCTGAGGCAGGAGAATCTCTTGAACCTGGGAGGTGGAGGCTGCAGCGAGCTGAGGTTGCGCCACTGCACTCCAGCCTGAGCGACAGAGTGAGACTCCATCTCGAGAAAAAAAAAAAAATCATGTTTCAAACAGAGTTGAAGGGATACACAATAAATATACCATTTACTTGCCACTAAGATTCAAATTTTTTAACATTTTGTCATATTAACACAAGAATTTGAATGCAAACTTGTAACAGCAATCTCTCATTTATTTCTCTTGAGGTCCAATTTCCTGAAAGTACATTACCCTATTACTGTTTTTCTACTCTATAATTTTATTATATAACAAAGATTTTAAAATCCAAATTCAGACCAGGGAAAAAAGTTTACAATCCTACAAGCAATTTAAAGAAAGCTTAGTAAGCTTTATGAGACAACTTGTCTGAAGATTTTGGCTTGAGAAAGCCCATTTTTGTTGCTAGCATGACTAAAGGAAAGGGTAACTATGAAAATTTCATACCTTCAAGTTAAGTTCTGTCCTACCGTCTATCCAAAGGAGTAAATTTATAATTATGAGTCAAAAATGTATTGTACCTTTCTGTTTCTAATATATCCACTATATATTGCCTCTTTATTTTTCTCCTTCTTCTCAAAATCTTCTTTAGAAAGCACAAGCTCATGAACATCTTGGGAATCTGCAGGTTTGCTTATCATCTGTTAAATATTAAAAAGAGTACTTTTTAAATTCCTAATAAACTGGTTAATGCATTTAGACAGAGTCAACTTCAAAATCTTTTGATCAACTTTCATTTCTAAGAAATCTTTTTACTTACTCTGGCTGATTGTCCGACAAAGAAGACAGCTTGCTTGCCCCCAACACCAAAATAGGAAATATCACTATTTAAACTGCGTGGCACTGGTACTGGACGAACATATCCTGAATGATCACTAAAATAAAACATTACATTAATGCAGTGATTTTAATCAAGCTAGTTAAGTGTCAAAAGAAACTTTCATTGCGCTTGTATTCAGTGTTAATGAAATGATCACCATGCCTGCAAACACCCCTAACTGAAAGCTGAAATAATCAGTGTCAAGACATCCACTCCAGTTCATCTCAAAGTGTAGTCCCCAGGCCAGATGCACTAGCTTTACCTGAAAACTTTTAAGAAATGTAAATTCTTGGGCTCAGTCCTACTAAATCAGAAAATCTCTCAGCAAACAGGACTAAATAAGTATTTTTATTATCCTTATGCCTCTAAAACTTTCCTTCAAAGCTGTTTGCTACTTCAAAACTTCCTAAAATATTGTCTAAAGAATAATGGTAATTAGAGCAAAGGAGAGTGTCACTTCCATATATCATGATAAATGAAGAGCTCTGAGGGAACACTGCACCATAACAACATTCTGAAGAAGAGGCACCACTGGTCTTTCAAAATATAGGCAAAGTCTCCATGGACATCATCCCCCAATATCAGAAAGAAACAGAATGAAAGTGAAGCTGGAACCACTATTAAACTCAATGGAAAGATTAAAGAGCAGGTGTGACAAAGCTGGAGAGAATTAGAGAACAGAAAGATGCAAAGAATGTAACCACAGGAAACAAAGAAAGAAAACAAAACTGAAAAAATCAAAGTGGTGTTAAAAGACATAAATGACCAAAGCAAAATATCTCACACAAGATTAAATGTAGTTCTAGAAACAGAAGGGACAGAGAACAGAAAACAGCTGTAAATATGCTTGAACCAGTATGACATGGCTTCACAGATCCAAGAAAACGAAAAGAGCCCAAACAAGATACATAAAAAGAAATCAACATCACTGTAAACACCAAAAACCAAACAGAAGAACTAGAAAATAGGCTGAGAGATAAGACAGGATAAAATAGATTAGCAGGCTTTGACAGTGACAGTATAAGACAGAGAAGAATATTATCTCTGCAATGCCTGAAAAAAATCTGTTAACCTAAAATTGTCAACTAGAAAAAAATTAAGAATTTATAGATTAAAAACCAAAGTAATTTACCACCAGAAGACTTGTTCTAAATTAATGTTCCTACAAGCACAATCTAACATACAAGAGGTCACCATAATACAATACATACAAAAGTAATTTTTTTAAGTACTACATATGAGACATTTACTGGTGTGGTGAAAAAGTGGTATGTGTATATCGTTGAATTTCTAAGAAGTCACACTTTACATACCTTCAATAACAAAACTGTCATTTCAGGAAGAGAGTGACCAAAGCTAATGAAGTCCTTAAGTTGGGGGAAGGAAAATACTTTTAATCCTGAAATCTAAATATGCATGATAAAATTTCAAAGAAGATCAGAGAAGATACAAATTCTAAAATATTAAAAAGAAAAAAGGTGGATCAAGAAAATGAAACAGCAGAAGACAATAAATTTAAGAGAAAACAAAGAAACAGAAACAAAGAATGGGATAACCAAAAACATTTTAATTGGTATAAAAAGTCCTATCCTCATATATAAATAATCAAAATAAACATAAAGACAACATTGAGCAGGTAGGACACTGTAATACCAGAGATACAAAACAACAAAAGCACCCAAAAGAGTATTCCCTCACAATACCCCCTCAACATCTACAATCACATCCCCACACAACACACACAAACTGTCGACACAAAATAACACACACAAAATGCCTCCCCACACAACCCTGCATTTATACAAAACACCTCACACAATACACAAACATATCACTACTTTGTTTTTCTTTTTTCCACTTTTTTTTTTTTATTATACTTCAAGTTCTAGGGTACATGTGCATAACGTGCAGGTTTGTTACATATGTATACTTGTGCCATGTTGGTGTGCTGCCCCATCAACTCGTCAACACCCATCAACTCGTCCTTTACATCAGGTATAACTCTCAGTGCAATCCCTCCCCCCTCCCCCCTCCCCATAATAGGCCCCGGTGTGTGATGTTCCCCTTCCTGAGTCCAAGTGATCTCATTGTTCAGTTCCCACCTATGAGTGAGAACATGCGCACACCACTACTTTCAACAGAAACGACACCACGATGCTACAAAGCATACACACTGATGATTAAAAAAAAAAATCTTAAGTCAGAGAAAAACAGACAATATGTTCTGAGACATAAAGATAAGACTGACAACAGATTTCTCCTTATAAATGATGCAAGTTGGTAGGAAACTGAGTGACATATTTAACATATAGGTTTGAGTACCCCTTATCCAAAATGCTTGGGACCAAAAGTATTTCAGATTTCTGATTTCTTTTCCAATTTTGGAATAGACGCATTATACTTACCAGCTGAGCATCCCAAATCTGAAAATGCAACATCTGAAATGTTCCAATAAGCATTTCCTTAAGTGTCATGTTGGTGCTCAAAAAATTTTGGATTCTGGAGCAGTTCAGATTTTGTATTTTTGAATTTGAGATGCTCAACTTGTACTTAAATTTTGTTAAAGTCAAGCTCAAACTAGATGCTCAGCAAAACTATCTTTGGGGTTTGGGGGGAAGAGAGAGATCGTATCAGACATACAAAATCTGAAAAAAATTCACCAAGAACAGACTGAATTTATAAGAGAATGTTTAGAAAGATCTTCTCAGAAAGGAAAACAATACTAGATAGATTTACACAAAGGAATAAATACAAGCTCTAGTAAATATGGTAAATATGTGGGTAAACATAAACTGGTTCAGAGACTCAGATTTCGCATGCAAATGTTCATAGCAGCATTATCAAAAGACAAAAGGTAGAAACAACTTGTGTCCATTCATCTACGAACTGATAGACAAAATATAATATGGTTGTACAGTGAAGAATTATTCAACCATAAAAAGGAATGAAATTCTGATACATGCTACAACATGGATGATCCTCGAAAATTATGCTAAGTGAAGTAAGTCACGGATGACAAATACTGTATAACGACAAATACTGTACACTTCCACTTAAAGGAGGTACCTTGATTAGGTAAATTCATTGAAAACAGAAAGTACAATAATGGTTACCAGGGGATACAAGTGGGAGCAATGGGGAGTTACTGTTCAATGAGTAAAGCTTCAATTTGGGGGTACAGGGTGAAAAAACTTTCGGAATACATAATAAAAATAGTTGTAAAAGACTGTGACTGTAATTAATGCCATGGAATTATACACTTTAAAATGGTTATAACTGTAAATATTATGTTATTTATATCTTACCACAATTTTTTAAAAGAGAACTGCTTTAAAAAGGGACAGAACAGTGTGCTGTTGGAACACAGAGCAGATGTGTACAGTTTAGCAAGAAAGGTCAGGAAGTTGAGAAGAAGCCTTTTTACATTAAGGAGAGAGGCAAATGATTATTTAAAGCTAAATAACAATACTGTACTTTGACATTGATGCCAAAGTAAAATGTATAAAAACAAAAGTACAAAGACCAAGATAGCATAAATGGAAGTATACTGTTGTGATGTATTTATATGTGAAGTGGTTTAGTATCACTTAATACAAACTGTGATAAATTAAAGAGTTATACTATGAATCCTGGAGTTTCCAGTAAAGTAACAGCTATAGTTAATAAGCCAAAAAGGAAATAAAATGGAATCTCTCTTGCTCTTGCTCTCTCTCCCTCACACACACACACACTCTCACACACACACACACACACACACACACACAATGAATCTGCAATAAGGCAGGAAAAAAAGAAAATGGGAACAAAAAATAGGCAGGAAAAATAAAAAATAAATTAACAAAGATGGTAAACTTAAATCTCAACACATCAATAATCCAATTAAAAGCAACTGATCTAAACACTCCAATTAAAAGGCAGAGATTGTTAAATATTAAGACACAAATATGCATTGCCTAAAAGAAACCCTCTCTAAATATAAAGAGACAATAGGTTAAGAGGTTGGAAAAAGATTTACCATTTTAACACTAATGAAAAGAAAGCTAGAGTGAATATATTAACACCAGACAAAGTCAATAAAAGACACCAGGAAATGAACAAAGAACAATTAAACAAATAAATGAGTAAATAAAATAGACTATCACTCTTTGTATTATTACATTTAATTACATTATGGATGCAATAATATCCAGTATTATTTTCCTTTCTGGATAATGTAATAATAACCAGTATTGTTTTCCTTTCTGAAGATCTTTCTAAACATTCTTTTATAATTTGAGTCTGTTCTGCATGAATTTTTTTCAGATTTTGTATGTCCGATAGGATCTCTCTCTTTCCCCCAAAACCCAAAGATAGTTTTGCTGAGCATCTAGTTTGAGCTTGACTTTAACAAAATTTAAGTACAAGTTGAGCATCTCAAATTCAAAAACACAAAATCTGAATGCTCATTATACATTCAATTACATTAAATGTAATAATACAAAGACGCTAAATGAAACTGTAAACATGGTTATAAAACATGACCCAACTATATGTTGTCTATAAGAAACCCATTTCATATATAATAATGAAGGTAGGTTAAAAGAAAATGAATGAAAAAGTATATAGCATGAAAACACAAATGAAAAGAAGCTGGGATGGCTATATTAACAGGTAAAGTACACTCCAAAGCAAAGAAAATAACCAGTGACAAAGAGCAACACTACATAATGAATAAAAAGGTCAACCAAGAAGGCACAGAAGGCACAACAATCCTTGGAGACTTCAATACCCCTTAGTTACTACCACATAGAAAATTCTGCAAGGATACAAAGAAATGAATAGTATCATCAACCTATAGAATCTAACTGACATTTTCAGAACATTTCTCCCAACAAGAGCAAAATACACCTTCTTTTCAAAGACACATAGAAAATCCACCTACACAGATAACATCCTGGATCATAAAACCCAACAAATGTAAAACAGCTGAAATCACTTAACAGTACATTATCTAGCTATCATAAGATTGAACTTGAAATCAATAGAAAGACAATAGGAAAATCTGTTGGAACACTTACAAATTCACGCACTGTTAAAACAATCCATGGGTTAAATACCAAGTTGCAAAGAAAAAAAGTAGACTGAACTGAATGAAAAAGAAAATACTGCGTAACAAAACTTGTGAGATGTAGCAATTTGTTTCCCAGAATTATGATTAACCAAAGTCTATGAGCTAATGTTTATTAAGAAGAAAAAAGTACATGAGTTCTAAGAATTCAGTTACTACGGCAATATTTCTAGGAAATAAGTTGAAAATATCTTCTGATATTTTCCTTAAAATATTTCTGGGAAAATATACAAAAGATTAGAGAGGGAGAAGCTCACTGATAAAACACAACATATATACATCAAGTCACACAAAACTAAAGAATTCTCTCCACTAGTTAGAAATGCACACAATCATAAATCCCTTTTTCAATCCAAATGATCCATGCAAACCAAATCTAGGCAACAACTCTATCACGGCAAGTAAGGCTGAGAATATTTATTGCAAGACAGTCTCAGACTTGTGTTAATGAGTCTAGAAAAATTCCTATATCCACTCAAGGACTATATAAATATCCCTTCATGAACATAAATAAAAGTAGAAAAATACAATTTCAAAGAACAGTTTTACACCACAGCAGTTCTCTGGAGAATTAGGAAATTAAGCCCCTTCAGGAATAAATTTACATCAAAGTCCAAAAAAATTTCAGAGAATATCTTAATTCATATTCTTCATACAATGAAAGAGGACACTTAATCTTTGGGAAATTTTGATGGGAACAAAACATAAGAAGTGTTTCAAGTAAGAAAAAGTATCAGGGGTCCGGGCACAGTGGCTCATGCCCATAATCCCAGCACTTTGGGAGGCTGAGGTGGGTGGATCACCTGAGGTCAGGAGTTCAAGACCAGCCTGGCCAACATAGTGAAACCTCATCTCTACTAAAAATACGAAATTGCCAGGCGTGGTGGTGCGCACCTATAGTCTCAGCTACTTGGGTGGCTGAGGCAGGATTGCTTGAACCTCGGAGGCAGAGGTTGCAGTGAGCTGAAATCACGCCACTGCACTCCAGCCTGGGGCTGACAGGTGGGACTCTTGTCTCAAAAAAAAAAAAAAAAAAAAAAAAAAAGAAGAAGAAAGAGTGATCAGGGAAGATGATCAAATTAGTAAAAGGAACTATCTAAATGATTGCCAGGAAGCCAGGGTAGAGTAACTATATATATCTCACTATCTTGAATCTAACAAAGGAGAAAAAAAAATACCAAAATTAAGAAAGCTCCATCTCTAACAAAATTGGCCACCAATCTCTATCAGAGCCTCTGGAATAAATGTGCCAGACACATGGAAATGACCAAATTAAAGTAGAGTGCTTAAATGTTACAAACGTATTCCCTACATTCGAGTAAATACAAATATTAGAAAGTAAAAGCTCATCTTAATTTGCTGAAAACCAATGAAGACAAACCAGCTTTTTCTTTAGGAATATTAGGAAAAATCCTGTTGGGGTCCCATTTCTACAACTTAAAATAAATATGGCATGGGTCACATAGCATTTTTACTTATTTATATTTCAAAAACACAGTTCTGAGTTGAGAGCCTTTTATTTGATGAGCAAGTTGAAAGTGCAGAAAGAGTGGCACTGATCCAACACATACCTGAATCCAGGTATGTGGACCTAACTAATGTCATACCTCTCCCCTACAAAATAATTATACACATACTGTTATAATTATGTTCCAGATATCCAAGTTAACTTCTAAAGTAGAAATTCTTATAGTGCCCAAGTTATGAGAGAATTTTCTAGGTTTATGTAACGTTATATATCCTTTTTTATTGAGAGACAGAATCTCACTCAGTCGCCCAGGCTGGAGTGCAGTGGTGTGATCATGGATTACTGTAGCCTCGACCTCCTGGTCTCAAGCGATCCTCCCACTTCAGTCTTCTGAGAAGCTGCGGCTACAGAGGTGCAAGCCACAACACCTGGCTAATTTTTTTTTTTTTTGAGATGGGGTCTCACTCTGTCACCCAGGCTGGAGTACAGCGGCACGATCTCGGCTCACTGCATCCTCCACCTCCCAGGTTCAAGCGATTCTCCTGTCTCAGTCTCCCGAGTAGCTAGGATTACCAGCACACACCACCACACCCGGCTAATTTTTGTATTTTTACTATAGAGACAGGGTTTCGCCATGAAGGCCAGGCTGGTCTTGAACTCCTGACCCCAGGTGATCCGCCCACCTCGGCCTCCCAAAGTGCTGGCATTACATGCATGAACCACCGTGCCTGGACCACACGTGGCTAATTTTTTAAAATATTTTTTGTAGAGGTGGGTTCTCATTATGTTGCATAAGCTGGTCTCAAATTCCTGGGCTCAAGCAATCTTCCTGCCTCAGCTTCCCAAAGTGCTGGCATTTCAGGTATGAGCCACTGAGTCCAGCTTATTGTCCTATACCTTAACAAGGGTTTGAGATACACAAGTGTATGTATTTGTCAAAAATCAGTAAACGAGTGAACACTTCCAGAATGGTGGCATAAGGACTTTCAAGAATCTACTCACTGATGAAAGCAATGAGAACACCTGAAAAAAACATCAAAATCAATCAGCAGCAACTGCTTATCGTAACAGCTGTCTGAGGCAATGAAAACAGTGGAGAAAACAAGAATCTGACCAAAAATATACAAGGAAAAGTTGGGGTATGCAAAGTCTGCAGGGTGTTTTAAAAGCTTCAACATATTCACTAGAATCAGTAAGGTCACTCCCACGTGCAGGGCTAAACACATGTTCAAGAAAGAATTGAGAAGGTCCTAATAATGACCCACCTCTAGCTTACCTTGAGGTTCACTATAAGCAAGAAGTAAAAGTAAGGCAGAGTTGTAAACTCTGCAACATAACACTAAAAACATACCCCACTATGCACACAGAGCCCCTCAGCAAAAGCTGGGAGACTTAGTGGTTCAAGGCATTTAAGATAATGTTTGATCATTAGCTGACCACAAAGCTAACTAATCAGAAACTTCAAGGGTAACATAAGGATACGGACTTAACAGTATTCGTTCAGGGAAGCCACGACATAAACAAACAACAGATGCAACAACAAGTCTTGGGGAATGGGGTGGTATCAGATTTCCAGAGTTGCTACATTATATTATAATATGACCAGTTCTCAATAAAAAATTACAAGCCATGCAAAGAGATATTAAAGTATGGTTCACACACAGGAAAAAGAACAGTTGGTAGAAACTGTGGCAGAAGAAGTTCGGCTATTTTAAATATATTCAAAGAACAGAAACCATGTATAATGAACTAAAAGAAAGTATAAGAAATGTATTTCACCAAACAGAGAGTATCAGTTGGGTTAGAAATCATAAAAAAAGAACTGAATAGAAATTCTAGATTTGGAAAAAACGATAACCAAAATGAAAAAACCACTTAAGAGACTCATGAGCAGATTTGAGTTGGCAGAAGAATCCATAAACTTGAAGGTAGGATGATTGAAATTACTTAGTTTGAGGAACAAAAAGGAAAATGAAGTAAAAAGAACAGACATGTACTACAGAACACCATTAAGTATATGGATAAGAGGAGTCATAGAAGGAAAGGAGAGAAAGAATACTTGGAGGAAAAAAATGGCAAAAAAACTCCCAAAAGTTGATGAAAAACTTTATTCTATATATCTGAGAAGCTCAATGAACTCTAAGTAGGATGAACCCATATCCACACCTAGACACATCAGCATTAAACTGTCAAAAACCAGAGACAAAGAGAATCTCAAAAGCAGTGAGAGAAGCAATCTGTTACACAGAAGGGATCCTCAAAAAGATTTAACAGCTAATTTCTCATCAGAAACCATAAAGCCAGAAGGTAGTGAGCTAACATATTCAAAGTGTTGAAAGACAAAAGACTGTCAACCAAGAGTTTTTTACCCAGCACAAATAGCCTTCAAAAATAATGGAAAGGTGCCGGGTGTGGTGGCTCACACCTGTAATCCCAGTACTTTGGGAGGCCGAGGCAGGCAGATCACAAGATCAAGAGTTCGAGAACAGCCTGGCCAATATGGTGAAACCTTGACTCTACTAAAAATACAAAAATTTGTCAGGCATTGTGGTGTATGCCTGTAATCCCAGCTACTAGGGAGGCTGAGGCAAAAGAATCGCTTGAACCAGGGAGGCAGAGGTTGCAGCGAGCTGAGATTACGATACCACATTCCAGCCTGGACTAAAGAGCGAGACTCCTTCTCAAAAAAAAAAAAAAAGGAAAGATTAAGACATTCTCAGATAAAAAGTGAGGCAATTCGTCATTAGCAGATCTGCCCTAACGGAGCCACTAGACAAGACAGTCCTTTGGGCTAAAATACCAGGATATTAGAAAGTATTATAACTCAAATACACATGAAGAAATAAACAGAAAATAAGGTAGCGGTAATTACATAATTGGAAAAGACAAGCCAGGGGCAGCGGCTCACGCCTGTAATCCCAGCACTTTGGGAGGCCGAGGCGGGCAGATCACCTGAGGTCAGGAGTTCAAGACCAAACTGGCCAACGTAGTGAAACTTCGTCTCTACTAAAAACACAAAAATTAGCCGGGAATAGTGGCATGTGCCTATAATCCCAGCATGTGCCTGTAAGCTCAGCCCAGGAGGCTGAGGCAGGAGAATCGCTGGAACTCAGGAGGTGGAGGCTGCAGTGAGCCAAGATCGTGCCATTACACTCCAGCCTGGGCGAGAGAGCAAAGACTCTCTCAAAAAAAGAAAGAAAGAACGAACGAACGAACAAGACAAGACAAGACAGTACAAATGTATTATCTGTAACTCTTCTCCTATCTGATTCAAAAGATCAAGACATAAAATAGTAAGTATAAAACTCTAGTAACAGGGCTATAATGTGTAATGATCACCTTTATATGAAAATAATAGTACACGCAAGTGGGAGGAGAACAAAGCTAAGCAGGAGTGGTTTTTGTATACTACAGATATGTCGTTGGCATTAATCCAGACTGTATTGTTATAAATTAAGATGCTGGTTGTAATCCCTAGAAAAACAACTAAAAATGTAGATTAACAACTATTCGCTGGCTGCAGTGGCTCACTCCTGTAATCCAGCACTTTGGGTGGCTGAGGCAGGTGGATCGCTTGCACTCAGGAGTTGGAGACTAGTCTGGGCAATACAGTGAGACTCCACCTCTACAAAAAATTAGCCAGGTGTGGTGACAAGCACCTGTGGTCCCAGTGACTTGGACTCCGCTCATTGCAGAGGCTGCAGTGAGCCAAGATAGCACCACTACACTCCAGCCTAAACAACAGAGCGAGATTTGTCTCAAAAAAAAAAAAAAACCAAAAAACGAAAAACAAAAAAACAAACAAAAAAAACTATTAAAAGAATATTAGTGGTTGCAAGGAGATAGAAAGTGACCACCACTTAATACAGGGTTTCTTTTGGAACTGTAAAAGGAATTAGTGGCGATGGTTGCACAATTTTGTTAACTCAAAACTACTGAACAGTATGCTTTAATACTGTCAATTTTACGATCTGTAGATTTTATCTCCATAAAAGATCAATTCAATTAAGATAAATTTAAGACAGATATAAGCAATTAACTGCATAATATGTGAATTTTACATCAAAATTAAAAATATTGAACCCTAGAAAATAATACGGACACTTTCAAAACTAGGAAAAAGTACACCAATATTTACAACTTGTTTTGAACTGTATTAAAAAACCAGATAAACTAATGGTGGGACAGATATATAAGGAGTCAAGCAACTATCAACGGTAAAACCTAGGTGGGAGTATATGGGTATTTCCTGTAGAATTTCAACTTTTCTGTATGTTTTTAAATGTTCATAATAAAATACTAAAAGAAAAAAAACAGCACTGAGGAAACACTCAGATCCAGGTTGTGGACCATTCTACAAGAAAACTAGCCTAAACACTACAGAAAAATTAAAATATTATGAAAAACACAAAAGCTAGGGAAACTATCATAGAATGAAGGAGACCAGACATGACAACAGAAAAAAAAACTTATGAAAATCTTATGTTAAATATTTTTGCACTAATGATAAATTTCTTAGATGTAATGATTTTGTAGTTATGTATGAGAATCCGCTTGTTCTCAAAATACACATGCTACAGTATTTGGGAGTGAAATGTCACAAACTGACAGTAGTGTACTTTCAAATGATTCAGAAAAGCAAAGTATGTGTCTGCAAGTGTGTAGACAGATCATAAATGTGACAAAACATTAACAACTGATAAATCTAGGTGAAGGATATAGGGGTGCTAGTTCTTTCATCTTGTCTACTGGCTTGTAATGTTTCAAAATAAAAAGGGTGGGAGGAGGGAGTAGTACCCAGGTAAATGAGTTACGAATATTTCCAAACTGAAATTCTCACGTCTCCCTCTACTCTCCCCGCTATCTACTATGCTACAGTCACAACAGCCTCCTTTCTGTCCTTCAAACAAAACAAGACTGTCACAATTTCAGTCTTTGCTTTGCTGGTGCTTCTTCTACCTGAAACACACTTCTTACAGATCTTTATTTGGCTGCTTTCTTCTGATCATTCAAGCCTCAACTCAAATATAATCTCAAAGAGGCCCTCTTCTCCAACCACCTTATCTAGAGGAGATGTGCATCAGCTCTATTATCCTACTTTTTTTTTCTAGCAATCCATTCCTTCAACATTACTCTTACATTTTATTCATAGTAATAATAACTGAAATGCTTCCACATGTAATTTTTTGTGTTTACTTCTGTTTCTCTCTCCAATACCACATGAGCTACAGGTCAAGACTGTTAGTTGTTTAGTACTTTTAGCCTGTTCTTGCCTTTCTTCTATAGCCAGTCTTCTATCACATCCATCTTTGTATCCAGAAAAAAACAAATGGAAGGAGTAAAGCAACTGAGCAGAAGCTAGAGGCTGAAGGGGTGTATCTGATGTTGATAGAAATTACAGTGGGTCAAGGAACTGATACTGGACTTAAAAGACAGTATAAGTACCTAACAGCTATAACAATTGATTGTTTACTGACACCAAATCCATAAAGCTAAGACTAAAACCAGCAGCAAAAAAATTTTTGCCAGAAATTACAATTTCCCTAATATTTGGTTAAATTTAAAAGTTTGTGTCGTTCTAAGAACTACAGAAAAATCAGAGTCAATGTCCCATGAATTCAGTTAAGATTTTCATTTCTTTCTACTCTTCTAGTTGATATAACTGACGTTTTTCTGACCATTTTGCCTAATCTACCATCTGTTCTACCTTCCCTTCTACCTAATACTTCTGTCATATGCTAAATCCTATCATCACACTATTAAAGACAGTGGTCTTTGCCTTCTCTCTGGCTCTTTATAAATCCTTTAAATGCCACATATTCAAGAAAATGGTGAAAGAGAATGGCTGCAGAGAAGTCTAGGCCAGGTGCAGTGGCTCACGCCCGTAATCCTAGCACTTTGGGAGGCTGAGGGGGGTAGATCACCTGAGGTCAGGAGTTCCAGACCAGACTGGTTAACATGGTGAAACCCCGTCTCTACTAAAAATACAAAAAATAGCCAGGCATGGTGGTGGGTTCCTGTAGTCCCAGCTACTTGGGAGGCTGAGGCAGAAGAATCATCTGAACCTGGGAGGCAGAGGTTGCAGTGAGCCAAGATTGCATCACTGCACTTTAGCCTGACTTTGTCTCCAAAAAAAAAAAAAAAAAAAAAAAAAAAAGTCTGAGGTCAGGAATGAGAATAACTAACATGACAGCTTCTATAGTTTGTATTTATTGACTGTTTATCATATGCCAGGCTCTGTCCTAAGGATTTTACATGTACTAACTCACTTAGTTGTCACAAAACCTCATGGAATAATATCCCCATTTTATGGCTACGTAAGCTGAGGCACAGAGAAGTAAAGGAAGTTGACCAATGTCACACAATTAGTAAGTGGCAAGGCTAGAATCCAAACCAGGTCAAACGACACAAGAGTCTTTGTTTTTCATACTACATTGTCTCTTACAATGGAACTGTTAAGTCTTTACTAATTTGATTAAAATTTTGAGGGTGCTGAAATTTTAGAAGCAAGAAGACCAATGCGCTAACTATATTAACACATTGAGATTGATCCTTAAATGTGGGTGACTTTTCTTGACAAAGAAAGGAACAAAGCAGGTTATGAACACACAACAACTATTTAATAAGAATGCCAAGAGACTCTTCCCAAGTATGTTGTTAGAAGTACAGCAACATAGCTTAATATATCAAAAGACTTGTGGGTCAAAGCTCTTCTTACTAGAGTTCCACTAATATCCCAAGGATCTAAATCTTTTTTACAACTGATGGTTTTTAGCATATGTTGTTTTCCCTGTGACATCCTCATTCAGGATATTTTCTACAAGCACATTCTGATATATAACTCCACTAGATTCCACTCCTGAATGTTTTGCAAAAAGAGCTCTGAAAGTAGAGCAACAGTGAGCTCCACAGAACCACATGCAGTTTTAGGTATTTTGCAAATGGTATGAAGTGATTTCTAAAACCCATTTTAAAACCATTCTACTGCTTTAGAGGCTATACAGAGTTAGGAAAGGGGAATTTCGTTCTAAGGTACCCAACATATCAATTCCCACATACCTCAGGAAATGCAAAATGAGCTGTTTAATGGAATGGCACAATATTATATAGTTCTAACTATTTCTAAGTATCAATCATAAAAATGCTATAATATAAAACCTAAATAAATATGTGGATAACAGTAAAACCTCCAATGTATCATATGCATCCAAAGGCATACCAGTTTTTTATCCTTATTAAAATACATAGCTACCCACACACAAAAAAAAAGGTTTTCTAACCTTTCAAAGTCACCTTGTCTTGTGAATTTTGACAACCTATACACGGCCCAGTTGTTAAGCTGTTTAGAGGTCATTCCTCTTCCATTATCTATCACTGCAACAGCAGGTTTTCCTTGTGTTTCATCAAAAAGCTATGAAACAAAGTAAGTTCAAAATGACAGGAAAAGTCAAATCAATATTTAAAACATGAAAAGTTAAATATGAAAAAAACGATTTAATGGGCTCACTTATACATTACTGATGGAAGTGCAAATTAATACAATTTTCTGAAAGGCACTTCAGCAGCAGTATGTATCAAAAGCCTCAGAATTCTTCATGTCCTTTAGCCTAGAAATTCCATTTCTCAGAATTCAACTTAAGGAAATATTCAGAGACATGTACAAAGGTGTGCAAGAATGTTCATCATTCCGGCATTCCTTCCAGTGGCAAAAATACAGGAAAAAAATCTAAATGTTCAACAATAGAACACAAACTACAGAATTTACATTACAGCCAATAAGCCACTGCAACAACAGTTCTGCAATTGTATTGCAGAACATTCATGATACGGCACATGTTAACAATGTACTGTTAAGGGAAAGTAGAAGATTACAAAAAAGCAAAGGTACATATACATGTATGTATACATACATGCATAGAAAACAACATGAAAAAATTTTAACAACGGATGAAGAGATATCTGACAATTATTTATACTTTTAGTTTTACCTTTATTTTCTACTTTTCTCCAATAAACTTTTATTACTCTTACAAAAAGAAAGTTAAATTGCTTTACAGTATTATTTCCTTACCAATTTGATCTGTATTCTTCTAACCCCAATGTTACGAGAAGTAGCAGACAATGAATTGTCAATTAATTCCGCAAGAGCAAATGCTGCAAGAGATTAAGAAAACATTGCTTAACTTTTCCCTCCCACATACTTTATATAAAAGTTCAAAGAAGAAGAAACTGTCAAGTACCTTAAAGCCAAAGAGCTAGAATTAAAGTATTATCCTGATCCTAATGATATAATACATAATAAAGGCATCATCACCAATCACCACCAGCATCAAAAAAGCAGTCATCAATCAGTACTTGTATGGCACTATACAGCATGAGTCAGCCAGCCATGATTCCTGGCTTCAAGGAGTTTATAATCTAAAGACAGACATACAGACATTAAGAGACAAACAGAAGACCATAACCATAAAATCAAATAGTCTGCGGTATGTAATTACATCATGCACAAGTCCAAAGTAAGCACATTTGGAAATACGGGGCAAATAAAAGATAATATGTGTCTCTCTTTTTTTTTAATTTCCTATACTGCTCATGTGCAAAATAAGTGTCTCTTAAAAGCTAATTTGCATATAGAATTCTTATGACTAACACATTTTTCAAGTGGCAGAATGCATTTGCTCAACTGACACAGAACTGCTATTGATTCACTACCACACCACCAATCTGACATTCAATTTATCACTGGCTCAACACTAACTAATATTCTCCTTTCTTCAAGGTCACTATTCACACTATTTCCTGCTTTTATCCCCTTAGTAAAAAGAAAGGGAACATATCAAATTTACGTATCTTAATTCTGCAGAAGCTTAACCCAACAAAAACTGTAATTAATCCAAAGTAGCACTTCAGACTGGATGTGGTGGCTCACGCCTGTAATCTCAACACTCTGGGAGGCCAAGGCAGGCTGATCACCTGAGGTCAGGAGTTTGAGACCAGCCTGGCCAACACAGCAAAACCCCTTCTCTACTAAAAATACAAAAAAATAGCTGGGCGTGGTAGCCGGTGCCTATAATCCCAGCTACTCGGGAGGCTGAGACAGGAGAATCACTTGAACCTGGGAGGTAGAGGTTGCAGCGAGCCGAGATTGCACCACTGCACTCCAGCCTGGGCAACAGAGCGAGACTCTATCTCAAAAAAAAAAAAAAAAAAAAAAAAACCAAAGTAGCACTCCAGCAAGCACTTCTAAACACTCCAAGGATAGCTATGTTTATAAACTAATTGCAAAGAAGTTACCACAAATCAGATTATGTACAAGGGTCTGGCTAAGGAAATAACTCCACAAAATGAAGAAGGGACACTGTAGGAAACGGCAGGAAAAGAAACTTAAAGAGAAATTTGGAAGGAAGAACTGAGTAGAATTTAGAATCTGATTAGATGAAAAAGAAGAGGGGAAAAAGAAATTCAAGATGCATTTAAGTCTCTGCCTCTAGAAGACTAGACAAATGGTAACATTTCCCATAAAGAGAAAATTTAGAAGGGAGGAAAGAAAAATTCAGTTTAGATCTGATGCCCTACCACCATATTAAGCTCAATGAGCAGAGGTGTTCCAAAGAAAGCTGAAGCAGATATTGTGCTTAATTGAGACTGAAGACAGCCAGAGATAAAAGTTTTGCTTCATTACACAGGTACAACAGTTAAAGCTTGGATCAGTTTACTAAAAGTATAAAAATAAAAGATCAAGGCCAGGCGCAGTGGCTCACACCTGTAATCCCAGCACTTTGGAAGGCCGAGGCAGGCGGATCACAAGGTCAGAAGATCAAGACCATCCTGGCTAACATGGTGAAACCCTGTCTCTACTAAAAAAATACAAAAAATTAGCCAGGCATGGTGGCGGGCGCCTGCAGTCCCAGCTACTCGGGAGGCTAAGGCAGGACAATGGCGTGCACCCGGAAGGCGGGGCTTGCAGTGACCCGACATAACACCACTGCACTCCAGCTGGGGCGACAGAGTGAGACTCCGTCTCAAAAAAAAAAAATCAACATGACTTGAAGAAATGTCCACCAGAGTCAAAAAGAACCAGAAGTAGGGAAACAGAAGTAGGGAAAGACCCAGGAATGTACTGTAAAGTCACAGAAATCAAGGCAAGATTTTAAACACTGGGGTTTTCTGCTTATCCATATAATGATGGTATGAATGAAAACTGATATGGTTTTCAACTGATAGGGTTTCAACTGATACGGTTTTCATATCATTTCATGATGGTATGATGAAAACTGATCAATCTGAAACATAAACCACATTAAGAGTTTAATAAATACTTCTGTTGACACTATAATTACACATTTAGCAATTTATCCCCAGGAAAATAATTAAAGATTCATGGGCCAGGTGCGGTGGTTCACGCCTGTAATCCCAGCACTTCGGGAGGATCACCTGAGGTTGGGGGTTCGAGACCAGCCTGACCAGAGAAACTCCATCTCTACTAAAAATACAAAATTAGCCAGGCGTGGTGGTGCATGCCTGTAATCCCAGGAACTCATGAGGCTGAGGCAGGAGAATCGCTTGAACCCAGGAGGCGGAGGTTGTGGTGAGCTGAGATCAAGACATTGCACTCCAGCCTGGGCAACGAGCGAAACGCCATCTCAAAAAAAAAAAAAAAAGAATTAAAGATGCACTCCTCAATTTTTTTTTTTTTTTTAGATGCAGTCTCCCTCTGGTGCCCAGGCTGGAGTGGCAGTGGCATGATCTCAGCTCACTATAAGCTCCACCACCCGGGTTCAAGCGATTCTCCTGCCTCAGCCTCTCGAGTAGCTGGGATTACAGGCACCCACCTCCACGCCTGGCCAATTTTCATATTTTTAGTAGAGATGGGGTTTCACCATGTTGGCCAGGATGGTCTCAAACTCCTGACCTCAAGTGATCTGCCCGCTGCGGCTTCCAAAGTGCTGGGATTACAGGCGTGAGCCCGGCCAGATTCACTCAATTTTAAAATATTTAAGCACCTACTATGTGCCAGGCATTGTTCTAGGAACTGAACAAAGCAGATGAAGGTTCTGTTTTTATGGACTTAACATTCTAATGGAGGAATATGGGAAAAAAAATATAAACATAATAAATAAATTCTACAGCAAGTTAGAAGATGGTTTGTGCAATGGAGAAAAAAGAAACAGCAGAGAAATGAAATCAAGTAACAGTAAAGACACAGAGGGAACACAGTTGCAATTAAATACAGTAAGTTTTGTTGAGAAGACAGCAGATAACCAAGACTTGGAGGAAGTGAAGAAAGGCTAACTGGAGGAAGAGCATTTCAAGCAGAGGGCCCTAAGCTAAGAATATGGATGGCACTGAAGGGGAGTGAAAAAGTAAGAAAGGTAGTAGAAACAAAGTCAGAGAAGTACAAAGCAGAGCTAGTAAGGTTCTGCAGGCAACTGTAACGACTTTGGCTTTTACTCTTAGTGAAATGGGGAGCCATGAGTGTTTTCAGCAGAAGAGTGACACAATCTGATTTCTCAAACCTTTATGGACAGGGATGAAAAGACCGGTACCAGAAACTACCAGTTAGTGTAATCTGGGTGGATACGATGGTGCCTCCACACCAGGTGGTAGCAATAGAAATGGTGAGAAATGGTCATTTTAAGACAAAACATTGAGAATAGGACCCAAAGGATTTTCTGTCAGATTAAATAAGAGGTTTGAGAAATATAAGTACCAATTTGATTTTTGGCCTGTGCCGCAGGAAGGACACAGTAATAATCAATTCAGATGGGGGAAACTGTGTGGTATAAAATTCAGTGAGCAGATGAGGGTTCCCATTTTAGACATCCTAGAGAAGATGCCACATTGGCAGCTGGATGGATAAAACTGGAATTCAAGAGATAAACCTGGCACCATTTTCAATATTTAACTAAAAATTACCATTTCTTACCTCTTCCTTGTGACAGTCACTTCCATAATGATGTTATTTAGAACCATGAGATAGGACCTGATGACCAAGTGAGGAAGTAAGATACAACATAAAGGGCAAGGACTAAGCCCTAAGGCACTTCAACATTAAGAAGGTGGGGAGAGAAGAAAGGGCAGGCAGTGAGGTAAGAAGAAAATCAAGGTGCTTATAATCCCAGGGCTTTGAGAGACCAAGGCTCTCAATAATTTGAGGCCAGCAATTCAAGACCAGCCTGGGCAACATAGCAAGACTCCATCTCTACAAAGAAAATTTTATTTTTATTTTTAATTTTTAGAGAGTCTCACTCTGTTGCCCAGAATGAAGTACAGGGGTGCAGTCATAGCTCACTGTAGGCTCGAATTCCTTGGGTCACTCAAGCAATCCTCCTGCCACTGCCTCTCAAGTAGCTAAGCAACGCATGCACCAAAACGTCCAAATAATTTCTGTATTTTTTTGTAAAGATAGGGTCACATTGTGCACCCCAGGTTGGTCCTAAAGTCCCGGTCTCAAGTGATCTTCCCGCCTCGACCTCTCAAAGTGCTGGGATTACAGGCATGAGCCACTGCATTCAGCTACAATTTTTTTTTTAAATTAGCTGGGCATGGTGGTATGCACTTGTAGTCCTAGTCATTCAGGAGACTGAGGCAGGGGGATTGCTTACGCTTAGGAGTTTGAGGCTACAGTGTGCTGTGGTCATGCCACTGCAAAAAGGAAGAAAATCAAGAAAAACATGGACTCTTGAAAGTCAAGCGAGAAAAGTGTATCAAAAAGGAAGAAGTACCAAAACAATCTCTAACACTTCAAGAAAAATTAGAACTGGCCGGGCACGGTGGCTCAAGCCTGTAATCCCAGCACTTTGGGAGGCCGAGACGGGCGGATCACGAGGTCAGGAGATCAAGACCATTCTGGCTAACCCGGTGAAACCCCGTCTCTACTGAAAAAATACAAAAAACTAGCTGGGCGAGGTGGTGGGTGCCTGTAGTCCCAGCTACTCGAGAGGCTGAGGCAGGAGAATGGCGTAAACCCGGGAGGCGGAGCTTGCAGTGAGCTGAGATCCGGCCACTGCACTCCAGCCTGGGCGACAGAGCGAGACTCCGTTTCAAAAAAGAAAAAAAGAAAAATTAGAACTGAAAATTAAAAATTGATCACTGGATTTAGTTGTTGGTAACCATAAAAGAGTGGTACAGTAGAGTGGTAGGTAAAAATGTCTGGTCAGAGTAGGAAAGAATGGGAGGAAGAGAAGTACTGCTGATAGCGAATGCAGTCAGCTCTCTGGAAGAGTTTTGCCATAAACAGAATCAAAAAATTTTAGGCAGTAGCCAGTGAAGGAAGTAAGACTTTAGTGTTTTTAAGATGGCAGAAGAGCTTTTCTGTACAAAAAGAACAACATGATAGGTAATAAATGTACTAGTTATATACTCAAGCTCTGAAGTCACTCTCTTAAAGTTTAAATGCTGGCTCCACTACTCCCTAGTAGTGTGGCCTTGGGCAAGTTACCTAAAATCTCTTAGTCCCAGTTAATTCTGCAAAACAGGATCTTTACCTAAATTATTTTCTAACATTAGCTACCACACAGGATTAAGGAGTAAATGAGACAATGCTCATAAGTACTTGGTACAACGCCTGGCACTGTAGCTGATAGTAATGATAGTAGCGGTAGTGTTATGTTAAGAAAGCACACAAAGATTTAGCCAGAAGAACATTCAGTGTCATTTGTAACCATAACAAAATTAAAAACAACCTAAATGTCTAATAGAAGAACACTGTTCAGACTGGGCATGGTGACTTATACCTGTAATCCCAGCACTTTGGGAGGCTGAGGCGGGAGGATCACTTAGGTCAGGAGTTTGAGACCAGCCTGGTCAACATGGTGAAACTCCGTCTCTACTAAAAACACAAAAATTAGCCAGGTGTGGTGGTGCATGCCTGTAATCCCAGATACTCGGGAGGCTGAGGCAGGAGAATCACTTGAACTCAGGAGGCAGAGGTTGCAGTGAGCCAAGATCACACCGCTGCACTCCAGCTTGGGTGACAGAGAGACTCTGTCTCAAAAAAAAAAAAAAGAATACTGCTCAAATAAATTATATTACCTAAATATTATCAAAATATACACAGAGAGACATATATATTAAAAGATGTTCACTTTATTTTTAAACAAAATGTAGGTTAAAGAAGTATGCACCATATAAAACCATTAAAAATCAAATAATATGAAAAGTTCTGAAACGATAAACACCAAAGTGTTAGCAGTGGTTATGTCTGGGTAATAGTGATATTACTTATGTTCTTTTTGCTTATCTATGTTTTCTAATTTCCTGCAAACAAGAATACACATATAATGAGAAAAAAATAATTTTAATACAAAAGTTTACAATGAACATGTAAATAGTATCAGACACTTTGGCAAGTCCAGAGAGAGAGGATTCAGTAAACCAATCGATTTGTAAAGATCACTAGCAAATGGTCCAAGGACAGGATAGAAACTAGCAAGTAGTAAAGGTAGAAAGAAATGATAAAGACATGGAAATATGAACACAAACTTCTTACTTACGCAATCTAGCTATATGTATTTGCAAAGTAAAACAACTATTTTCTTAATTGGGAAAGGTCTACGACAGGCCAGGAAATCAGGAGACGAGAGTATACAGGAGATGGAAAGCTATATAGGTACAAGACCCCTTATGAGTTGAAAAGAAAAGTTCTACTAGTAGGTTAGCTTTAAAGGACAGTTTTTTTTCACTGAAGATGACATAGGTAGAAGACATAATAATACTGTGATGAATCTGAGTAAGAAAGAAAATGAGTGGTCTTCTAATAAAGTATAATAAGAAGATTTATAAAAAGTGAAGGAATGGGACATGTAATCAGCGGATAAAGGCAGGTAATAGTTTATCAAAATTAGTATGAATGGGATACTTACGCAAAGGATTTTGTCCTTCACTGGCATAATATTCATACATGCCACTTTTAACCAGTGTGTCATAGTGAGGTAAGAAGTCAATTCGTTCTTTCGTAGCTGTCAGTAGTAACTGATTCACTGACTGTAGCAGGTACAAGGTGACTCCATCTTTAACAGTTTCATCTGTAATCAAGAGTGAAAATCGTAAGTGCTAGGTCAGCATCAGAAACTCAATTAACTTATAATTGTGAATATACAAACTCTATCTATGAAATATCTTTAATGATGGGAAAGAAAAACCCCCAATCATCTACCTGTAAACAAAGTCATGTTAAGGATATTAATGAAACAAGCACAAATACTTCCATTCATTTGAAACACTCAATTTTTAATAGGTTAAACTATCACAGGAAATCAGACGAGGATCTAAAATAGAGTGGTGTCAACATGAATGGAGAATGGTTAAATTCAGATGGAATCAGGCATGAAAAACCAGCAGGTCTTGGGAAACTAATTAGGTTAAAAAAAAGATAATGGAATAATCCAAGTTGGTTAGGAAAATTAGCTTCAGAAGATTTGTGCTAGGCAGAATCATCTTCTGTAGCCATAACTGATATCAACTATTTATCTATAATCAAGCTTGAAAAATAAAACCTCTGTGCAAACTATGCACATATAGCCAGTTTCCTCCCTCATCCCAACAAATTAACAAAAATCATCAACAGATTTAGATGCATATCTAATAAAATAGTTATTGCTATACCACGTACTAGACCTTATTAAATATAAAAGCATGAACTTAGTAACACAGTTTACCTACCAAAATTATCACAGGTAATTTCTTTCCTACTTGTTGTTGTAATAACAAAGTTTTCTTCAGGTGAAATGCCAAGTGTCTATCCAAAATAAGAAATAAAATCACTTATTACACAAAGGAAATAAATGTATTATTCAAATTTATAAAAATACGAAAACATTGACAGTACGTAATTTTGTAACAATTACTACACTTAACTAGGAAATATAAAATTCAGTATATTTAAATTTTGCCTTTGCATAATTGATAGAGCATAAATCTATATAAATTACTTAACGAGGTCATTATTTTCTGCTACTATAAGCAACCTAGGAACACTAGTGATTAGCTAAAACGTTTTGAAAGAGTTTTAACATCATCAGCAGGACCCACCCAGACAAAAGACATAGTATTTCATACCAATGTACAAGTTATCAACTTACTTGGAACAAAGTTTTAACATAACTCATGTTCATATAGACTAGATATTTAAGTATGCAAAAACAAAATAGAAGAAAACAGAAGTTAGCATTTTATAGTACGGAGGGAAGATAGCCATGCTTTGTAAGACATACAAGTCCATTCAAAAGAATAATTTTAAAAATTTAAGCAAATTATAAATTAGAGGGAAACTAGCCGGGCGCAGTAGCTCACGCCTGTAATCCCAGCACTTTGGGAGGCCAAGGCCGTCAGATCGCAAGGTCAGGAGTTCGAGACCAGCCCAGCCAACATGGTGAAACCCCGTCTCTACTAAAAATACAAAAATTAGCCGGTGTGGTGGCACACACCTGTAATCTCAGCTACTCAGGAGGCTGAGGCAGGAGAATTGCTTGAACCAGGGAGGTGGAGGTTGCAGTGAGCCAAGATCACACCACTGCATTCCAGCCTGAGCAACAGAACGAGACTCTGTCTCAAAAAAAAAAAAAAAAAAAAAAATTAGAGGGAAATTGCAACAAGAAACAAAAGGTTGGTATCCTTAATAGACAAAAAGCCTTCATAAATCAAGACAAGGATCAACAAAGAGAAAAAGTGAAAAGACATGAACACATGAACTGTAAAATCTCATTAATCAAAAAATGAGAATTAGAAAAGCGGTTAACATTTTCATTTACATTAAAATTAAAAGATACATGCTCTGTCTAAAATGAAACAATACAGCAATATACAGTTAAGAGAAAAGGCTTCTGGTTCAGGTAGTAATGGACTAAAGATTAACATTCTTATTGAAAACAACTAAAAAATCTAAACTAGTGATACTCAAATCCTCAAAAATGATATTAATAAAAACCATTATTGTTCACCACTGGAATGAGCTAGGGCACCAACTTCTTACTCTGAACACTGACAAATTAAAGGGAAAGAACAAATTATTTACACTGCTTTTCTTGTATCAAAAGCATTTCAGGGTAACGAAAATAGCTCTAGCTGATGATGCAATGTTGTTCTTTAAAGAATTCCAGCTAATAAATACAGGAGGAGTGGCAAATCAGATCAAAACCTCCTTATGAAGGCATCCTGCTGAAATCACGTGAATCCCAAGATTTTAATGTTAGCATTGCTATGACTGGGTGAAACACCCACGCATCATGTGCCTCCCAATGTAATGCCATATGAAGTATCAGTACTACCTACAAAGTAGTATTTGCCTCCTGACCCCAAAGAAGTTGAACCTAAATCAAATCAAGCCTTTAAAGCTAACTTCTAGTTTACAGAATATATACGGAGATAAAACAAATTAAGTAACATAGAAAAACAGCACAAACAAATCCATAATGTGGAATATTAAAGACGTAGTTGATTTCTTCAAGAGGTCAACTGCAGGAAAACTAAAGAGCCTGGGGGAAGAGGAATTTGCTCAAATGCTTTAAATTGAAAATAATTAGGAAACACAAAAAAAACAGTTTAACGTGAGAACTACGGCAGATCCTGATTTAAACCAACTATAAAAAGATACTTTTAAACATTCAGAGAACTCAATATGGACAGGGACATTAGATAATATTAAAAATGCTTAATTTTAATGGTTTGATAATACATATCCATGCTGAAGTATATGGGGTGAAATGACCTAAGACTTAGAATATGCCTTAAATACATTACAAAAGACAAAAATGCTAGTGTGGTAAATTCCTGTTAACTTGAATCTGGATGAGTACACTAGGGTTCATAACATGATTCTCTCTTTGTATGTGTCCGAAGCTTTTCATAAGAAAATTTCTACTTTAAAATATCCTGGAATAGACCAGTGGAAAAGAATAGAGGGCCCTAAAACAGGTCCACATATATATGCATGGAGAGCCTAGCAAACAGGAGAGGTGACATTACAAATTGGTGGGGAAAGAATAAATTATCCAATGAATGATATTAAGACAACTAGTTGTCTCAACATGGAAACAGATAAAATCCGCACCTTAACTTACACAAAATAAATTCCAGGAGAATTAAAGCAGCTGTACTTTAGCCCAAAATTGTAAAAGGAAACATAAGGAAATAATTTTGAGTGAACATAAAGGGATTTCTGAAAAGGTACAAACAGTGAGCCAGGCACAGTGGTTCACAGCTGCAATCCCAGCACTTTGGGAGGCCAAGGTGGGTGGATTGCTTGAGCTCAGGAGTTGGAGACCAGTCTGGGCAATGTGGTAAAAATGGAAAAAAATGTGGTAAAAATGGAAAAAAAATAAATAAATAACGGCATGGTGGTACACACGTGTAGTCACAGCCACTCAAAGAGGCTGAAGTTGGAGGATCCCCTGAGCCTAGGAGGCCGAGGCTGCAGTGAGCCGTGATCACACACTACTGCACTCCAGCTTAGGTGACTTCTGAGTGAGACCCTGTCTCAAAAGATGCAAATAGCACAAGTCATAAAGAAAAAGACCCAGACAACATAAAAAGATCAACATCACTAGTTATCAGAGAAATTAATATCACTTATTCTTATCAGGTAGGCAAAAATGTTAAATTCCGAGCCCATCAAGTGTAGGCCTCTGTACAGAGAAATGCACTGCTGATACGACTGAAAAAAAGTCAAACGTAAAGAAAGTAATTAATTTGGCATACTTTAGTAAACTTAAAAGATACTCATATTCCATGCAATTCCACCTAGAAAAATAAAGCCATAAACATAAACTGACTGGGAAGATTCTATTTGTTTAACAGAGACAAAATCTGACCTTACAGATTTTTATTAGGTTTTATATAACCATGACAGTGGTGTATTTTTTAATTCATTACTACTTTTTTATTTCTATGATGTCCCAATTTTTGTTTGTTTGTTTTTTGGGTTTTTTGTTGTTGTTGTCACTGTTGTTGAGACGGAGTCTCGCTCTGTTGCCCAGACTGGAGTGCAATGGCACGATCTCAGCTCACTGCAAGCTCCGCCTCCCAGGTTCACACCATTCTCCTGCCTCAGCCTCTCAAGTAGCTGGGACTACAGGCGTGCGCCACCACACCTGGCTAATTTTTGTATTTTTAGTAGAGACAGAGTTTCACCATGTTGGTCAGGCTGGTCTCAAACTCCTGACCTCAGGTGATCCGCCTGCCTCAGCCTCCCAAAGTGCTGGGATTAGAGTCGTGAGCCACCAGGCCTGGCCAATGTCCCACTTGTTATATCATATAATTATGCATCCTGCAGAACAAAATGTGCTTTTATAGGTACTGAAAAACTATGTGCAAATAAATGATTTTTTTAAGACCTATGTTCACCTACAAAGTATTTCTATCTAATTATTCCATATAATCCCACATAAGTCTGATTTTTTTTTATTTTTTAATGTTTGAGTACTTTTCTAGGATAATTGCATATAATAGTTCATTTAGCCTTCACTAACTACATAGAAGACTCCCCCTATTTCCCAGCTGTCAAATTATCTACAGATAGGAATGCTAGCACCTTATTCTCTTCTTCAAACATTGACAACTGTGTTATCATTCCTGACCATCTAATTGTATCCAGTTTTGCCTGTATTTTCCTGCACTGGACCAAAGAGTTCATTTTCTTCTGATTTTTAATCCACATTAAAAACCCACAGATTTTTAATCCATAAAAACCCACAGATTTTTAGTCTATAAATCTATTATTATTCAATTAAGACACATAAAATATCTTTTTTTTTTTTAAGTTCCTGGATATATGTGCAGAACATACAGGTTTGTTACACAGATATACATGTGCCATGGTGGTTTGCCGCATCTATCAACCCATTATCTAGGTTTTAAGCCCCACATGCGTTAGGTATTTGTCCTAATGCTCTCCTTCCCCTTGCCTCCTACTCTACAACAGGTCCTGGTGTGTGATGTTCCCCTCCCTATGTCCATGTGTTCTCATTGTTCAACTCCCACTTAGAGAACACGCAGTGTTTGGTTTGCTGTTCCTGGGTTGGTTTGCTGAGAATGATGGCTTCCAGCTTCATCCATGTTCCTGCAAAGGACATGATCTCATTTCTTTTTATGGCTGCATAGTATTCCATGGTGTCTATGTGCTACATTATCTCTATCCAGTTGATCATCAATAGGCATTTGGGTTGGTTCCAAGTCTTTACTATTGTAAATAGTGCGGCAATAAACTTTAAAATTAATCCATAATAAAAATCCATGGTTTTTAATCCACATCAAAAATCCACATTAAATATCCATGGATTTTTCATCCATATTAAATATCCATGGATTTTTCACGGGGCACAGTGGCTCATGCCTGTAATCCCAGCACTTTGGGAGGCCGAGGTGGGTGGATCACCTGAGGTCAGGAGTTCCAGACCACCCTGGCCAACATGGTAAAACCCCATCTCTACTAAAAACACAAAAATTAGCTGGGCATGACAGCTGGTGCCTGTAATCCCAGCTATTCGGGAGGCTGAAGCAGGAGAATCGCCTGAACTTGGGAGGCGGAGGTTACAGTAAGCCAAGATTGCACCATTGCACTCCAGCCTGGGTGACAAGAGCAAAACTCCATCTCAAAAAAAAAAAAAAACAAAACATGGATTTTTAATATATAAATCTATTATTATTTAAGACACACAAACTATTTGTTTTCCCTGCTTCATCTATAAAAATTATTTCTTGAATTCACAATTTTTCTAAGTATTTTATTTTATTATTGTTTGTTTTTTGAGACAGAGTCTCGCTCTGCCACCCAGACTAGAGTGCAGTGGTGTGTTCTCGGCTCACTGCAACTTCCGACTCCCGGGTTCCAGTGATTCTCCCTGCCTTAGCCTCTCGAGTAGCTGGGATTACAGGCACCCGCCACCAGATCCAGCTAGTTTTTGTATTTTTAGTAGGGACGGGGTTTCACCATGTTGGCCAGGCTGATCTCTAATTCCTGACCTCAGGTGATCCGCCCGCCTCGGCCTCCCAAAGTGTTGGGATTACAGGCGTAAGCCACCATGCCAGCCCCAACATCTCTTAAATATTTAAGGACCAACTGACTTGCAGTGTGTAAAATGATTACCTACCAAAATGATCAGTTAATTTTATTTTAAAAATTATTTTCTTTCACTATCTCTGAACAACAGGTAATTTTCATCCATGGATTAGTCAGAAACTACATACCTTAATTAGCATTGCTCTGAAACTCTGCAAACTAGCCAGCTTTTAATGTGGCTCCATTATATTTCGTTCCCCTACTATGGCACTTGCTACACAATTGTTTTTTGCTTTTTTTTCCCCCAAAATATCAGGTTTATTGTAGAAATTGATGAGTAAATCTTACATTAAAATACAAAGCACCTAGAATATAGCCGCAAAACAAAAAACACTGGAGCCACACAAAGGAAAAAGTAGACAACTTCTTCAAATGGGTGGTGGGGGGATATGCACACATGGGGCTTAATATCTGTGCATATTTAAGGACTAACCAAATGAGTCATCTTCTAATCGTTGATTCTGCAAGGCCATAAGGGCTCAAGTGAGTCAACAGCTGCTTATCAGAGGTCTAAGGGCTTCTTGCAGATTTGTCCTTTCCATTTCTTCTCTCTCCTTTTCCATGAGGTGAACTTTATTCAAATAACAATTTAGAGCCCGGCGTGGTGGCTCACACCTGTAATCCCAGGACTTTGGGAGGCCAAGGCAGGTGGATCACCTGAGGTCAGGAGTTCAAGATCAGCTTGGCCAACGTGGCAAAACCCCATCTCTACTAAAAGTATAAAAATTAGCCAGGCGGGGTGGCAGGCACCTATAATCCCAGCTACTCAGGAGGCCGAGGCAGGAGAATCACTTGAACCTGGGAGACAGAGGTTGCAGTGAGCCAAGATGGCGCCACCGCACTCCAGCACGGGTGAGAGCGAGACTCTGTCTCAAAAAAACATAAATAAATAAATAAGTTTAGGATCATCCATAATAGTGCCTGACACTACAAACATTTATTGGTTTAATTTACATTTTAACAAAAACTTTAGTATATTATTTTGTCTCTTCCCCTAGGGACAAAAGTGATGATTCTAATAAAGAGTGTGGAGTAGTGAAAAAGAAGAAAAGAAAAGAAATATATATATATATATATGCGCTTTGGAATCAAACTGACCTAAATTCCAAACCCAGTTTCACTGCTTGTTGACCATGTAATCTCAGATTATTAATTCAATTACTTAATTCAATTCTTCGAGTACGTAATGGAGACAAAGTTATGGGATCAGAGGCGTAATCTAATAATGCTTAAAAGAAGTCTAACAACAAAAAAGTTAGCCTTCCCAGCCTTCTTTTTTCTTACTAGTTGGTTCCTCTCATTTTTAACTAAATTTAAAATGTTTTCTAGCAGGATAAAGTGGGAGGAAGGAGGAAAATAATTAGTTAAAAGAAATATTTTCCTTGGTTTTCCAGTTGAAATATTGAAGGAAGGAATAAATACATCTGTTCCCTACAAAAAAGAATGCCATTTGAGGAGTATAACAGAACGAACAGAGGTTCTGGGTTTGAATACTAACTTGAGTTTTACTATCTGAGTAATGAGTCACCCTCTCCAAGACTGTGTTTATACTTCTGTAATAATAGGCCACTTATACTTCCTCTATTTATCTAAGAGTTACCGAGACATCTTACAAGAAAAAAGAGGGAAATAGTGCATTTCTAGAGGAAGGGTAAAGTAGCAAAACATTTTCAAAAAGCAATTTTAAAATACGAAACAAGAGCTTTAAAGATATGTCTCATCTTTGATCCAGTTCTAAGATTTCAAACTAAGCAAGCCAATAATAAAGACATAAAAGGCTATGTATTGGCCGGGCGCGGTGGCTCAAGCCTGTAATCCCAGCACTTTGGGAGGCCGAGACGGGCGGATCATGAGGTCAGGAGATCGAGACCATCCTGGCTAACACGGTGAAACCGTCTCTACTAAAAAATACAAAAAAAACTAGCCGGGTGAGGTGGCGGGCGCCTGTAGTGCCAGCTACTCGGGAGGCTGAGGCAGGAGAATGGCGTGGACCTGGGAGGCGGAGCTTGCAGTGAGCTGAGATCCGGCCACTGCACTCCAGCCTGGGAGACAGAGCGAGACTCCGTCTCAAAAAAAAAAAAAAAAAAAAGGCTATGTATTAAAAGACGTTTTTCCGCCGGGTGCAGGGGCTCACACCAGTAATCCCAGCACTTCGGCTCACGCCAGTAATCCCAGCACTTCGGGAGGCAGGTGGACCTCTTGAGCCCATGAGGTCGAGACGAGCCTGGGCAACACAGCAAAAACCCCGTATGTACGAAAAATACGAAAAAAAAAAAAAATAGCTGGGCGTGGTGGCTACTTGGGAGACTGAGGTGGGAGGATCACCTGAGCCCGGGCATATCTGAGCCTGGGAAAATATTCATTATAGCTAAAATGAATTAGTTAAAATAAAAAAAATTAAAAGTAATGTAAACTTCAACAGAAAGGAGAGATTTGGTTACGTAAATAGTGGTAGCAAATGGACTATTTCAAATTTTGACTTGAAGACCTACATTAAAAGACACTTCTGACACTATTAAGTGAAAAAATTAAAGAATATAAAACACAGATTTTAGTAATTTAAAAAATGGAGTGTGAAGGAGGAGGAAGGCTGAGAAGAGTACTCTCAGGTGCTAAGAGTAGTCATACAGCAGTTTTACAGCGAGTAAAATATTTACTTTCTCCCCCCCTTCCATATTTTCTTTACTGATATTTTTACAATAAACATAATAAACGTAAAAAGTTTCCCTTTTGTAGAATGGTTCTGAATACAAAACATTCAACAAAAAAGAGCATTCATTCACCTTTCAAACACAAAGGGAATCTACTACATTCAGGCACAGAATTAACTTGAGTGGATAGGTTTTTGTCTTCATTCATTTATCCATTCTAATCTGGGCATTTACAATGTGGCAGGCACAGTTCTAGACGCTGGGACTACAGCTGTGAACAAAAGAAAGGCCTTACGTCCCAAATCGTTTGCATTCTACGGATCATAATTTCAATTATTTCAGCAACCATACAGTTATATGGTCTAGAACATTTCTAAACTCATCAGCCTCAAGACAAAACACCGCTTCAAAGTTCTTTTTTTTCCTTGGAAGCTAAGTGTTCTTAACAGCTTAAAAAGGGACCTCATGTGGTTAATTCAGAGCATGACAATATTCCTTCTTCAAAGCTCAGGCGATGCCACCACCTCATATCTATAAAGTACATCACAGTTTAAAGCAGATCTCCCTACACGTTGATTTTTAAAGCAAACCAATACACGGGGTAGATACGTTCTCTGGTGTCCCGCAGTCACCCACACCAACCTCTGACTCGGTTTAGGAATTCCCAAGGCTTAGGGCTCAGCACATCAGAAGGCCAGCTCTACCTGCAGAGCTGACCTGGACAAGTGTCTCCGTGCGGAAGGACTCCCCTCCACCCGGCCCCGCCCCAGAAGGACCTGCAACCTTGACAGGGCAACCCGGGGACACCCCGCATCATCTAACGAACTCGGGGGAGATCGACTCCAGGAATTTCACAACTTCTCACCGTCGCAACACTCACAGCAGAGCCCCTGGGTGTTAACTCCCTTCTCTCGTTTTAAAAAAGTTACAAAGTAAAAACAGACACCAACGGCTTTCCCTAAACTGCAGGGCCGCGATCGGGCTAAGCGCGCCCAGGGCCCGCACACGCTGAGGTCTCAACCCGGGGCGCAAGGCCTCCCGTGGAAGGAGCGGAGGCAGAGGGAAGGCCACGGAGGAGCCGGCTCTGCACTCCGAGGCCCGGGCCAGGGCCCGCCCGACGCGTCCGGCCACCAGGTCACGGACATGGCGGGCACCTGGGAGGGAGAAGCCAAGGCCGCAGGACCAGGACCGGGTGACAGGTTTATTGCCCTCGGTGAGCAAGTTGAGTTTCTCGTCACGCTCCCACCCCCAAGTCTACACGCACATCCCTTCCTCGCCCCTCCGCGTACCTGACACACAGAGGCGCGAAATCCCGCGTAGTCCGAGCGCTCCCCAACCTGCAGAGACCGGTCCCCGAGCTCGGACTCCTTTTCGCGCCGGTCAAACAAGTACACCGTCCTGTGGCCGACGCCTCCGCCATCCTCCTTAGTCCCCACAGAGGCCCCGCCGGGCCCGCCGCCGTCCGCCGCTGCCATATTGGGGAGAAGGAGAAAAGACAGCGATGCCGGCCGCCGCCAGGCTCAGGGCTGAGGTGCGCGCTCCGCGCGGCGCCTCAGCTCCAGCTCCCAGGGCGGCTCGAGGCCTCGGCCCGGCGCGCTGCAGCTCCTCCTCAGCGGCGGCGGCCGAGCAGCGGCAGGCGCGAGGATCACCGGGGAACCGATTCAAACGCGCTCCTGCCCGTGCACCACGTCACTTCCGCGCCCCGCTACTCCTGAGGAGAAGGGGACGCGCGGCGCGCTCCTCACCGGGCCCGGGCCCAGCGCCTATCGCCGCCTACGCGAGCCTCCCGGCGCGACCTGCGACCAGAGCCGCCGCCGGGACTGTGGCGCAGGAGGAAGAGGGGTGGCGGGTGGCGGGCGGCAGCGAGGGGGCGGAGCGAATCCAGCAGGCCGCGCGGGCAGGGGCGGGGCTTCTCCGCGCGCGCGCCCGGGGCCCGCCTCCTCGGTCCTCGCGGAGTTGGAGGGAGGCTGAGTCCTTCGCGGGCGCCTGCGCCCTGCGGGTTGTCCTCAGAAGCCGAGCCTGGAGAGCAGGGCTCGGGGGCAGCGGGGGAATCTCCCGAAGAGCTGTGTTCTTTCGGCGGAAAGGGCCCCGCTGGCTTCCCGCCTCGCCATGATCCTGACTGAGCTTATAGGTGTCGAGCTCGCGGCGCCGCGCCGGCTGGCTAAGCCCTCTGCTGCTGGGTCGCGTGGACGCGGTGGCGGGAAGCTTCAGGCCCGCGGTACTCGCCGGGTGCAGAGTCCCCCGAAGCGAGCACCGCGAAGCTGGTCCGTGAGAACGTCAGAAGGGCACTCTGTGACGTCACAGCGTCCCCGCCCGCACCCTCTGGGGTCTCTGGAGCGCCGACGGCATTCGGGGTGCGGGGGTGACTCCAGTGCCCTAGTTTTCTCGCTACCTGCGCTTCGCGGTCTCCCACGTACCTGTAAATTGTGAAAGAATCCACGCCACAGTTACCGGGGTTAAATTAGATCTTCGCAAAATTCATAAGGCCTAATGCGTTTTCAATAAAAGCCTTTAATCGTCATTACTGGGCAACGTTTCTTTAACTATCCTTATCATGGGCAGGTAGTGCCCTAACTCAACAAATAAAATGCCATTGTTAGAAGACTAGGTTTACTCTCCAATTCTTAGAAGTCGTGACTATTGTGTACTTGAGAGTGATATGTAAATTCAGAAACCCAAAGGTTTCTGGGTTTTTCAAATCTCAGACTATAAGCCTGGATAATAGTGCGTTTTCTGTTTTACTAGGTTTGCTAAAACCTTGTATGGACAGACTTACAGGTAAAAGTGTTATGTTAGAAACCTAGATTTGCTTGTTGATGTCAAGACGTTTCAAGGTCGTGGCGTATGTATGTATAATTGACTACACATGTGCTAGAGGTAGACACCAATTGGAACGAAATTGTGAAGGCGTGTTTGGGGAACATAAATCGTTTGGCTAGAAGTGGGGAAAACTGAGCGGTAGATGGTGGAAGATAAAATTGGAAAGACATAAATTGTGGCCAAATGATGTGTATGTTCCTTAAGGTGGAGGTGGAGGAACAGAAAACAAAAAAGTAATCCCTGATTCTAATGGGATTTCTTTGAAGTCTGATGTTTTATTTACCTTTCAAATTCATGCGAATGTCTCTTTCTATTCCTTTATATAGCGGTGTTTGAGTTAAATGACTCAAAGAAAAACACAGATTGTTTTTCTAATTCTTAGTTAATGGGTAAGATGAATTGCCTCTCTACTTCAGCAAATTGAGATTAGAGCTGGAGGTTCGTCATCAGGGCAATTTCTCATTTCTCTGTAATACCAAATTATACAAGCACACCTCTTTCATGTCTTTAGAAGAGATTTCAGGATCATCTCTAAGAGATTTTTTTTTTAATGGTGCCAGAGAAGTGTACTGCAGTATTATGGGCAGCTCTTAGTGGTAACATTGATGTCTTATCTTGTTGAGAGATCGAGTCTGAATCAGTTTATTAATGGCAGTATGGCATCACTTTTGTTCTCAGAATATCAAACAATTTTTTTATCAAAGAAAGATGATGAGTTTGTTATTTATTTAATTTTCATCACAAGTAAATAAAAGCGTTTGAAATGACCCAGTTCCTTAATTAGTTCTCTTCAATTGACTCTTAATTTTTATTTTAATTAGCTATCTTTCTACAGAGTAAAATATTTAAGTGGCCTTGTATCATTTATTGCTACATAACAAACTTCCCCCAAATTTAGTGGTCCCTGAACAAGTTCCCCATTCCCTTCCTCCTTGGATTTAGCTCAAGCGTCAGTCAGGCAGCACAGACCCAGACCAGGTGCAGCTCAGAGGTGGTGAACAATGGCCCTTCATGTCTGCAATTAAAAATGGCCTCCAGTAAAACTACAGTCGTCCTTTGGTATCCTTGTGAAATTGGTTTCTAGACCAGGACCCCCATGGATAGGAAAATCCAAGGCTGCTCAAGTCCCTCATATAAAATGGTGAAATATTTGCATACAACCTACAGACATTCTCCTGCATACTTTAAATCATGTCTAGATTACTTATAATACCTAATACAATATAAATGCTATGTAAATGGGTTGTTATACTGTATTGTTTTTCATTTGGATTTTTTGTTGTTTTATTGTGATTTTAAAATATGTTCTATCCTCAGTTGATAGAATCCAGGCAGGCGGAACCTAAGGATACTGAGGGCCACAGTACATTGCAAAAAAAAAAAAAAAAAAGGGACAAAAGACTTAATGGAAAAGGTATAAAAAAGCTGATGGAGCAGAGCCTGAGGATTTTATGGTGGAAAAAGTACTACACCAAAGTGTGGTGAATGGGAAGGTAGAATATTCCCTGAAACGGAATGGATTTACACTTGCTGACAATAATTGAGAACCTGCAGAAAACTTAGATTTTCCTAATTGAACTATTTCTTAATCCTCAAAAAAACTGGTAAAGGAAAAGATAGTACAAAAAGAAAATCTTTATCCGATAGTGAATCTGATGACAGCAGGTGAAAGGGATGCTACTGAAAAACCAGGAGACTCTTGATCCTAAGCAAAAATTGGTGCCACAGACTGCAGTGAAGAATTAATGTTTCTAACGGAATGGAAAGATTCCGATGAGGCCAACGCGGTGCTGGCAAAGAGGCAAACACGAAGTGTCCTCAAATTGCAAATTATTTTTATGAAGAGAGACTAACTTGGCATTCCTGTCCAGAAGATGAAACTCAAAAATTGTTGCACTGCAGTATACTGCCATATAGTGTGTGTGTGCGTGTGTAAAACCTAGGTCTTGATTTTCTTATTAGTGTGAAATATTCTATTTTTTTAAAAAATAGAGATAGAGTCTCACTATGTTGCCCAGGTTAGTCTCAAACTCTGGGCTCAAGTGATCCTCCTGCCTTGGCTTCCCAAAAGTGCTGGGACTACAGATACGAGCCACCGTGCCCAACCAGCTGTTTTCTAATGAAATCTATTTTCTACTTCAAAATCTTGTTTTGAAGTAGAATCGAGAGAGTTTTTGGGGTTTGTTTTGGGGATTTGTTGGGGGTTTTTCATCAATAGCACTTGTTACTTTTGAACATGTAGAAAAAAGCTTTCTGTAGCTGCTTTGTTTACCAGAAAAGAATATTTGATTCCATGGTATATTATTTCCTCTGCATTGGAGAACAGCTTTTCTAAATGTTGGGAACATTTTCCATAATCGTTACTCAATCATAACTTGTGTTTAACCTATAATGCCTAAAGCTATTCTGAATTTTTGTTTGTTTGTGTATATGTAAATACATACATACATAGTTGTGGTTTTGCTTTTTACATGACCTAAGAAATGGCATTTCACAATCATGGGTAAATTCAAGTTTTCTTCTGGAATGCCATCATTCTAAGCAGCCCAAGGAATAGATCACCTTAAGTTAAAATTTTTCCTAAAGCCACAATGTTTCAAATTGAATAATTTGTAATTAATTGGCCAAGTTAAATGCAATTTAAACAATTTAAATTGTACAATTTAAAGAAGCCAAATCAGAGCCGGGTGTGGTGGCTCATGCCTGTAATCCCAGCACTTTGGGAGGCCAGGCAGGCTGATCACCTGAGGTCGGGAGTTCAAGACCAGCCTGACCAACATGGAGAAACCCCATCTCCCCTAAAAATACTAAATTAGCCGGGCATGGTGGTGCATGCCTGTAATCTTAGCTACTTGGGAGGCTGAGGCAGGAGAACTACTTGAACCCGGGAGGCAGAGGTTGCGGTGAACTGAGATCGCACCATTGCACTCCAGGCTGGGCAATAAGAGCAAAACTCCTTCTCAAAAAAAGGAAGCCAAGTCAGAGTCTATAATGTCTACAGCTATAGTCATATAAAAGCAACAGTTTATTTGCAAAACCTTCTAAAAGGAGAAATTTTATCACCAACAACCTCCCTACTCAGATGAGGAAACCAGACAGATACTGATGTGGCTTTTTTTTTTTTTTTTTTAGACGGTCTTGTAATGTTGCCAAGACTGGTGTGCTATGGTACAGTTATAGCTAACTGCAACCTTGAACTCCTGGGTTCAAGCAATCCTTCCGCCTCAGCCTCCCAAGTAGCTAGGACTACAGGCACGTGCCACCACACCCAGCTAATTTTAAAATTTCTTTCTAGAGATAGGGTCTTGCTTTCTTTTCCAAGCTGCTCTTGAACTGTCGGCCTTGAGCGACCCTCCCACCTCAGCTTCCCAAAGTGCTGGCATTGCAGACATAAACCACCACTCTCAGTCCCGTACTGGTGTGTTTTAATTAGTCAAGCAAGGCTTAGCTAAGTGGGCATTTAAAGACTCCTTCTGAAGAGCCATTTCTTTACAAACAGTTGAAAATCTTATGCTATATTGGCCAAAAGGTCATAATTCATGGAATGTCTTTGTTCATGAAACTAAATAGATGGTTAGAGATGTTTAAGACCTGGTGGCATACATGGGTGAACAATTGCAATGTAAACTCTTGACTTGCATGCTTTTTCTTTACCTCAACCCATTGATTACATGTAGGCTCAATCATTTCACTATTTAGGTTACTGGTTCAGAAGAAGCCAGGAAAAACAATAACACTATAGTAATAAGAATGTTGCCTGACTGTGTATTGCTTACTTTCTTGTAGATACTGCTGAATAGTGATCAATACGTAGCTTTATATTTTTAAAAATAAATGACTTAGTGGCTTAAATAGGAATCATTTATTTGCTTGTGATCGACCATTTGGGCTAAGCTCAGCTGAACAGATCTTCTGCTGGCCTCACTTGAGATCACTTCAGCTTCAGTCAGCTGGTAACTTCACCAAGGCTGGATGGCTCACAATGGCCTCACTCACATGGCTGGCAGCTGAGGCTGTTGGTTAGAGCGCCTCAATCTTCCTCTAGTAGGCATCTTTAATAGCATAGCTTGGTTTCTTACTTGGTTGTCACAGCATTCCAAAAGAAAAGGCTCCGGTGTGCAAGTGCTTACGGAAGCTCTGCTTGCATTACATTTTCTTTCTTTCTTTCTTTCTTTCTTTTTTTTTTTTTTTTTTTTTTTTTGAGACAGAGTCCCACTGTGTCACCCAGGCTGGAGTGCAGTGCGCAGTCTCGGCTCACTGCAGCCCCTGTCTCCTGAGTTCAAACAATTCTTCCACCTCAGCCTCCTTAGTAGCTGAGAGTATAGGTGTGCGCCACCATGCCGGGCTAATTTTTAGTAGAGATGAGAGTTCACCACGTTGGCCAGGCTGGTCTCCAACTCCGATCCACCCACTTCAGCCTCCCAAAATGCTGGGATTACAGGTGTGAGCCACTGCACCCAGTCTGCATCACGTTTTCTTTCTTTTTTTTTTTTTTGATTGATATGAAGTCTCACTCTTGTCCCCAGGCTGGAGTACAATGGCGTGATCTCCGCTCCCTGCAACCTCCACCTCCCGGGTTCAAGTGATTCTCCTGCCTCAGCCTCCCTAGTAGCTGGGATTACAGGTGTGTGCCACCATTCCTGGCTAATTTTTGTGTTTTTAGTAGAGACAGGGTTTTACCATGTTGGCCAGGCAGGTCTCGAACTCCTGACCTCAGGTGATCCGCCTGCCTCGGCCTCCCAAAGTGTTGGGATTACAGGTGTGAGCCACTGTGCCTGGCCTACATTTTCTAATGTCCCACTGGCCAAAGCTAGTCATGCAGCCAAACCCCTGTGTCATCCACTCCCACAACAGAGGTAGGCTTACAAAAATCCCGATAGGGAGAATAGCGCTGTATCTGTATGTTGAAATGAGACGAGTTTGAAAAAGTATTGCAGATATATGGTAGCTGGCAAAAAGAAGGAAAATAAAAAGCAGTCTTGTTAGGATTTGCTGATGAGATTAAGTTTCCCCCAAATAAAAATACCTAGAAAATTGTGCTTGCTTTGGCAGCACATATACTAAAATGGGAATGATACAGAGAAGATTAGCATGGCCGCTGCACTAGAATGACACACAAATTCCTGAAACATTCTGTATTATAAAAAAATAAACATACCTAGAAAATAAAGGGCAAGTGCCGGGCGTAGTGGCTTACGCCTGTAATACCAGCACTTTGGGAGGCCGAGACGGGCAGATCACGAGTTCAAGAGATCAAGAGCATCCTGGGCAACATGGTGAAACCCCGTCTGTACTAAAAATACAAAAATTAGCTGGGCATGGTTCATGCTCCTGTAGTCCCAGCTACTCGGGAGAATTGCTTGAACCTGCGAGGCACAGGTTGCAGTGAGCTGAGATCGTGCCACTGCATTCCAGCCTGGCGACAGAGCGAGACTCTGTCTCTAAATAAATAAATAAATAAATACAAAGAAGGGCAAGGAAAGTGATTTTGGGGGGTTATTTTTTATTTTGCCCATTTGTGGGGAATTCTACAGGATGAAAGTGATTTTTTCAATACCTCTATCTTCTCAAATTTATTTATTTTTATTATTTCTGGAGAGATAAGAACAATTTTAGTGACATGAATTCAGGTTTTGCCAGTTAAAATACTTTCTGTAATGTGATTTGTGACTTTGAGCCCCAAATCTACCAAACTGGTAGAGAATATTTTGGAGTTCCTTCATTCCCAGTTTTTGTTTGTTTTTGTTTTTGAGAAAGGGTCTCATTCTGTCTCTCAGGCTGGAGTGCAGTGTCACGATCTCAGCTCACTGCAGCCTCTACTTCCTGGGTTCAAACCATCCTCCCACCTCAGCCTCCGGAGTAGCTGGGACCACAGTTGTGCACAACCATGCCCATCTAATTTTTGTGTTTTTTGTAGAGATGGGTTTTCACCATGTTGTCTAGGCTGGTCTTGAACTCCTGAGCTCAAGTAAGCCAACCACCTCAGCCTCCCAAAATGCTGGGATTACAGGCATGAGCTGCTGTGCCCAGCCTCATTCCCAATTTTAACAAGTTCAATGCTCTGGGTGGTAGGGGTAGAGGCTCATCCATGTCTACGAGGCGGCCTCTTTAGATCTAGTGGCTTCTTGCTGCTTTTGTGCTGCTTGGGACATAGGCACCATTTACAAGGGTTATTTTTAATTCCATTTGCCTATATATACCTGTAGTATTTGGGGGAGGGGAGAACCAGGCTATTTTACCACCCTACAGGAAATCTCTTTTTTAATCTGGATAAAATCCTTTGCCTTTCTCTTCCTTCAAGGCAGTCTATCAATGCCTATAAATCCTTTTCTCAGCCAGGTGTGGTAGCTCATGCCTGTAATCCCAGCACTTTGGGATACTGAGGTGGGTGGATCACCTGAGGTCAGGAATTTGAGACCATCCTGGCCAACATGGCGAAACCCCATCTCTACTAAATTAAAAATTAGCCAGTTGTAGTGGTGCGTGCCTGTAGTCCCAGCTAATCAAGAGGCTGAGGCAGGAGAATTGCTTGAACCAGGGAGGCAGAGAGGTTGCGGTGAGCCGAGATCGTGCCACTGCACTTCTGCCTGGGGACAGAGCCAGACTCCGTCTCAAAAAACAAACAAAAAGGCCGGGCGCGGTGGCTCAAGCCTGTAATCCCAGCACTTTGGGAGGCCGAGATGGGCGGATCACGAGGTCAGGAGATCGAGAGACGATCCCGGCTAACACGGTGAAACCCCGTCTCTACTAAAAAAATACAAAAAAATAGCCGGGCGAGGTGGCGGGCGCCTGTAGTCCCAGCTACTCGGGAGGCTGAGGCAGGAGAATGGCGTAAACCCGGGAGGCGGAGCTTGCAGTGAGCTGAGATCCCGCCACTGCACTCCAGCCTGGGTGACAGAGCAAGACTCCGTCTCAAAAACAAACAAACAAACAAACAAACAAACAAACAAAAAAGGCACAAGCCATGAATAAGCATTTCATAGAAGAGGAAACACAATTAGGAAATAAACACATGAAAAGGTGCTCAATCTTTTTTTTTTTTTTTTTTTTTTTTTTTTTTGAGACAGAGTCTTGCTCTGTCATCCAGGCTGGAGTGCAATAGTGTAATCTCGGCTTACTGCAACTTCCGCAGTTGAAAAAAAAATGTTTTCATTACCTGTTTGATTATGCTTTTATTTTGATTGTAAAGCACTGATTATTTTTCCTTCAAAAATCCATGTAGTTAGGCCAAGGCGGGCAGATCACCTGAGGTCGGGAGTTCAAGACCAGTCTGACCAACATGGAGAAACTCCATCTCTACTAAAAACACAAAATTAGCCGGGCGTGGTGGCACATGCCTGTAATCTCAGCTACTCCCGAGGCTGAGGAAAGAGAATCGCTTGAACCTGGGAGGAAACCCTAATTGTGTCTCCTCTTCTATGTGGTTGCAGTGAGCTGAGATCACGCCATTGCACTCCAGCCTGGACAACAGTAGGAGACTCTGTCTCAAAAAAAAAAAAAAAAAAAAAAAAATTCCATGTAGTTGATTTTTTCCTTATATATGAAAAATGGTACTTAGAATTTATTGAGTTCTTAAGCCGCCAGTACCTCTGCAAACACTTTACATTTTCTTGTTCAGTCTGTTTCTACATTTTTAGATCATGAAATATTTCATACATACAAGAGTATACATAATCTAAGTGTCTCTGAAAAGACAAACACATCTGTAGCTACCATTAACTTAAAAAAAAGAGCATTACTGATACTTTAAAGGCCCCAGTAAGCCCCTTCCAAAATGACATCTCTCTACTACTGAAGTATTCTCTATTCTGAAATTTGTTGGTATTTGTTTTCCTTCTGTTTGTAATAAATTATTTAGTTTTTGAGTTTTTGAACTATGTGTACATATATACATTCTTCTGCTCATTTTTTGTTCACATTTGTAAGATTCAATAATGTTGCTGCAAGTTACTGTAGTTCATTCTTTTTTTATTCTGTTTTACTGTTATATAGTATTTCTTGATATGAGTACACCACTGTTTTTCCATTCTCCTATCAATGAACATTTAAATTATTTCCAGGTCTTCGGTTTCTTTGTCTGTTTGCTTTTACTTTTTAGAAATCAAGCTTCTGTGAGTATGTTTCTGTTGTATCCTGATGTTCTTATGCAGTAGATATAATATTGCATAGGTTATATATCAAGTGTCATAGAATATGGCTAATTTATACACTTACCTGATAATGCCGAATTCTTTTCCAGCGGTGTAGAAGACCTGCTGCTCACTACCTTGTCAACACATGGGAGTGTTTTACTTTTGAAAATTTCTGTCAATCTGGTAGATGTGAAATAGTACCTCATTGTGGTTTAATTTGCACCTACCTCATTATAAATGAGATTGAGGCTGGGCATGGTGGATCACACCTGTAATCTCAGCACTTTGTGAGATCAAGGCAGGCAGATCAACTGAGGCTAGGAGTTTGAGACCAGCCTAGCCAACATGGCGAAACCCCAACTCTACTAAAAATTCAAAAAAGTAGCCAGTGTGCTGGCACCTGCCTGTAATCCCAGCTACTTGGGCGGCTGAGGCACGAAAGTTGCTTTAGTCTGGGAGGCGGAAGTTGCAGTAAGCCGAGATTACACTGTTGCACTCCAGCCTGGATGACAGAGCAAGACTTTGTCTCAAAAAAAAAAAAAAAAAAAAAAAAAAAAAAAAAAAGGCCGGGCGCGGTGGCTCAAGCCTGTAATCCCAGCACTTTGGGAGGCCGAGGCGGGCGGATCACCAGGTCAGGAGATCGAGACCACAGTGAAACCCAGTCTCTACTAAAAATACAAAAAATTAGCCGGGCGCGGTGGCGGGCGCCTGTAGTCCCAGCTACTCAGGAGGCTGAGGCAGGAGAATGGCGGGAACCCGGGAGGCGGAGCTTGCAGTGAGCCGAGATCGCGCCACTGCACTCCAGCCTGGGCGACAGTGTGAGACTCCGTCTCAAAAAAAAAAAAAAAAAAGAGATTAAGCACCTTTTCATATGTTTATTTCCTAATTGTGTTTCCTCTTCTATGAAATGCTTATTCATGGCTTGTGCCTTTTTTTGTTTGTTTGTTTTTTGAGACAGAGTCTGGCTCTGTGCCCAGGCAGAAGTGCAATGGCACGATCTCGGCTCACTGCAACCTCCACCTTCCTGGTTCCAGCGATTCTCCTGCCTCAACCTCCTGAGGAGCTGGGACTACAGGCACGCGCCACCACGCCCAGCTGATTTTTGTATTTTTAGTAGAGACAGAGTTTCACCATTTTGGCCAGGATGGTTTCAATCTCTTGACCTCGTGATCCACCTGCCTCAGCCTCCCAAAGTGCTGGGATAACAGGCATGAGCCACCGCGCCTGGCCTCGTTGTTTTTTTTTCTTTTTACACAGGGTCTTGCTGTGTTGCCTGGGCTGGAGTGCAGTGGCACAATCAGGCTCACTGCAGCCTCAGCCTCCTGGCTCAAGGTATTCTCCCACCTTAACCTCCCAAGTAACTGGGGCTACAGGTGCGGGCCACCACACCTGGCTGAATGTGCCGTTTTTTTGATGAAATTACTTGATTTTTTCCTATTGATTTTTTTAAAGTTCTCTACATATTGTGGATACTCAAATTTTGTTGGTTATGTCTATATAACATCTTTTCCCAGTTTGTGATTTATAATTTCCCTTTCTTTGTGAGACCTTTTAATGAATGGTAGTTCTTGCTCTTAGTATGTTTGAACTTACCAAATTATTTCCATTATGATTTGTACTTTTTGGTCTCTAAAAATTCCTCTAATACCAAGGCATTTTCAAATTTAATTTAATTAAATTAATTAATTTATTTATATATCTATTTTGAGATGGGGTTTCACTCTTGTTGCCCAGGCTGGAGTGCAGTGGCTCGAATCTCGGCTCACTGCAACCTCTGCTTCCCGGGTTCAAGCAATTCTCCTGCCTCAGCCTCCCAAGTAGCTGGGATTACAGGCACCTGCCACCACACCCAGCTAATTCTTATATTTTTAGTAGAGATGGGGTTTCACCATGTTGACCAGGCTGGTCTGGAACTCCTGACCTCAGGTGATCCACCCACCTCGGCCTCCCAAGGTGCTGGGATTACAGTCATGAGCCACCGTGCCTGGCCTCAAATTTTATTTTTGAAGTTTAAAATTTTTCTATTAAAAACACTTAATGGCCAGGCATGGTGGCTCACGCCTGTAATCCATCCCAGCACTTTGGTAGGCCAAGGAGGGCAGATCACCTGAGATCAGGAATTCGAGACCAGCCTGGCCAACATGGAGAAACCCCATCTCTACTAAAAATACAGAAATAGCTGGTTGCATTGGCGTACGCCTGTAGTCCCAGCTAGTCAAGAGGTTGAGGCAGGAGAATCACTTGAACCTGGGAGGCGGAAGTTGCAGTGAGCCGAGATCATGCCACTGCACTCTAGCCTGGGTGACAGAGACAGACTCTGCCTAAAAAAAAAAAAAAAAAAAAAAAATTATTCCTTAAGTTGTACAAAGTTGATTTTTATGTATTACATCAAAAGGGGCTCCAACTCTTTTTTTTTTTCATATTGTCTGATCCTTTATTGAATAGTCTGTTTCCCCTGCTGTATTATGTGTGACTTATTGTTACATACCAAGTTTCCATAAATGCATACCTCTGTTCCTGGATTGTCTAGCCTGTTTGGTTGGTTAATTTTTTAATCCTCTCTACTAATACTACACTTCCTTAATTACTCTAGCTGTATTATATTTTGATGTCCGCTGGTGCAAACCACCTCATCTTACTCCTTTTCGGGAGTGTCATGTAGTTGGTTTTGCTTTGTTTTTATGCCATTGCTGCCTTAAAGATATGTGGTTTTTTTTTAGGTATCACTTGTGATAATTTCTTCCTCTTTTTGCTCAGTGTTTTCTCACACAAGAGACACTTAGAATTATGGTCAACTGTGTTTCCATAATAGTAATACCTGAGGTTCAATAAAAACCTGAGTACATCATAAGCTTTCTAAATTGACTAGTATTGCTTTGTAAATTGCTTACCGAATGCTTAGTTGTGGTTGGAAAGCTGCTGTTTATTTCCACATCAAGCTCATTATCAGATCCCACAACCTTTGATATTTCATCGTGTTCATAATTACCCTGTGCATTCTGATTCAATTACAGCACTAATAGACCAGGTTCACTAACAACACAGAAAGACCAAGTTTTTAAATCACTCACTGCTTGTATAAAATTTTCTCCTTCTTGGCTTTTCATGGGTTTCACCCAACTGAATTAAATAGGAAAACATGATTCTGCTAATTTCACTTGCATATATACACACGTGGCAGAAATTTTCAAGACAAATAAAATAGGGAACTTCTCCCCTGGCCCCAAATTCTAAAAGTAAAATTGACCCTCTGGACTAGAATAATGTATGGCTTTATCCTGTGACTTCCTCACCCCCTTGTATCCCAAATTGAGAAGCATGGCTCTTGGCAGTCAGAAACAATAAAAAATTTTTTAAAGTGGGTATGGCATAATAAGATCTATCCTAAAAATAAAACTCTGGCAAGAGTGGAAAGGAGGGACACCATTTTGTGCATGCTTTAAACCTTAGTTAGATGATAAAGTGACAGTTATTAAAGATCTATCATCATTCATCCATTCAGCAAACACATATTGTGTGGAAAGTGAGATAACAAATCAAAGTCCGTCTTCATGCTGCTCGCATTCTATAGGGGGAGACAGAAAGAATTAACAAATATACAGAATGTCAGGTGGAGATCAACATGCTGTGGAGAAAAAGAAAGGATGCAGAGTGCTAGGAACTGGATGGTCACACTTTGATATAAAGTCAGAGAAGATCTCTCTGATAAGGTGGCATTGTTAAGACACCTTTCTTAAGTTGAGCAGAAAGCTAAAGGAAGTAAAGGAGCAAGTTGTGTAACAATCTAGGAGACAGGTGTTCCTGGCAGGGGGAAAACCAGTGCAAAGATCAGAGTTTTGGCAGGATGGTGTGATACAGTTACAGAGCAGACAATCAGAGAGATCAATGGGGAAGAGCGGGAATTATGTGAAGAAAAGATCATGCAGAGCCTCGGAGGCCATTGTGATAATTTTGGCATTCACCTCGAATGACATAGGATGTGTTGGAAGACTTGAAGTAGAGGTGTGGTATGGTCTGACATATTTTTACAGAGAACTACTCTGACTGCTCTGTTGAAGATACACTGCCAGGGGCCAAATGCAGAAGCCAGCCTACCTGTTCAGAAGATGATTCAATAATCCGGGTACAAGATAGTGAGGACATGAGCTGGGCTGGCAGTGGTGGAGCTGAGCAGAAGGGGTCAGATTTTTAAGGGGCAACTGACAGATGCACTCAGAGATCAAATGCGGGGTATATGAAAAAGAGAGTGGTTAAGTCAATCTCCAAAATCTCTGGCTCCCGGGGAAGTATCGTGCATACTTGCATATTTTTGGCTATCCAGCATCTCAGTCCCTGCCAATGTTTGGGGGATTCCCCATCATATAAATCTAAGGGACAGACAGAGCCCACCTCCCACTGAAAGAGGCCAGATGCTCCTTTTTCCAGTCTCCTCTGCAGCCGAGATGCAAGCACATGAATAGGCCTCAGTCTATTAGAGATTAATGGGGCAGCCGCACCAGTATCCAGTTTGTGGAGGCAACAGAGGCATGCATACCTTAGGGTGGAATAATGTTAGCTGTGCAAGGGACAGGTAGCAGTGGTATCTTCATGGAACCAGTTCATGATTTTAGCTATGCTTCTGACTATGTAGCTTTCAAGTCAGATTGGCCAAACTCCCAGCAAAGCCACAAGCTACCCAATTTCCTAGCCACAAATAATATTTCTACTTTTAAATGAATCAGAGGTGGTTTCTTTTCCGTGTAACTGAAAACCCTGATTTATCCACCAAGAACTGATATTCTACTGTGAATATTGTCATAATAATAACTGTCATTCATTGAGTGAGCGAGGCACTTATTTCAACGAATTCTGTTAGATGAATATTCCTGTTTGAGAAGTGAGGATGCTGAGATGTAAAGGACAAACCATCAGGCCAGGCACAGCGGTTCATGCCTAGAATCCCAGCACTTTGGAAGCTGAGGTGGGCAGATCACTTAATCTCAGGAGTTCGAGACCAGCCTGGCCAACATGGCAAAATCTCATCTCTACTAAAAATACAAAAATTAGCTGGGCATGGTGGTGCATGCCTGTAACCCCATCTACTTTGGGGGCTGAGGCAGGAGCATCACTTGAGCCTGGGAGATGGAGGTTGCAGTGAGCTGGGATCGCGCCACCGCACTCCAGCCTGGGTGACAGAGCGAGACTCCATCTCAAAAAAAAAAAAAAAAAAAAAAAATCTAAGTTTATTTGGCTCCAAAACCTGGACACTACAAATAACCTCATTTGAGGTTCATAAAATATGAACTGAGCCATTTTTACATTAATTCAGCTTTCTCCAGGACTTATATATGTATTCACAACAAATTCTCAACTTTCCTTTAAATCCTCTGAAACTACGTATAGGATTTAATGCTGAAATATTAAGATGTATCATTGTTTTGAAAACATTATCATAGTCTGGTGAGGGTCATAAATCAAGTTCAAAATAAATTCTAATGTTTGTTAGTATTGTTTGAAATTTGGGCAAAATTAGTTAAGTTTTTTCTGAGTTTCACTTTTAAAAGACCTTGTTTTGGTCAATTAGAAGTTGGAGGCAAAGTGCTTTATCAATAAATACACTGAGCTCCTTCTCAGATGGTATCAGTTACCAGAAACATTAAATACTGTGGTTGATTGAAACTTATGCTATTTTAAATAATTAAACAGCTATAGTTCCCCAAGGATGAGGGATTTCAATATTTGAAACACGCTGCTGGAAAATAACATGGTGCTTGCCAACAAGAGGTATGACTATGAAGAAATGAAACTGATTATCAGAAAAGAAACTGAAACTGTGGTTTGTGAGCCTAGAGAAGAAGTACTCACAGGAGGGGTACGTTATAATATTTTTATTTGCACAGCATTAAAGAGGCAACATGGTGTTAGGGACAAGTAAATTGAGCTGGGAGTGAGGACATGTGCTCCCAGGTGCCAAACCTACTCTCTTTCTAGCTAGCTATGCAACAAAGGGCAATTCAATGAGCACTGAACACAAGATTAGAAAGACAGATTAAAACAAACAAAAGAAAACAGGCACAAAAACAGAAAAAACTGTGACACTTTATTGCAAGTATTCATTCACTGGCCGGGCGTGGGGGCTCACGCCTGTAATCCCAGCACTTTGGGAGGCTGAGGTGGGTGGATCACGAGGTCAGGAGTTCAAGACCAGCCTGGCCAACATGGTGAAACCCTGTCTCTACTAAAACTACAAAAATTAGCCAGGTGTGGTGGCAGGCACCTATAATCCCAGCTACTCAGGAGGCTGAAGCAGAGAATTGCTTGAACCCGGGAGCCAAGATCACGCCACTGCACTTCAGCCTGGGTGACAGAGCAGGACTCCATCTCAAAAAAAAAAAAAAAAAAAAAAAAAAAAAAAGCATTTATTTATTTATTAACTAATTCAGCACTTGTCAGTCAAAAACTTATTGTGAGCCAGGCACTGGGGCTTCAAAGATGAACAAGAAAAAGGGGCCCCCACCAAAGAGCAAACTGCCCAGGGAATAATGACTGGAGACTCTGCTCTGGTCTTCAGCCTCCCTGCAGGGCTGACATCGTCACCTCCCTTCAACAGGATTGCATCTCCCCTTTCTTTGGCCCTGTCCAGCTCTTTCCTCCTCTGCCAACCACCTCCCT